>NC_080539.1:218675319-218985914 GCF_028640845.1 Ahaetulla prasina
GTTCCAATATCTCAGGGGCTGCTACAAAGAAGAGGGAGTCAAATTATTCTCCAAAGCACCTGAGGGTAGAACAAGAAGCAATGGGCGGAAACTAATCAAGGAGAGAAGCAACTTAGAACAAAGGAGAAATTTCCTGACAGTTAGAACAATTAATCGGTGGAACAACTTGCCTCCAGAAGTTTGAATGCTTCAACACTGGAAGTTTTTAAGAAGAGATAGAACAACCATTTGTCTGAAGTGGTGTAGGGTTTCCTGCCTAAGCAGGGGGTTGGACTAGAAGACCTCCAAGGTCCTTTCCAACTCTGTTATTCTGTTTTCTGATTAATAATTAATTCCCATTGATATTTTTTCGTCTTTTGGCAAATAAGGGACCTTGATGATGCGAGATTCGACACGATCTTTTTTGTAGGTACCTCACATAAAAAATGACCCAAAGATTACATTAGAATTGGTCCGTAGAGTAGACTTTAGTTTTGCTTTGAGAAAAAGCAGATGTGCTTAATATTTTCATATTTTCATTCTAATTCCCACAAAACTGAGACTGAAGTAGCTTCAGGCAGTTCAGCCTTCCCTATTTTACCCACTTCTGAGGTGGGTAAAAATGAGGATCCAGACTGTTGGGGACAATATGCTGACTCTGTAACCACTTAGAGAGGACTGTAAAAGCACTGTGAAGCAGTATATAAGTCTAAGTGCTTTTGCTATTTGCTGTTCCAGTTGCAGAAATAAGGGCCAATGGCTAACATAATTTTGATCAGGCCCCTGTGTTTGTTTCATTCGTTCCCTGATGTTGTCTGAATGCCATCTTTGTCCACCCAAAACTGGAGCAGCTGAAGCCATTTTGATGCTCTTCCGTGGGATTGGTTTATACCCTTGAATCACAAACACAAATAGATGTATTTGCTGTATTTTGCCAATTGAATCTGATCATATTTGCATAGGTTAATGAGATTTGGGGCAAACTGTTATGCTCTCCTTCCTCTGAATGCAAAGGACCAGCCTGTTGCACACCTTGCAGAAGCTGCTAGAAGTCAAAGCCAGAGTTGTCTGAAAGAAGACCTGGAAGAATCAAAGTGGATTCAGTAGAGAAGAACCTGTTCCTTCCATTATGTTTGAATACATAGCTTACTCTGCTTTTGGTATAGGTCAGGGGTGTCAAACTCAAGGCCCACGGGCCGCATCCGGCACACAAGGTGCTTAGATCTGGCCCATGGGGCTGCCCTGGAAACAGCAAAGGACCGGCCTACGGTGCCCACGCACAGCCTGCCCAAGCTCCGTTTTCGCTGGCAGAGGGCTAGCAAAACAAGCTAAAAGCAAAACAAAACAAAAAGAGAAATGTTTCCCCTTTTGCATTTGAGCATCCAAGAAGGGATAGGAAGGGAGAAAGGGTAAGAGGAAAGACAAAGAAAAAGAAGGGAAGATGGGAAGAGAGCAAGAAAGGAAAAAGAAGGAAAGAGAGGAAGGACGAAGAAAGGAGAACAAAGAGGGAAGGAAAAAGAAGGAAGGAAGGAAGGAAGGAAGGAAGGAAGGAAGGAAGGAAGGAAGGAAGGAAGGAAGGAAGGAGATTATAATGAAAGGGAGGAAGGGTCTGAGGGAAGTCTTGCCTTAGCATTTGGCCACCACAGTTGCCCCCTACACGAGTGACATTGAGCTGGCCACACCTCCTGGCTATGCCCCATGCCCTGCCAAGGTCAAACACAACCCTGATGCAGCCCTCAGTGGTATAGGTAGTTGAGAAGGTGTTTGGAAGAGCAGTTAAACAAGGACGAACAGAGGGCTTCAGGGTTTAATGGTTTATGGCAGAGGAAAAATTCACTTACCTTCGCTACTGGTTCACAAATGTGAGCACTCGCATGCACAGAGGGTCAAAAACGGGATGTGATGACATCTGGGCGGGTGGGTGGAGCCTCCCGCTGCCGGCGCTACGGGTTCAGCCGAGCCAAATAGAACCAGCTCAATTTCACCACTGGTTTATGGGGTTTTTTTTAGCACTATATGTGTGGCATTTTTGAGGGATGAAGGGATTTGCTATAACTGTTCTGGAGTTGGTTTAACTTTAAGCCTTTTTCTTTGAAGGACTAGCTTTGTCTCTTTTAAATCATTGATGCATTAATATGCTGTGATTAACATTATAATCCATTGTTGAGGCTTACTTGGAATGAGGGAGTGTGAGTTGTAAGAGGGCAAGCCTTATCAATTGATTGTAAAAGAAAGTTCAATTATAATGTTACACAAGGTTCTAGGAGTTTGTTTTGCTACGTTGGTAAGAAGGCATGGCTTAATTAGGTCAAGCCTCACCGATTAGTTGTATTCCTTGTGGAAATAAGGACACATGACTAACGTAAGAACAAGCTCTTTGGTTGTCTTGCTTCTGGAAATAAGGACCGTGACTTAATTTTCATCCTACTCTCCCAAGAACCTGAAGCAAGAGTAGACATATTGGTAGTTTTATTCATTCCAACATAAGAGAATGTTGAAAGCAAATTATTAAAAGTTAGGAGTCTGTTTGACATTGAGATAGCTGTCCAGAACAGAGTCAGATTTAATTTGCCATGAGGAGAAGCCAGTAAAAGGAAAATGGGATCCAGATCTAGCTAGGCTGTTTTTGGGGGGAAAATAACCCCAATGCATCCTTATAGTAATAGTAATAGCACTTACCGTGTTTCCCTGAAAATAAGACCCTGTCTTATATTTTTTTGAACCCTAAAATAAGCACTTGGCTTATTTCATAATAAATAATAAAAATAATAAACAAAGTACACAAAACAATAAGAGGCACCAAAAACCAACTTTCACACTTCACACACACACAACACAACACAACTGACTCACATCCACACACAAAATGCCACATACAGCTTCGTGAGATTTTGTGTGTTTGTGTAGTTACAGTGAAACACTACAGAAACACACCAAATCTCAGAAAGCTGCACAAATATTTTATTTTATTATTTCATTTTATTTTATTTATATTTTAGATAAAATATAATCTAAAAGAAGTTTTAAATTAAAACTTCTTCAACTTTAAATTGCTATGTCTAAAAAAAAATAAAACCCCTAAAAAAAACCCCAATTAACTATTTTTTAAAGCTCCCCCCCAAAAAACCCCCCAGTTACTTACCCAATTGAAGGGACAAGGCAGGCAGATTGAGTTGCTCACCGATGAGATGGATTGCAGGCAGGCAGATTGAGTTGCTAGCTGATGCAATTGATTGCAGCAGCCAAAGCAAGGCGGAGCAAGCCCGAAAGAAGCATCAAGCTGCCAAGTAGGCAAGTGGGGACCAGGCGATTGGGTGGGCATGGGCAGGGGAGGGGGCAGGGATTTTTGCTACCGGTTCTCCGAACTACAGGGGTGAAATGCTCCCGATCCGATCCGAACCAGGAGCATTTCACCTCTGGATCAGCCTCTTTTAGCTGCTGTAGAATTGCCTGTTGCCCAAGAAAATGGGGTGGGAAAGAACCAAGAGGGAGCTTTGGTGGGAAAAAATTGAGCTGCCACATTCAGCTCTTGCAGAAGTATAGAGGTTACTGTAATCTGAAAGACTCTCTAGGACTATCAAAAGAGAGAGGGACATTTTAAAAAAAATTGTATAAATGATTAGTCTGCTCTTAAAGAAACTCTGGAAGATGCTGGCCTCACTATCAGGTAGGAAGAAGGTCAAAGAGTAGCAGCAATTGTCTCAAAAGTGCTTTCCCAAAAGGCAACTGAACTTTCTTGTGTTCTTTTTTTCCTTTGAAAACGTTTTGCTTCGCATCTTAGAACTGAACTGAAGAAACTTCCAAAAACAAAGAAAGTCCAGTTGCCCTTTGGAAAAAGCACCTCTGGGACAACCATGACCCGGGTGATTGAGAATCTCTGTAGGCAAGAAGCAACAATTGTTTAAACAGTTCTTGGAACAGCAAACTGTGTCTAAGTCCTAGGCATGTCACATGTTCTTTTTTGAATAAAATACCATAGGTCAGGCAGTTAATGTTTATTTTATTCTTACTCCAAAATTTGCTTTATTCCTTTGAGAAATAATAGGGCAGAGTTCTTATTAAGCCAGACAGCAGAAATGGAGACCGAGTGCCCCTCTTGTTACAGTTCTTCTGCTACCATGCCAGCCCTTCCTGGTGTCATTGTCCCAGCCCTTCCATGCCAGTTGCCCCTTCTACCAGCCATCTGCCTGCCAGGCTCTGCTCTCTTCTGATATGGTGCTCAGTTCTCCCAACCAAATAACTCCTTTTCTTTCTGAGCCTACCAGACCTATTGCACTCTTGCTCCATATTGGCACAACCAACCGTGAACCAAATATACCTTTTCCTTTACGCCCTAAATTGGCACAGTCTTTGAACTCCAAATCCAGAGGTATTTTTCCTCCATGTTACCTTTCCACCAAAATGACGCCACTTTGGCGCACGCTCATAATTCTGAGAGGTTGCCATTTGTGTCAGGCAACCCAGCTCTGGTTACAAAGGAAGAAAACTCTCTCCAAGGGTATTCCTTTGAATCACGGAAATAGAACAAATCCAGGTGTGATTGAGGTCTATCCCTTCGTACATGCATGTGGCCCTGATGCATGTACAAAGGGGTCGGGTTTTGGCTGCCCATTTGCTGCAGCCATCTTGAGCATCCGAGGGACTATACTTGATTTTGCCACAACACTCTAACAGTTCAATGCTGGCTTGATCAGCTTGCCGATGGCCCCACGTGACCTCTAGGGTCATGTTTCATTTTTAAGCTCTGCAGCATGGGGAAAGGTTGCACCAAACTCTCTTTCTGGTGAGCCCAACTAACACTGGTAGTTGCTGCTTCAAACACTTCCTGCCTTTAAAATGGGAATGGCAGGATTTAAAGAATGGTTCTTTCTCTGTGGCTTACAAATTGGTTTTTTTTTTTTTATTTATTCATTTTCCACCTTTATGGTTTTTTATGAATAAATCAAGATAGGGAACATACTTAAATATTCTTTTCTCCTCCTATTTTCACCACCACAACAACCATGTGAGTTGGGCGGAGCGTGAGTGACTGGTCCAAGGTCACCCAGTTAGCTTTCATGCCTAAGGCAGGACTAGAACTCACAGTCTCCTAGCTTCTAGCTTGGTGCCTTCACCACTAGACCAATCTGGCTCTCTGGCATTGCATCATGCTGGGCCACTAGTTGTGCTTTCTCTGCCCTGTACTATATTGGCAGCTATGTAGATCCTTTGGCACTCTTGAAAGACCCAGTGAAGAAGCGCAGCAAAACTTCAGCACCCCACAAAGTATGCCCATGGCGGTTCTTCTGAATCCTGCTTAGAAACTGCTCAGCCTGGCAGTCCATCAAAGCCTGTGAGGGGGGCGGGCAGGATGGAGGGGGGGAGGCTTGCTAGCCCACTACACCAACTCTCTTGGTGCCTCAGAAGGGGAATTCAAGACTGTATATCAGATCAAACGTGATATCCCAGCAAAGCAAGACAGTTTTGGAAAACTTTCAGCTTAATTTGACTTACAGCCCAAAGCCCAAAGTTTTAGAAAACCTATATAAATTGGAGTTGTCCCTCTTTTTGGGTGGGAGGGTATAGCTAGGCAATGAGGAAGCTATTTATTTCTCTCTTTTTTTTGAAACCAAGATGGTATTTTCAAAAGAAAATGATCCGTGATAAAACCATTGAATGTAACTGGTTGAAATTTGTCAGGGTTGATGTCTATTAAAGAGACTTTAATGTCTGCTTTTTTCAGCCTATTCTGCCAAAAAACAAACAAAGCCATTTCAGTTACTTTGAATTTTCCCCCAATAGCCTATGGACAAATATGGAGAAAAATCTTGATGAGTCTCTCTCTTCCATATGCAAATGAGCAATCTGTTCCAGAGGTGGAAGGGAAATGCTGCACCCATTGTAGCCTAAAATGATGACAGAAGAAGCTGACAGGAATTGAATTACCTTTTTCCACTTCAGTATGCAGCATTAAATGGTCAACAATCGGATAATAATAAGATTTAGAATACATATAGTCAAATCTGTTTTTGGTAGTATTTGGTGGATTAAATCTTGTAAGTGTGGTTTATTACCGTGTTTCTCAGAAAATAAGACCCTGTCTTATATTTTTTTGAACCCTGAAATAAGCGTTTGGCCTTATTTCCATGCGCTCAAAAGCCCGATTGGGCTTATTATCAGGGGATGTCTTATTTTTTTGGGGGGGGAAACAGGGTATGTGGGAGGGAATGAGTAAGATTGTACTAGATGCAGGTTAGTTTTATTTTTGTGTGTGTGAATACTGTAAGAACAGCTTTATTTCTTCTGTTAGATTAGATCGCCTCAAATTTGTTTTACCCCTTGAGAACATGAGCTCACAGTTTAACATTAGAGCAGGTCAAAATTGATAATTCCCCTGTGAATACAGGCCAAAACATCATCTCATGCTGCCAAAAATTGAAGCAGCCACAAAGGTTAGGATGTTTTCTTGTTAGACTACAGATGATTTTTCTGAAACTAAAATCTTGGACCACCTAGAATGAAATCCTTTTGACCTCAATCATCAGGATTGAAAATATGCCTCCTCCTCCTCTTTCTTCACAGTTCATGTCTTCAAAATGAAATGTGTCATGGCTGATTTTTGCAAAGCAAAATGAGCAGCCTGTTGCATCTCCAGGAGGGGTTGCGGGGAAGCTGCTTGGATCCCCATACCTTGAAAAGATGGCTGGAAATGTATCAGGATAGGATCACTGGATAACTGAGGGGTTTCCTTAAGAGCATTTGTTGGTACAGTTCTTGGTTTTTGCTTATTAAGTTCACTGTGTACTTTTTCAGTAGTAGTTTTATGCTTGGGATGGGATAGTTGTTTGTTTTCTTGAGTTATAAATGACATCTAATTTTTGTAATGTATTTTGTCTTTTAATGACCCCTTAATCCCTTGCATCGGGGTAGAGTCAAGGCAACTAAATGGAGCTGAGTGTTTGCTGGCTGGATGCCCTTCCTGTCACCAATGCAGAGGTCACAGCAGATATGTTCATGTTGTGCCCAGAGAGAGAAATATCTGCCGCTTCCAAGGATCAAACTCACAGCCTCCTGGTTGTGTGCGAGAGCTCCATTTCTAGGCCACTGTACCACACTAATTTTTGTAATATATGAGTAATTTATTTGTTTCTGCATAAAAAGTTGGCCTGATAATCGTTTTCCACACATCATTAAATATTCTTGGTGTTTCTGCAGGAAGTCCTGACTGGGGGAAAGTTTGTTTAACTCTATTTGGGAACAAGAGGCCGTGTATATATCATTTTAAGCCAGTTTTGTTCAGAGGAAATGGGTCATGTCGTAGTCTTTCTGGGGATAAAGGTTGTTGGTATGATTAAGCTGGACTCCATAAGTTTACTTTATAAGCAACCTTCATTTAGTGGCATTTGCAATTAGAATGTTGTTGAAAAAGTAGTTTTACAAACACCTCACATTTATGATCTTCACAGATCCATAAAGCAAATAAAAGTTGAGGTAAGACCAGAAGCACAGTTTCACTTAATGATTGTTTTGCTTAATGACCAAGTTGCCAGTCCCAATTGTGGTCACTAAACAAGACCCACTTATCTACCTCTGAGAGTAATACAGTGTATTGAACGGGAAACATTTGTCCAGTTTCAAATATTTAGTGAAGCAATAGAGGCTGTAATAAACCCGGAACTTTGGGAAGCCAATATTAAGCTCTACCTCGTTTATATGCAAATCCTCAACCTACTGCGGTAGTTGTTGCTGAGAAAATACCAAAGCCAGTGTTGTCTGAAAGAAGAGCTGGAAAGAAAGTGGATTTTGGATCTTTTCTTCTTCCAGTGGTGGGTTTCAAATTTTTTTACTACCGGTTCTGTGGGTGTGGTTTGATGGGTGTGGCATGACAGTGGGTGTGGCTTGGTGGGTATGGCAGGGGAAGGATACTGTAAAATCTCCATTCCCACCCCATTCCAGGGGAAGATTACTGCAAAAATTCGCATTTTCTTCCAATCAGCTGGGGCAGAGAATCAGCTGGGGCAGAGAATAGATGGAGGTGGGGCAGAATTTTTACTATCGGTTCTCCAAACTACACAAAATTTCTGCTACTAGTTGCCCAGAACAGGTCAGAACCTGCTGAAACCCACCTCTGCTCCAGTCTATTTAACTATCCCACTGTTTGAATAGATGGAAGATTATTATTTTTTGTCCCTGTACCCTAAAAGAAAGGTGAAGAAAGTATCAACAAGGGATTGTAGAAAGTTAGCACTCACCCCCACTCCCCGAAGAATGAAATATTTTAAGAAATATTAAAAAGGCAGAATATTATATTTCCTTGGATGAGAAATGGAGAAGCATGTTTTAAAGACAAAGCAGCTTCCTGCATTCCCCACCACCACCTTTGTCAATGGGCCAGAGGCAGAAACTCATTTCCCCCACCTTTGTCAACAGGCCATTAAGGCCTCAGCCAAGCTCACTCATCCCCCCCCACCTTTATCAATGGACCATCATCTGCAACACAATAGGACCCATCTAGCAACAGAAACTCACCACATGACAAGACTCAAGCTTGGGAGACAACCTACAAAGTTAACTAAGACCTCCGCCCCCCCTGGGAGTCTGAAACCAATCAGGCTACATTTCTTATACAGGAACAGGAAACTCTGAGGTGGGGCCCAACAGAGGGCATAAAACCAAACTTAATGGCCTGTTGACAAAGGTGGGGGAAATGAGTTTCTGCCTCTGGCCCATTGACAAAGGCACTGCCAGCATCTCACCCCTTTTTTCTCCTTTTCTTCTGTTGGAAGAAATGTCCATCTAGGTTCAGTTCCAAGTGGGGAAAAAGACACTGGAAACATGGAGACTGCTTGGAAAGATGGTTTAATGGTGGACAGGAGCACATGGTTTGAGAAAAGGGATGAGATGCTGAGAGTCCCTGGGTTTATGCTCTCTCTAAGCTTTGAACTTCCTGGGGCACAGGAAGAGCATCCTGATTGGTTGTCACATCCCCAGTGGGTGGGGATCTTAGCTAGCCTTGCTGGCTGATGTAATCTTCCCAGGTGCCATGTGGTGAGTTTCTGTTGCTAGATGGGTCCTATTGATATGTCCTATTAGATATGAGTCCTATTAGATATGAGCCAGCAGTGTGCAGCAGCTGCTAAAAAAGCCAACACAATTCTGGGCTGCATAAATAGAGGGATAGAATCAAGATCACATGAAGTGTTAGTGCCACTTTATAATGCCTTGGTAAGGCCACACCTGGAATATTGCATTTAGTTTTGGTCGCCGCGATGTAAAAAAGATGTTGAGACTCTAGAAAGAGTGCAGAGAAGAGCAACAAAGATGATTAGGGGACTGGAGGCTAAAACATGAAGAACGGTTACAGGAACTCGGTATGTCTAGTTTAATAAAAAGAAGGACTAGGGGAGACATGATAGCAGTGTTGCAATATCTCAGGGGTTGCCACAAAGAAGAGGGAGTCGGGCTGTTCTCCAAAGCACCTGAGGGTAGAACAACTACCCGAGGGTGCACTCGGAGGCTCCAGTTAGTCCAGAATGCAGCTGCGCGGGTGATAGAGGGAGCTACTCGTAGCTCCCATGTAACACCGCTCCTGCGCAGACTGCACTGGCTGCCTGTGGCCTTCCGAGTGCACTTTAAGGTGTTGGTTACGACCTTTAAAGCGCTCCATGGCTTAGGACCTGGGTACTTACGGGACCGCCTGCTGTTACCACATGCCTCCCACCGACCCGTACGCTCCCATAGAGAGGGACTTCTCAGGGTGCCGTCCACCAAACAATGTCGGCTGGCGGCCCCCAGGGGAAGGGCCTTCTCTGTGGGGGCTCCCACACTCTGGAACGAGCTTCCCCCAGGTCTACGTCAAATACCTGACCTTCGGACATTCCGTCGCGAACTAAAGACACATCTCTTTATTCGCGCGGGGCTGGCCTAAATTGGATTTTAATGGGAAATTTTATTAATTTTTAAACGGGGTTTTTAGTTTATGGTAATTTAATTTCAGGCTAATTTTAAATAAGTTTTTTAAATGATATTTTAACTTGTATATTTGTATTGCTGGTTTTATCTTGCCTGTACACCGCCCTGAGTCCTTCGGGAGAAGGGCGGTATAAAAATAAAATAAAATAAATAAATAAATAAATAAATAAACAAGAAGCAATGGGTGGAAACTGATCAAGGAAAGAAGCAACTTAGAACTAAGGAGAAATTTCCTAACAGTTAGAACAATTAATAAGTGGAACAACTTGCCTGCAGAAGTTGTGAATGCTCCAACACTGGAGATTTTTAAGAAAATGTTGGATAGCCATCTGACTGAGATGGTGTAGGGTTTCCTGCCTGGGCAGGGGGTTGGACTAGAAGGCCTCCAAGGTCCCTTCCAACTCTGTTGTTGTTGTTGTTGTTGTTATGATGATGATGATGATGACGATGATGATGATGATGATTGTTGTGTTGCAGATGATGGTCCATTGACAAAAGTGGGGAGAATGAGTTTCTGCCTCTGGCCCATTGACAAAGGTGGGGGGAAGCAGAAAGCTGCAGGGAGCTGCTTTGTCCTCAAAACATGTTTCTCAATTTCTCATCCAGGGAAATATAATATTCTGCCCTTTTTAATATTTCCTAAAATATTTCATTCTTCTAGGAGGGGGTGGGTGCTAACTTCCTACACTTCTTCACCCAACATCTTGAAGCATGTGATCGTCTTTTCTGCTCAGGCACTCAAACCATGTGATCCTGTCCACCATTAAACCATCTTTCCAAGCAGTCTCCATGTTTCCAGTGTCTTTTTCCCCACTTGGAACCGAACCCAGAAGGACATTTCTTCCAACAGGATGTTGGAAAAAGAAGAGAATTAGTTGTTTTCGGCTTTGGGATCCTATCTTAAATAGGGGAGAGGTTATTGCTGTGTGGAAAATGGCAGACTTTATGTTAATGTACATAGCGATAGAGTGGCTTCTTGAAGATTTTTGTAAGACTAAAATTGTGAACTTGCATTGTTAGCAAAGTGTAATAATAGGTAAAGCCAGGATAGGCCACAAAACAAATGCAGAGCTGACTTCCGGGTGGCTCCACCTCTTCGCTGAGCCCTAATTAAAGGGGCTCCGCACTGAACATCGTAAGCCAGGAAAAGCCGGCTTTAATCTTTTTCCCTGGATGAAAGGGGGAAGATAAGAGAAATAGGAAATGTTGGTAGACCTCCCCAGAGGCTTTGTTTTAATTAAGCAGAGCCTCGAAGGGTCGACGGGTCCCATAAATATTCCTGCCATTCTCCGACTTCAGTGCGTGTCTGCAAAAGCAGGAAAAGAAGAAAGTGTCCATCTCTGCTACTTGTCTTATCTTTATGGATCTCTTTAAGCAGACGGAATGAATGCAAGCGGACAATTATTGGATTGCAAGTATTTTTGATTTCCTGACTTCTACCTTCTAAAAAAAGAGGATTTTTTTTTCCTTTGTTTTAATTGACTCTTAAAGATGGCGCCTGAACGGGAGTGAAGTGACGAATGGAATTTTAAACAGTCTGTGCAACTAAGAAGATAAGAAATGTTATGTGTGGATTTTAATGAAGTGAACTGAGCTCTCCTATACTTAAAGGGGAAAAGAGAAGTTTCTAGACTTATATTTTGTGAATTTTAAAACTGAAATGGCTACTAAACCACCTAAGACTGGGGGCAGAAGGGTTCTGACCCAGCATTAGAAGATCTGATTAAAGAGCAAGGAAAGTGTCTGAAGAAAGGTTTAAGGAGATTATGGATAATAATGAGAAAATAAGAGAAGAAATAAAAGAGAATAATAAAAAAATAAGAGAAGATATCTTGATGGCTTTTCAAGGTTTGGCAAAAAGACTGGAGGTGGTGGAGGAGGAGGTGCAAGAAATTGTTCAGTCAAATCAACAAATAGAAAATAGAATGGGGGGAATGCAAATCAAATTGGATAAAAATGAAGATCAAGTGGTGGTGATGCAGTATAGAATGATGGAAGGAGCTCTGAGAATTAGAGGTTTGAATGAGGAAAAAGGGGAAGATTTAAAAAATTTTTTTATCAGAAGCTTTGGCTGAATTTATTGAACTTGATCCACAAGAGGTTGCTTATCAAATTGACAAAATTTATAGAGTTAATTCTTGGATTGCTAGGCAAAAGAAACTTCCTAGAGACATTGTGGTTTATTTTTTGAAAAGAACAGTGAGGAATCAAATTTTGCAAGTTGCTTTTCAGAAAAACTTGAAAATAGGGGAACAGGAGTTGAAGGTTTTGAAAGAGATTCCTCCCAAGATGTTAAGGGATAGAAAGGACTTTACATTTTTCGCACAAGAACTTAAGAAATACCAGATTCAATTTAGATGGGAGGTTCCAGTTGGCTTGACAGTGTATTATCAAGGAAGGAGATATCGTATTGACACAGTGCTTAAGGCCAAAGATTTTCTTTCTACAGTGCTGAAATTTGAAATAGAAATAATAGAAAAAAGAATTCAAGAGACTCAAATGGGTGTGGAAGCTGAGGTGATTCCAGTGATGTTACCATCAGAGGAACAACCACAAGAACAAAGACTGACGAGGGGAGCCCTTAAGCGTAAAGAAAAGGAGCAACAAACTCAAAGTAAAGTTCAGGACTCTGCTACAGAAGCGGTGGGAGGAGCACGGCCGAAGATACGGGAGGACGATCTTCAGTTGATTGCCCAAAGGCTTCAGCAGCCCAGTAATGGCAAATAAAATCTTGACTTGGAATGTCAATGGTTTGAACTCAGCTCAGAAGAGAAGAAAAATATTTCATTATTTGAAACAATTTAAAATGATGTTATTTGCTTACAAGAAAGCATATTAAATTATCAGATCAAAAGTACCTAATAAACTCAAAGTTAGGTAAACATTTTGTTGCTTCAGCTTTGGAGAAAAAACATGGCATAGTGGTTTATTTGAGAAAAGATATACCAGCCAAGTTAATAGAGGCAGATATTCATGGAAGATATATTGCTATTGAACTTACAATAGAAACAAAAAGGACTCTCTTGCTTGGTATATATGCACCCAACCAGCAACAAGAAAAATTTTATAGAATGTTATATGATAAGTTGATTCTATGGGATTATAAATCGTGTATTATATTGGGAGATTGGAATGGAGTAATAGATACACGAAAGGACAAGAGAATTTCTTCCAAGAAGATACCTGCACATGCAAAGCTGCCTAAATCCTTTTTTGATATGATAGAAGATTTTGAGTTAAGAGATGTATGGAGACTGCGGAATTTGGAGGAAAGAGACTATACTTTTTTCTCTGATAGGCATCAATCCTTCTCACGTATTGATTTTATTTTAATTTCTAATGATTTGCTTTTTAGGGTGAAGAAAACTAAGATATTTCCAAGATGTTTGTCTGATCATAGTCCTGTTTGGATGGAATTGCAATATGGAAAAGAGGGTAGAAGAACTTGGAGATTAAATGAAAATTTGTTTAGATATCAGGATAATGTAAATCAATGTAAAAAGCAGATGAAAGAATTTTTTGATTATAATTTGAATAATGAAACATCGATAGAAATGGTTTGGGACTGCAGTAAAGCTTTTATGAGAGGTGTATTAATATATCTTAATAATAGACAGAGAAATAAGCAACAAAGACAGCGTAGGTATTTAGAAGAGGAAATTTATAAGAAACAACAATTATTAATACATAATCCACATGATCAAAAACTTAAAGATGCAATAAAGTTACTACAGAATCAATTTAATATGATAATGGCTGATCAGGTGGCAACAAATATACAATATGCCAAACATAATACTTTTGTAACGCAAATAGACCTGGTAGGTGGTTAGCATACACTTTAAGGAAAAGACAAAACAACGTACTATAGAAAAATAGAATACAAAGGTAAAGAGAGATACCAACAGGATAAAATTAAAAAGCTTTTTAGAATATTATACAAATTTATATCTTAAAGATAATATATTGAATAGGGATATTGATAATATTTGAAGGAATATAAGGTTAAAAATTTAACTTTAGAACAAACGGATGAATTGAATCGGCCTATAACCTCGGAAGAAATTATTTTGGTAATTAAACAATTAAAATGGGAAAACTCCTGGTACGGATGGGCTTACAGTTAGTTATTATAGGAATTTACAGGATGAGATGTTAGGTCCACTTAAGGAATTATTTAATCAGATACAACTAGGAGAATTCCCCTCATGGAGAACCTCTTTTATTTCATTGATACCAAAAGAGGAACAGGATTGTTCTAAACCTGGGAATTATAGGCCAATCTCACTTTTAAATAATGATTATAAGATTTTGTTAAAATAATAGCTAATAGATTAATGTTGATTCTGCAGCGAAGAATTCATAATGATCAATCTGGATTTATAAAAGGGAGACAGATGAGGAATAATGTTAGGCAGATTGTTAATTTACTGGAGTACTTAGAAAAGAAAAATTTTATTCCAGCAGCATTTATTTTTCTCGATGCAGAGAAAGCTTTTGATCGATTGCATTGGGATTTTTTATTTAAATTAATAGAAAAGATGCAATTTGGAGATGGTTTTTTAAGAATAATTAGGGCAATTTATGGAGAGCAAACAGCACAGATTATAATCAATGGTAGCTTAACAGAACCTTTTAAGATTGCGAAAGGAACAAGACAGGGATGTCCTTTATCACCATTATTGTTTATTTTAACTCTAGAACCATTATTGGATAAAATACGAGAAATAAAGGAGATAGAGGAATTAGAGTTAGACAGTATGAATATAAGTTAAGAGCTTTTGCAGATGATTTGGTGATTACTTTAACAAACCCTATAAATTCTACTAAATCTTTGTTGGAAATAATTGATCAATATGGGAATGTCTCAGGGTTTAAGGTAAATCAGAAAAGACAAAAGTGATAATAAAAATATGGCCAGACAACAGAAAGAAAAACTAGAGGAAGTAACAGGATTTGAAATTGTAAAGAAGGTTAAGTACTTAGGGGTTTATATTACGTCATCAAATGTGAAATTGTATAAGAATAACTATGAGGTTTTATGGCAAAAGTTCAGAAGGAGTTGATTGTTTGGAAAAATTGCAATTATCTTTGCTGGGAGAATTGCTGCTATTAAAATGAATGTTTTACCTAGATTTTTATTCCTCTTTCAGATGATACCAATAATTAAGAAAGATAAGAATCTTGAGGAATGGCAGAAGGAATTAACAAATTTATATGGGAAGGTAAAAAGCTAGGGTTAAAATGAAAATAATTCAAGATTCTCGGAAAGGGAGGTTTAAAATGCCTAATTTTAAATTATATTATGAAGCAGCTGCTCTCTCTGCAATAAGTGATTGGTTTAATTTAACAGAGGACAGAATTTTGAATATAGAAGGTTATGATTTGTTATATGGATGGCATGCATATTTAATTTATGACAAAAAGTGGATAAGGCCTTTAAAAATCATGTGCTAAGAAATGCCCTTCTGCGTGTTTGGAAAAATACTCTTATAAACTAAATTATAAGGTTCCTATATGGGCATGTCCTAGACATACAGTAGAAAATATAAACATAGAACAGAATCAGGAAATGATTACATATAAAGATCTTTTGTATACTGAAAGAGGTAATTTGCAGTTAAAATCTCTGCAAGTATTAAGAGAGGAAGGGAAAAATTATACTTGGTTTCAATATGAGCAATTACGTGCTAGATGGAAGGGAGATCAGAAAATTGGTATAGAGCAGAACGAGGGAAATTTGATAAAGCAAATTAGAAATCAGTCTCAGGAGCATATAAAGAGATTGTATAATGTGTTACTTGAAATAGATTCTGAAAGGGACTTGGTAAAGGACTGTATGATAAAGTGGGCACAAAATTTTCAGGAGCCAATATTATTGGAAACGTGGGAAAAATTTGGGTTAGAAATGTTAAATTCACGCAGGCACAGAATCTGAGGAAAATTTTTATAAAATGTTTTATAGATGGCATCTAGATCCTAAAAATTATCGTGTATGTATCCAGAAATGCAAGCAAAATGTTGGAGATGTAATTGTGATGACGCTACATATTTTCACATTTGGTGGACTTGTAAGGACATAAAGGCCTTTTGGATAAAAATTTGGTGGATTTTACAAAATGTTCTGAAAAGAAGATAAAGTTCCTGCAATTTTTCTTGTTGGGAATTATTACGGATTGTACAGTAATTGAGACTAAATTGATTTTAAATCTAATAACTGCAGCAAGATTACTAATAGGACAATATTGGAAGAAAAAGAAGTACCAACAATACAAGAATGGATATTGAAAGTTGCCAATTTGGCTGAGATGGCGAAGATATCAGCCTTTTGAAAGACAATACGCAAGAAAGATACTTAAAGGAATGGAAAAATGGATTGACTATATTCAACGTAGATATCAGACTAAGAGTTATCAGACTGTTTTGAATGATTATGATGTATTATTTTGATTGCTTTGGGGAAGTTAGGAATTGATGATTGTAGGGGTATAATTAAGTTGGGACGAAATTTTTTTAGCATATGCTTGTTTTATTTTTAACTATACCTTGTGCTCGTTCCGGGAAGTCGGGGGGGGGGGAGGGGGGTTGCGAAGGGAGGGGGGAGGAGGGGGGGAAAGGGGGGGGGAAAATGTTGTAAAACTTTTTGAATAAAAAAAAACAAACAAACAAAAAAACAAAAACAAATGCAGAGCTGTTTTTCTTCATGGCCCATGTGTTCATCTTATCCTCACAAAAATTGAAATAGCTGTAGGCGATATGATATTTCCTTAATTATACTCAATTGACTATTTTTTGAATGGAATCTTGAAGCAGGTTGATTGGAGTTTGGAACAGAGCCATGCCCTTCCAAATCACACATTTTTTAATGTGAATCTAATTACAAAATTTTTTAAAATGAATTTGAATTGGGTGTATTTAATTGACCTTCAATATCGATCTTCAAGTTCTCATATCACCATACTTACTCTAAAGCATCTTCTCTCCTTGCTGCCTCTATGAAAGGGAACATTAAAAAATGCATACAAACCCACTCCCCCAACCTTATTGAATATATGCAAATGCTGGCCTTTAATTTGTTAGGCAAATCAGAAGAGTTTTAAGTCCTAAAACTGCATCTGCTTAAAACAGTGTGACTCCTACTGTCATCATCCCACGAAGATCCGAAATTCAAGAGCATATACATTTTCTTGTAGCCTTAGGAATGAGTCTGCTTTTACAATGCGTGTAAATCAGTGGGATATGGTAATGCATGTTATTGGATATTTGGCATTAAAAAGCATCATTGTCAATGTTGCTGTTTGAAATTAGAGCACTTTTAAAAAAAACAAAACACCATGCTGATTATTTTTCCTGCTTTGCTCTTTTTTTTTTTTTTTTTTTTGAATAAGTCATCCTTTGGTGTGGAGTTACAGAAACAGATAATGTATGGATCCATTTTGTCAAGCTGCCTACTAATGTCATTTTATTTTTTCATTCTACGCTCATGTTATGAGTTATGCCGCCCTCAGTGGATTCATGACTGATCTTTGAGCAATCAATACAGCTACTGTAGTTGGTAGTAAGACAATTCCAGTTGCTGCGCTATTCACTCAGCCAGTTTTAGCCCATACATTTAAATTGATTCGCTGAAATGATAAACCTTAGAATCCCAAAATTATATCCTTTGCTTTATATTTATTTAACCCCAAATAAAATGGGCTTTTCATGGGACTTGGCTCTTGAGAAGTTTCGGTCCTGATTAATTTTTCTTTTTTTCTTCATAGGTTGCTGGATATCGAAAGTCAAATGATCTATTTTGCAAGTTCCTATGCAGGAACAGGCTTTGCTGTTCTGGTGCTTGGATACCTCCAAGTCAGTATTTACTTCTAGTTCTTCATTTCCCACCCCACTCCAGAAGAGAAGCCAGTTATTTAACAGCCGAGGTTCATAACAATTCAAGATGCTATTAACATAATTGATTTGGAAATCAGTAGCACTTTCTATAGCACATAAGCCATTTTTCTACCATAGACTCCTAAAACGGGCAATTCTTATGTCACTGTTGATTTAGATAAATGTTAAATAAGAAATATTTTATTTATTTTATTAATTAATTAATTTAATTTATATACCGCCCTTCTCCCGAAGGACTCAGGGCAGTTTACAGCCAAATAAAAAACAGATTCCACAAAAATTAAAAAACATTTTAAAAAACTAATTCAATTAGGCCGAGAATAGACTAAAAATATTAATCAAAGTTGAGTCATACAACTGTGCAATAATACATAGTCTTTCTTTCTTCCCACTTATTTCATACCTGGACATTCTATGTCAGGGGTATCAAACTCAAGGCCCATGAGCCAAATCTGGCCCACAAAGTGATTAGATATGGCCCACAGGGCCGTCCTAGAAACAGCAAAGGACTGGCCCATGGTGCCTCTGTTAGTTAAAATGGAGCTCAGGAAGGCCGCATGTGGCCCTTCCAAGCTCCATTTTCGACCATGATGGCCTCCTGCAGCCCTCTGCCAGCAAAAATGGAACTCGGGTGTGTGTGCCCCCCAAGCTCTGTTTCACTGGCAGAGGGCTGCAGGAGCCCATCACAGCAGAAAATGAGGCCCAGGGCAGCCACACGTGCCCCCCCAAGCTTTGTTTTCTCTGGCAGAGGGCTAGCAAAACAAACTAAAAACAAAACAAAAAGAGAAATGCTTCCCATTTTGCATTTGAGCATGCAAGAAGGGGCAGGAAAGGAGAAAAGGAAAGAGGAAGGACAAAGAAAAAGAAGGGAAAATGGGAAGAGAGCAAGGAAGGAAAAGTAAGGAAAGAGGGGAAGGAAGAAGAAAGGAGAAGGAAGAGGGAGGGAAGGAAGGAAGGAAGGAAGGAAGGAAGGAAGGAAGGAAGGAAGGAAGGAAGGAAGGAAGGAAGGAAGGAAGGAAGGAAAAATTATAATGTGAGGGAGGGTCTGAGGGAAGTCCTGCCTTAGCACTTGGCCACCACAGGTGCCCCTGACATGAGTGACATTGAGCTGGCCACACACACCCCAGCCACGCCTACCTCAGCCCCCCCCCCCCCCGAGGTGAAACACAACCCTGATGCAGCCCTCAATGAAATTGAGTTTAATACCCCTGTTCTATGTGGACAAAGTGATAGACCATTATAGAAATAGGAACTATATGCCTTCTTGATCAGGAATAATTTTTTGTACTGCCTTGGAACTAATATTTGCTTTGGGCTGGGGTGACTGAATAGACAGTGAAGAGATCCTTCAACACAACGTATCTATGCAGTTGAGAAAAAAAAAGCCAAATTGAAAAGGAATAAGGCGATGAAGAAAAATGTTAAACAGAGTTGATCCTCATTCCAACCCTTCATTTAACGAGCATTATGATATCGCTGCAAAAATTGACTTGCCACCAGTTGTAAGATAATGGTAGCAGAAGGCATAAAATCAGCGCTAAGAATATTGAGATTAAGATTGTTTTCCGTTTAGCATTGCGTTTCAATAATCAAGGAAAGGTTATCCATCTTCTAATAGTGTTTCTACACCCCATCCCACCCTTTTTTGTGTGTGTGTTAGATTTGCTTATGGGTAATGTCAGCTGCTCGTCAGACCCAACACATCCGAAAAGCCTATTTTAGGAAAATCATGAGGATGGACATAGGCTGGTTTGACTGTACATCAGTGGGGGAACTCAATACACGCATTTCTGAGTGAGTAACTCGAGATAGCCACTGACGAGACTACATGCCAATAAACAGTCTCTGGAAAATCAGGGAAGGTTTAAAAATGTATTTCTACCAGCTTGATTCTCAGCTGCGCCAACCTGTCCACTGGACTGCCACAACTGTTACATCCCTAGGAAGCCTGCAAATGGCTTTTATAAAGTTGTTGTTGACAGGCCCATTACCATCTGCTTGAGAGGCCCTGTTTCTTGCCATGCGAGAGCCAATATTTTGCAGGACCGTTGAGATGTCAATATAGTAATAAAAATAGAGACAACCCTAGAGCTGGCAGACAGTGGTTGAATCAAATGGAGCTAATCTGAGAAAGATGATATTTAGACGTTTTGCTAGATGGACAAAAATATTTGAGGAGTGCCCATCTGACCAGAAAAAATATGATCCTTCCAAACCCTCCGCCCCATCCTGTCAGAACTAATCCTTCCATAGCTCCCACTGTCCTGCTAAACCAAGGAAGCTTCTTGGATGAGAATGTTTTCTTCCTCAAGAAAAACAACAACAACAATCCAGTTGCCATTTGAAAAAGCACCTTTGAGAAACAACTGTGATCTGGATGACTGAGAATCTCCACAGAGATCCATCTGGCCAGCCATTTTTCACATGCTGTTTTTTGCACTTCATAATTATCCGCACAAATTTTATTTTCCCCATCTTGGCCTTGTTAAGAAGAATCAATGCAAAAGGTCCAACCAATTGTCAGATACAAGGGCGTGGGATGAAAAATAGAAGCCTGAATTTCATAGCGTGTAGAATCCCAGTGGGAAAATACCACCAGGGCAAAAATACTTGGAAATATAAGACCCTCTGCCTTCACCAAGTTTAAGGTTAATCTTACATACAGGAAATAAACTCCCCAGATAAAAGAGTGATCAAATGAATAATTACCACCATAAATCTTTCTCGTCCACATTTCCCCCGTGTGAAAAAAAAGGAGCGATGATCTTTTCGTGCGCATTGGGAATTGTAATGAAGGCAAAATGTATCTGCTGCTTCAATTTTTCTTGTTCTCCACAGTGACATTAATAAAATAAATGATGCTATTGCTGATCAAGTCGCAATCTTTATCCAGCGCTTCACCACCTTTGTTTGTGGATTCCTGCTAGGATTTGTCAGAGGCTGGAAGTTAACCTTGGTTATTATCGCAGTCAGTCCTCTAATTGGGATCGGAGCTGGCATAATTGGCCTGGTACGGAAGAATGTCGTGCCTATTGAAACAGGGTCCCCTGAGCTTATTTAAAGGGACTTGGGGATATTGGGAGAGGGGGGGAGATTCTCCCAATTGAGGGAAGTTGGGGAAAGATTTTCAAGTTATGGATCATTTCAGGAAGTGCCTTGGTAACCCTCCATCATACCATTTGCTACTGCTTTTTTTCTTTTTTTAAAAAAAAAAAAGTTAGCAGCCATTTCTTTGGCACAATTTCCCAGCAGTAATTTCTGTTGTTCCTTATAAGAACTGATAGGTTTTTGTCAAACCAAGGAGCCATTGGTTTGCCATTGCTTTATTCTGGAGAAGAAAGCAAGCAAGGAGGAATGGAGCCAAAATCATTTAGTGAACCTCCGGACTTGGGCAGGACTAGAACTCACAGTCTCCTGGTTTCTCCTGAACCACTACCCCACACTGGCTTCCCTATGCATACAGTATATACACACCAACATTTTCTTTCGTTTCATGCAACCAAGGGAGAGAACTCTTGATGTATGACAGCTTACACTACAGAGCATGGAGTCACCTTTCAAGCATCTCACGACTCTTTGCTGCTTCATACGTCAATGCTGAGTCAGTGTTCCTTGTTTAATCAACATAGTCATCACCTTGGGTTTTGTCCCTGTAAAGGCAAGCCGTTAACTTATCTCAGCTGTACCTACACAAAAAGAAAGCCTTCCTAACAAGCAAATTCTCCAAAGGCACAAAATAGCGTGCCGACCTGCTCATGATTCCGGTTTCATTAATTAAGTAATTTAGTTAGACCAGTGGTTTTTTTAAAAAGTAAAACTTGGCCACTTAAAACCTCTCAGAATGGGAGTGAAAGTTCACCCATCTTAAACTGGCCAAGTCTGAAAAAGCACTGAGTTAGATTTTGGCCTATACAACACCAACCTCTAAAAGTGACTTTGTGCCACATTCGTTCTTCTTATTTTTGTTTCTGTTGTGTTAAAGTCTGTGGCAAAGTTGACGGGTCTAGAGTTAAAGGCTTATGCAAAAGCTGGGGCCATCGCTGATGAAGTGCTTTCATCGATCCGAACCGTGACTGCGTTTGGAGGAGAAAAAAAAGAAGTTGAAAGGTTAGTTATATATCAAGTTTGGTTCTGAGCACCAAAGAAGCCAGCTGAATTGAAACCAGACCATGATTGCTTAAGTGCTAAGGATGAATATTTATTGTGACAATTGAAAATAAGCTCTTTCTAGCAGTAATAGACTTAAGCTGGGTCTAGGAAGACATTCTGTTTTTGTTCTAGCTTTTTGTGCCAGATGCATGAAATGGGAAGACTTCCTCAGATTTAGCTGCTTTGATGAAACCAGCAATATTGTAGAGTTGGCCAAGGATTAGGTAGGTGAGCATGTATGCTGCCTGTCACACAGCCTTCTCTTTAATTAGACTAGCAGCAGATGTGATGGTGATTTCTCTTTTGTTGCCAATATCAAAATCTTTTTAGCTCACCTGGAATCCGCAAAAAAACATCCTCTGCTTTGCCTCTGGGATCAAAATGGCTTGCTGTGGCATTTTCAATATTCATTCAGAACAAGAATTGGATATGTGTGATGGGGACCTAGAAAGCAGCTTTAACCTACATGAGTCCTGTGGTTCCCTTAATTCACTATTTTGCAAAGTGGATGACTTCATCCATTATGCTCTTGTAAGAACATGGAGTTAGCCTTGAATAATGCAACAGCCATTAGGGAAACATCTACTTAGTCCAGAAGGACAGGAGGGTGTGTGGAAGAAACTCAAGTCTCTTGTGTCGTGACTTTCTTTGTTATACGTGCAAAAGGAGAGATATAATAATCTCTCTCAAACTTACTTTATTATTATATAATAAAGTAGAGTGGTAGGCCTAGTAGAAAGTAGGCCTGATTCCTACCTGGCCTACTTTGAATGGCTGATAGTGCTAGGTCAGAGGTGGGGAACTATGGCCCCTTCATGACTTGCGGACTTCAACTCCTAGAATACCCGAGTTGGGAATTGAACTCCATAAGTCATAAAAAGGCCATAGTTTCCCACCCCTGTGCTAGGCAATAGATATTTGACCAAAATTTCTTGAGAATAATCAACCAATGGAACAGCTTGCCTTCGGAAGTTGTGGGAGCTTCATCACTTGAGACTTGCAAGAAAAGATTGGACTGCCATTTGTCAGAAATGGTGTAGGGTCTCCTGCTTGAGCGGGGAGGGAGGGTTGGATTAGATGACCTATAAGGTCCCTTCCAACTCTGTTAATCTGTTATGTGCAACAAATAAGGTTGTAGACCAAAGCTTAGTAACCACAACGGCTGCACTCATGCTAAACCATAATTAAACAGATCACATTATGACTTAGCCACATATGCAAACCTAGTCACTGTTTGGCCAGCAAATCATCAGAGTTTAGGCAAGGGTCTTTTCCAGCCTTTCTTGGAAATGCAGAGAATGGGCTGTGACACCACGTGACCAGCAATTTTCCTATAAAGCATCCCAGTATTTATTTTTCAGCAATGAAAGCTGGAAAATGATCCTTCATTTGAGTCAATCTGGGGTTGGTTTGTTTTTTAAAGTCCTCTTTTTGATTTTTTTTTCTTTCTTTCTACAGATATGACAAAAATCTGGTGTTTGCTCAAAACTGGGGGATCAGAAAGGGAATCATTATGGGATTT
The DNA here is from genome assembly GCF_028640845.1 of Ahaetulla prasina. Classification (NCBI taxonomy): domain Eukaryota; kingdom Metazoa; phylum Chordata; class Lepidosauria; order Squamata; family Colubridae; genus Ahaetulla; species Ahaetulla prasina. Next base: position 218,698,814 of record NC_080539.1, read on the forward strand.
TTCACAGGCTACATTTGGTGCATCATTTTCCTGTGCTATGCGCTGGCCTTCTGGTACGGCTCAAAACTTGTCCTTGAAGAAGAGGAATACTCTGCTGGCACCCTTTTGCAGGCAAGTGCTTTCTAAAGCCTTTTCTCTACTTTGAACATAGTCGTTTACATATGGGGAGAGTCAGCAACCCCCAGCAGCCCTTCACGTTCTACCCAACTGGAGTCATTATTTTATAAACTGGATTTTTTTTTTAAAAAAAATGGATGACCTCTGTAGATAACACTGAGGTAACCATTTGCTTGGAACCCAGAAAATACGAGAAGAAACCCCATCCGTGTGGGTTTTCCCATTTCCTTTTTCCGGCCGCAGCTTCCAGTGTTTCCAAAAAAGGATTGGTGGACAGGCCAAAATGTGAAGTGAAATTTGCGGAGCATAAATATTGCAGAACCTTTCTGCTGACACCTTGTGTGGTGGGTTGGATCTAAGCCCTGAAGAGACCAAGTCAGTTTCACTCTTTAGAAAGTGGTTCCGGTAGGAATGAGTCCCTGCAGCCAAATGTTATAGTGCAACATGCTACTGTTGGCGGACCCTTTCCAGGAGTTTCCACTTTAATGCTGTGCAAATCACTAAAAGCACTGCTTTCTTTGGGGACAGAAATGAGCCATCTCTTTTCCAGCTGTAAAAGCAGCTGTGCCTTTTATAAAGTCCATGCGGCTGCTTCAGAAATGATTCCCAGATGCTCCCGTGCAGAACCAGTTGACTTCAGGCAAATACTTTGCCCAGCCTTGCTCAATTTCATATCCTTTTCGCCATATGTTCTTCCCATCCCTGTTCTCCTGTAGCCTTCCATGCTTGCTAAGCCTGTCTACTGTAAATACATCTGGTTTTTGGAGTTGGGGAGTTTTCTTTTTCTGAAGATGAGTTTGAATTTCTGTAGGCCTTGCAATTCAAGCTAGTTAATGCTTCCGTGTTGTGTAGCGGTAGTACCATAAGACTCAGTACCGTATTTTTCGGAGTATAAGACACTCCTTTTTTCTCTAAAAAAGAGGGTGAAAATTTGGGTGCGTCTTATACTCCGAATGTAGCCCCACCCAGCTTCTCAAACGGAGGTTTCAGAGGCTGAAAAAAGCATCAGAACCAAAGCTTCAGAAAAGAAGCCCCCAAACAGAGGTTCAGAGGCTTTTTTTTCTGAAGCTGTTTCAGAGCTTTCAGAGGCAGAAAAAAGTTTTTTCTGAAACAGAGTTTCAGAAGTTTCAGAGGCAGAAAAAAAAGCCAAAAAAAAAAAAAGCAAGGCACAGAGCTCATAACCAAGTAACCTGTTGCTAAAATTAACCTCTGGGAACAGCTGATTGGGGGTATTCTGGGAGGCCGATCCACCTGCCAATCAGCTTTTTTCTTATTTTCCTCCCCAAAAACTAAGGTGCGTCTTATACTCCAAAAATATGGAAATTAGCTCATTAGAATAACAGAATAACAATAACAGAGTTGGATAGAACCTTGGATGATGTTTTCTAGTCCAGTCCCCTATTCAAGCAGGAGACCCTATACCAGGGATGTCCAATTCATGGCCTGCAGACCAGATGCGTGTCAAGCTTCCAAATGATACATCCCATGAAATAAAATCCAAGGCTTCCATTTTCCATATTAGGAACATATCAGATAGGCAAGGACTTGGTGCAATTCTGACTCTGACCCAGATCCGGAATTACACCCAATAAAAAACTAAAAAACAGAAACATCCCCCAAGTCAAAATCTCCAATCAATTCTCAGGCCATCTGGCCGGTGACTCCAAACTCCACCTTCCTCCAGCTGCAGGCATCTTCTCTGTTCCCATGGGAAGGAATGCCACCTAGACATAACATTCCCTTTATCTCTATAACCCAACACTCTCAACAGTTAGAGAGTGGCGAGCCTGAACTAATCTTAAATTCCTCTACTAACTGTTCTGACCTAGTCTTTTGAGTCAGTAAAATACACAAGTAGTCCCAAAAACCTCTTTTGTTGCAACAGCTGTGAATTCTGTTCATTCATAGATGAGTCCCAAATAGTTGTAAAAGAGTCCTTCGGGATAAGGTTGATAATCACTCACCTTTATCTCCCTTGACACGCTGCCAAAGACCTAATTTATTTATTTATTTATTTATTTATTTATTTATTAAACTTATATACCGCACCATCTCCCATAGGACTCAGGGCGGTTCACAGGCATATTAAAACAATATAGAACAATATAATAAATAAACATTTAAAACCCAGATTAAAACTAAATATTATCAAAGCCTGATCACTAAAACAATAAGAACCAATAAAACCCTCATTAAAATTTGGTTAAAACATTTTGTTCTTAGGCTAGTCCCGCACGCTGAAATAATAAAGTCTTCAGTTCACGTCTGAAGGTCCGGAGGTCAGGGAGTTGTCGTAATCCTGGAGGAAGCTCATTCCACAGGGCTGGTGCCGCCACAGAGAAGGCCCTCCCCCTGGGGATCGCCAACCTACATTGTTTGGTCGACGGCACCCTGAGGAGGGCCACTCTGTGGGAGCGCACAGGTCGTTGGGAGGCAATCGGTGGCAGAAGGCAGTCTCGAAGGTATCCCGGTCCTAAGCCATGGAGCGCTTTAAAGATGGTAACCAAAACCTTGAATTGCTCCCCGAAGACCACCCGTAGCCAGTGCAGGCCGCGCAGGATAGGTGTTATATGGGAGCAACGCGGTGCTCCCTCTATCACCCGCGCGGCCGCATTCTGGACTAACTGGAGCCTCCGGGTGCTCTTCAAGGGGAGCCCCATGTAGAGAGCATTGCAATAGTCCAGTCGGGAAGTGACGAGGGCGTGAGTGACCGTGCGTAAGGTGTCCCGGTCAAGGAAGGGGCGCAACTGGCGAATCAGGTGGACCTGATAAAAAGCTCCCCTGGCGACGGCTGTCAAATGATCCTCTAAGGACAGCCGGTCGTCCAGGAGAACGCCTAAGTTGCGCACTCCCTCCCTGGGGGTCAGTACTTCCTCCCCCACAGTCAGCGATGGTATAAGCTGGCTGTACCGGGAAGCCGGCACCCACAGCCACTCTGTCTTGGAAGGGTTGAGTCGAAGCCTGTTCCTCCCCATCCAGACCCGTACGGCCTCAAGACACCGGCCCATCACCTCAACGGCTTCATTGGCAAAGCCACATGGAATCCAGAATCAAATAGAGCTTCAGACTTTAAACTGAACAGAATTAAGAAAGGTTGCTTCCTGCAAAGGCCCACGTGCCTTTGCTCCTCTTTTAAGTCTTATGGGTGGGGCCAATCATCTCCAAGCCCTACTCCTGAGTCGTCCCTTTTGTTTTAGATGTTCTTGTCTTCTGGCACCTCTGCACATGTGCGCACTGGGAACAGGCTCCCCCTGTTCCTCTGCCTCACTGAGGTCCGACTCTGGAGGCTCTGGAGGCAGCACGTACCTCCCAGATGGCCCCCTCTCTGCCTCCGATGCAGAGCCCTTGTCTGAGCCTTGCCCAGACTCCAGGACGGGCCCATGTTCCTCCACAACCTCCTCACTGTCCGACTCTGCTGCCAGCTCCGCAGGCTGCCAGTGGACCACAACAACTAGCAAACCTAAAAGCCAGTGGTAAAATCCAAATTTTTTTACTACTGGTTCTGTGGCTGTGGCTTGGTGGGCGTGGCAGAGGAAGGATATTGCAAAATCTCCATTCCCACCCCACTCTGGGGCCAGCCAGAGGTGGTATTTGCCGGTTCTCTGAACTACTCAAAATGTCCTCTACCGGTCCTCCAAACTGCTCAAAATTTCCTCTACCGGTTCTCCAGAACCTGTCAGAACCTGCTGGATTTCACCCCTGCTAAAAGCTAAGAAAAGAATGGACAATATAAAATGGCTACACATATGTCTTCTTCAAGGTCAACAAAGCGTCACATGCTGGCCACGCCCACCCCCCATTTTAGCAAAGGGGGGAAAGTCACAATATGTCACGTGACAACAATGTGACACGGCAAGTTTGACATCCCTGCCCTATACCATTTCAGACAGGCAGTTGTCGAATCTCTTCTTAAAAACCTCAAGTGATGGAGCACCCACAACTTCTGGAGACAAGTTGGTTTCCTTAGCTCTAGATTAATACAAATACAATTAATACTCTCTTAATACATACCATGTATTTTCTAGACCTCTAAAACCTGCTTTGAATTAAGGGACCAGTCCCGGACTTGAAAACTGAAATAGCTTCCCTAGGTTGGGAGCAGGGGTGGTATTCAGACGGTTCTATTCGGTTCGGGAGAACTGGTAGCGGCGGCTGCAGGAGGCTCCGCCCACCCACCCTGATGTCATCATGTGCTGTTTCTGATGCTCCGCACATGCACAGAAGGTCCTGCGCATATGCGGAGGTGGCGCATGCGCTCATATTTGCGGACTGGTAACGAAGGTAAGTGAATACCACCCCTGGTTGGGAGGTAAAAGAATCACTTTATCCTTTTAATTCTATTCCTATTCCTGCCTTCTGATAGAAAGGAAGAGAACCTTTGATGTTATTTCTCAAAAGAACAAAGTATTTTATCTGCCTTCCAGAAATACTGTGTTGGGGCATCTATAGCTACTGATTGTAATTTAGTATTGGCATGCAGAAACTAATTTTTTTTGTCCTTTATCCTTCTCAGGTTTTTCTCGGTGTCCTAGTAGGTGCCTTAAATCTTGGTCAAGCGGCCCCTTGCTTGGAAGCTTTTGCAACAGGTCGAGGAGCTGCCACAAATATATTTGAGACAATAGATGAAGTAAGTACCCACTGATTGCTTTGGGAGGGGGGAATAGATGAAGGAATGTAAACTTACTTTCTGCCAAGAATGCAAATGAGAAATATTATAGTGATTAAAAGAAATTGATTGCATGTTAAAGCAAACCAGTACCCTGCCTTTGTATTTACAAGGGGTGCATTCATCCAAGTGACATTCCTATGTGATTTTCTTATGAATATTCAGCTTCTCCCTGTCTGCCCCACTCTGTCTGTCAAAGAGGGCTATACTTTATAAGGTACCTGATCATCAAGAAAAGCAGTGAGACAATTTGCAAATTAAGTGGTTTCAGGAACTAAGTCATTCGGGCCCCTCAGGCGTGTGATTATAAGAAAGAAAAGGAGGCCAGAAGCTCCAAGAATGAAATGAATATGTATAGCACTGCCAGTGCTTCAGAATTTTGCAAGGAAAAAAACCTCCACTCATTAAATCTTTCCCACCATAATTCTGCGGATACCAACAAGCTATGGCTGTAGAAGCCAATAATATTCTATTAGTTTTATTCCTTGCTTTGCCAAAAATAAGTGGAATGCATACAAACAGACAACTCTATATATACTGAACAAAGCCAGTATGGGTGTGCGGTTAAGGCATCAGGCTAGAAGTCAGGAGACCGTGAGTTCAAGTCATGCCTGAGGCACAAAGCCAGCTGGGTGACTTTTGCGCCACTCATTCTTGATGATTCAGGGCAAATCATTTCCCAAAAATCTTGCCAAGAAAACTGCAGGGATTAGACCAGGCAGTCACCAGGAGACAGAAACTGACCTGAAGGCATCAAAAGAAAAGAAAACAATATAAAAATACATACTGAGCTGTTGATTTAAGCAAGGCAAAGATGATTAGGGGACTGAAGGCTAAAACATATGACGAATGGTTGCAGGAACTGGGTATATCTAGTTTAATGAAAAGAAGAACTAGCGGTGACATGATACCAGTGTTCCAGTATCTCAGGGGTTGCCACAAAGAAGAGGGAGTCAAGCTATTCTCCAAAGCACCTGAAGGCAGGACAAGAAGCAATGGGTGGAAACTAATCAAGAAGAGAAGCAACCTAGAACCAAGGAGAAATTTCCTGACAGAACAATTAATCAATAGAACAACTTGCCTCCAGAAGTTGTGAATGCTCCAGCACTAGAATTTTTAAAAAAGAGATTGGATAACCATTTGTCTGAAGTGGTGTAGGGTTTCCTGCCAAACAGGGGGTAGGTTGGACTAGAAGATCTTCAAAGTCCCAACTCTGTTGTTCTGTTTTCTTTTCTGCATTGGAGCACAAAAGCCAAATTCTAGTCCATCTTAAGCCATGGAAATTCCCTGTTGACTTTGGGCCAGTCACCCACTCTCAGTTCAAACTACCTCATAGGGTCATTGTGGGTGAAAGTAGGAGGAGTGAATCCTGTGTATGTCACCCTTTGTCCCTGAAGGAAAGGTGGGATATAAACTAGCAAGCCAATCACTTGTTTGATCTAAGTGCTCTGGCGCCAAAAATGGATGGTGTAAATCAGTGTTTCCCAACCTTGACTGCTTGAAGATGTGTGGAATTCAACTCTCATAATTCCACAGCCAGCCAGGGTGAGGGTGGGCCCTGGATGTTATATTTAGGGTTTCAAGAAGTTGACACATTCCTTGACTAGGAACTAGATGGTCTACCAAAACATGGAAACGATAAGCAAGTTTGGGGTGGAAATCATTAAGAGATAGAAGAATCATCACAAGTCTGTGAATCACAAGCCTTGAACGTCTGTTCAAGGCTTGAGGACCAGCAAGGGAGGAGAGATAAATCCTTGACAGACATGTGAAACTAGCTACTGAAAGAAAGCTTCTTGAGAAAAAGCAAATTGAGTGATCTGATTAATTCTGCCCCAGAAACCTAGAATTGACTGTATGTCAGAAGATGGCTACAAACTGGACAAAGTCCGAGGTGACATTGAATTCCATAATGTAACCTTCCATTACCCATCCAGGCCCGATGTTAAGGTAAGAATTCAGTTTCTATTCTGCAGCACTGTCAGAATTTCCAGGTTTATTTTGGGTACCTAGCTAGGCCTTTTCAAATAGGCCTTTTCTTTCTTTCTTTTTTAAAATCCAGATTTTAGATCAACTCAGCATGATTATTAAGCCAGGTGAAACCACAGCCTTTGTTGGCCCAAGCGGAGCAGGGAAAAGTACCACAATTCAGCTGATCCAGCGCTTCTATGACCCCACAGAAGGCATGGTGAGACATTGACCGAACTCTGTCATCTTACTTTCATTGGAAAAATTCTGAAGTCTGATTCATTCTTGTGGCATAATTATGTTTGCAATTTACTATGGAGCCATGCGCTTAACCTCCTCCAATTAACCAGTCTTTGGACTCAGAGAGCAAAATAATATTTATTTATTTACCAAACTCAAATGATCCACTGTCTCATATAATGATCCTAACCAATACAGAAATAGAAACAGAACCATCTTTCTCAGCAGATGTCAGACCAAAGAGTCTCGCAGCTCCATCCTAGTCCAATGCTTGGAGGGAGAATCATCTCTCCATGGCCTTCTGAGTGCTAAAATGATAGAGAACCCTTGAATATCAGAGAGGAGCGATCTCAAAGAATAGGCCCAGCTGCTGAGAAGATATGCCTCTGAGGAAAAATCCATTATGATGTGATCCAGGATGTGGCACATCCACCTGTGTAAAATTTTTTTAAATTCTTTTCATCGTCTTTTAATATCCAATCCACCTAGGTAAATGAAATTATTAAGTAATATTATCTCACAGGCTGCATCTGAATTAAAATACACAATAAAAGAACAACTGTCTCTGAAAAATTCAGAATTGGTTTTGCACAGCCTCCCTCAATACTGGTATCTGGTATTGTATCATTGCTCATTTCATTTCATTGCTACCCAACTCTCACATGTATTATTAAGAAATTAAGTAGATGGTTTGTTGTATTAAAGACAACTTAATTCCTGCGGTTCCTCCAGGAGACATCTGCAGAGGCATATCGATACAATGATCAGAATTCCAAGAATTGGGAAGCTAATGCCATGTGCAAGGGATACTCAGATGCTGTAGAACAAACGATGTTTGAGGCCAGGTGACATGTGGCCTGAGATTAAAGGAAAATTGTGGAAAATTAATAAACTAAGTCTCAGTAGCTGTGCTTCCAGGCTTCTCTGGTAATATTGTACTACTAACTAGAGCATACAAAACATTTGCTAGACCAATTCTTGAATACAGCTCATCTGTCTGGAACCGGCACTGCATATCGGACATAAATACAATTGAAAGAGTCCAGAGATATTTTACAAGAAGAGTCCTCCATTTCTCTACCCATAATAAAATACCTTATGCCACCAGACTCCAAATTTTGGGTTTAGACAACTTAGAACTACGCCGACTTCAGTCTGACCTAAGCTTGATACATAAAATTATCTGCCACAATATCCTACCTGTCAATGACTACTTCAGCTTCAACCACAACAATACACGAGCAAATAATAGATACAAACTCAAGTAAAATGCTCCAAACTCAGTTGCAGAAAATACTTCAGTAACTGAGTGGTCAATGCCTGGAATGCACTACCTGACTCTGTAGTTTCTTCCCCAAACCCCCAAAACTTTAACCTTAAACTATCTAGTGTTGACCTCACCCCATTCCTAAGAGGTCTGTAAGGGGCGTGCATAAGTGCATCTGCGTGCCTACCATCCCTGTCCTAATATTCCTTTTTATTTACTCTTTTTGTGCATTCAAATTATGTTTATACTTTTACCTGTTATCTTATATACGCTTGACAAAATAAAATAAATAAAATAAATTGTATCTAGGAATTAGACACGAAACTGGAAGCAGTGGAGTACAAATGCTGCTGTTTTAAGAAGCAGCTTCCTGTTAAGAGAGGAAGATGTCGACCTGAAGGTACAGATGACCACAGTCTTTACCTATGAACTTGTTATTGTGCAGGTTACTCTAGATGGACATGATATTCGTTCCCTTAACATTCAGTGGCTGCGTTCTTTGATGGGGGTAGTGGAACAAGAACCTGTCCTGTTTGCCACCACTATAGCAGAAAACATTTGCTACGGTCGGGAAAATGCCACTATGGAAGACATCGTCAGAGCGGCCAAAGAAGCCAATGCTTACAACTTCATCATGGATCTGCCTCTGGTAAAAGGAACTTCATCCTATCCCTTCTCAGTCCTTTGCCAAGACTATCTCTATACCACATCTGCATAGTTTGAGATCACTAAATCAGGGGTTGGCAACAACATGTTGCCCTCTATGCCAAAGGTGCTTTTTCAAGAGGCAACTGGACTTTTTGGGTTTTCTTTGAAGACATTTTGCTTCTCACCCAAGAACCTTCTTCAGCTCTGACTGAAGAATGGTGGGGAATGGAAAGATTGTCCCAAAGGTGCTTTGGCCATCCAGTCAGAGCTGAAGAAGCTTCTTGGATGAGAGGTGAAACATCTTCAAAGAAAAACCAGAAAGTCCAGTTGCCTCTTGAAAAAAGCACCTTTGGGACAACCATGACCTGGATGGCTGAGTTTGTAAAATTGGGTGTGGCTCACTTGACCACTGCCTTGCTTAGCAATGAAAATTTTGGTCGTAAGTCAAGAACTACCTGTACATGGCTAGTGGATGGCAGTACTCACTTTAATGATCTATCTAGGGATCATTTGTGTATCTAGTGGAACTTTTCAGATCATTTCTGTTTAATAACTTTATGTAGCACAACATTCAGCATGCTTCATCTTATTCCTTCTGGACCTGGGGTAAAGGATGGTAGAAAAGACATTGCTTCTGGTGAAGAAATAGAGGCAAACCAGTCTTCTTCCCCTGAGATTTTTTTTCTTTGAAAAGCTGTTAAACAGGATTAAAAGGAGAAAAGATTAAGGAGGGGAAAAAAATCTTTTAAAATCATAATCAAATATATGGCTATGCACATAAGGTTATGCTTTATCATGCATGCATACATAACGACATAGGAGTTAAGAGTTATTGGCATTTTTTCCATGGAAATGGAGGATATATCTCCTCGATTTATACACAGATATGCATAGATGCTTGCGTCTGCAATCATATACACTGTATGCATGCTTGAATTTGGGCAAATAAGCATGCAACTGAAAGCTAATTCCAGTGGTCAGTAGAATCTTCAGATCTCATACACAATACATATCATGTCAAAACCCATACACAATACATATCATGTCAAAACCCACAAAACCATTGTGATTATTTTCAGGAATGATGACTTAGGAGTTAGACTTGATCCAAAACAGCACCTTATCTTAGGCCGGCCTTTGATGCTTTCCATATAAACAGGTAGTGCTTGACTTACAACCTTTCATTTACTGAAGCAAGTGACTTAAGACTGTTTTTCACACTTCCAAGCAACCGTTGCAGCATCCCTGTAGACGCGTTCAAATCAAAATTCAGGTGCTTGGCAACTGGTGTGTATTTATGACAGTTGCAGTGTTCCCGGGGTCATGTGATCACCTTTTGTGACCTCCTGACGAGCAAAGTCAATGGGGAAGCTGGATTGACTTTGCCACCGTGTTACTAACTTAACCACCGCAGTTATTCACTTAACAACTGTGGCAAGAAAGGTGAAAGTGAAACGGGGCAAAACTCACGTAAGAACTGTCTTGCTTAGCAACATAAATCTTGAACGCAATGGTGGTTGTAAGTCGAGGACCAGCGATATTGGACTTCAGTTCCCATAACCCCTAGATCATGAGCATAATAGTGAGGGATTAATGGGAGCTGAAGCCCAGTCTAGCTAGAGAGTGGCAGCTGTGGAAGTCCTTTTCCTCTAGTATCCAAGAGTTGTACAATTGTGGCCCAACAACCTGTATTTTTTCTGCCTTGACCCCATATATTGCTTTCATCTTGCCCCCAGACCTGGGGTGATCTGAGTCATCTGTATTATACCATTTTTTCCTCCATCCTGGCCCCATCCAAGAAGCCTCACAGGGGGTAACATCAATTAGGCTTGTAGAGGAGGCCTCCGACTGACCCTGGCTTGAAGCAGAAGCATGGTAAGGTAAAGGTAAATGTTCCCCTTGCATATACGTGCTAGTCGTTCCTGACTCTAGGGGGTGGTACTCATCTCCGTTTCAAAGCCGAAGAGTCAGCGCTGTCTAAAGACGTCTCCGTGGTCATGTGGCTGGCATGACTCAACGCCAAAGGTTCAGGGAATGCTGTTACCTTCCTACCAAAGGTGGTCCCTATTTTTCTACTTCCATTTTTTATGTGCTTTCGAATTGCTAGGTTGGCAGAGGCTGGGACAAGTAACAGGAGCTCACCCCGTTACGCGGCACTAGGGATTTGAATCGCTGAACGGCTGACCTTTCGATCGACAAGCTCAGCGTCTTAGCCACTTGGTAGAGATTAGTAAATCTTATGCCAGGATAATTTTCTTCCAGGTCAAAGAGCTGAAGAACAAATCAAGCTAAAGCAGTGGAGAGACCCCTTAAGATCTCTGTTTTCCCATTCTGCAAGGGTTGTTACAGGATTGGCACCCCCCTCGTGGCAGGCTTCCCTTGTTATGTTCCTCTTCTTGGGCAAAGCTTGCTGCAACATCCTTGCTTCATGAACACATGGAGCAAAGATAGGCTTCTTTTCCACCATATCTTTGGCCAGAAGGCCAAGGTCCCAGTTATTCCAGGTCTGCTTCTCCGTCTTATCCCATTCAACATGATATTCATTTTTGACCTAAGGCAGGGGTGGGGAACAATGGCCCTTTTATAACTTGTGGACTTCCAACTCCCAGAATTCTAGGAGTTGAAGTCCAGAAGTCATAAAGGGGGCATCGTTCTTCATCTCTGACCTAAGAAAATGGAGATGAAAGTGCTTTGTAACTTTTTGCTCTTTCCAATATTTCAGCAATTCGACACCCTTGTTGGAGAAGGTGGTGGCCAAATGAGCGGAGGCCAGAAGCAGCGAATTGCCATTGCTCGGGCTTTAGTTCGAAACCCTAAAATCCTGTTGCTGGACATGGCTACATCAGCACTGGACAATGAAAGCGAGGCTACTGTGCAAAAGACACTTTCCAAGGTTGGCGATGTTATTATTTCAGTTCAGTGGGGTTAGGAATCTTTTGCTTTTCGGTCTCTTTAAGTATGGAAGAGTAGAAATTTAAGTAAGAATTTCTTTTTGACTTTTCCATCTGCCGCTTAGGCAGATGCTGGCCGATTTCATACAGTGCACTAAGCATGTGGTTTGCCTAGCTTTGACTTTGCATGCTGTATGGATCCAGACATCATGCTTTGTAAATATGGTTTATGGCTTAGTTAACTTTGTGGTGACAACTATTCCGTTTTATTCAATTTAGACTATGGTTTAACATAATCAGTGAATTTGAGACCTCTTTTAATTGTGGTGATGGTAAACCATGAATGGGGAAGAGAGGCAGCTCTACAGTATTTTCAGTTCCCAAAGACTTTTGGGAACAACAGCATAAAATGAAAATGGTAAATTTTCTTTCGATTTTGCCTCTTCTCCAATGCACACAAGCTGTTGATCTCTGCAATCTTCCTTTGAAATAGATGCGACAGCTCTTGTGAACAGAAAGCCCCGTGGGCATGCTGGAACTCCGTAAAGTTTTGTTTAAAAATAGTGACAGAGATGGATTTCAAAAAATTTAAACCTCAAAGCATTCACTGTCCATCAGATGGGCTTGGCAGTTTCCAGAGAATTCGGTTTCAGTAAGAATGGGTTGCAGGACAGGACCCGAAGTTTGAGAGATCCTGGCAAAAAGGCCAGACAAGGAATAATGGATGGAAACTGATCAAGGAGAGATTCAACCTAGAAATTTTCTCACAGTGAGAAGAATCAACCAATGGAACAGCTTGCCTTCGGAAGTTGTGGGAGCTTCATCACTGGAGGCTTTCAAGAAGAGACTGGACTGCCATCTGTCAGAAATAGTGTAGGGTCTCCTGCTTGGGCAGGGTGGGTGAGTGTTGGACTAGATGATCACAAGTTCCCTTCCAACGCTGTTAAACTATCTATTATGTAGAGCTATGCAGTTCAGTTCGCTTGATGGTTCTTTTTCACTCTCTGGATTAGCTGGGCAAGTACTCCGGCCCATCAGATTGCATAATCTGATTATGCAATCAGATTTTTCTCTAAAACCTGTTTTCATCTACAGTTTTGCTTACAATAAGAAAACTTTGGGCTGTTTCCTACCATGTATACATTTGTTACAGGTTTGCTGGAAAATCGAATGCCGCTCTCTTTGATCTCCTGAAGCTTCTGCAAGCATCATTTTCAAAAGAGGGTTGGCTGAGAGACAAAAGAAGGGTGTCCTTATATGGAAGGAAGTAGTCCTTTACTTCCTCTACAGCTTTTGTATTTAAGAGTTTTTATCATTTTGAAAAAGGATAGATGAAAGCTGTTTGCCTCCTTTGTCTGCTATGGTTCAATCAAATTACTCTCTAAGTTACATCTTGGAAATACTCTATTATTCTTGTTTAAAATACATTTTAAAAGTTGATGCTCAAATGCTGAACACACAGAGTGTCTTTCACACACACAACAAATCCCATTTTTCAAAAAAACATTCTTAGCTTGAACTAGATATCAGGCAGTGCTTCAAAAATGCAATCACCCAGGAACAGCTGTGCTATTAAGCAAGAAGGATGGAACACTCCATGTGGATTTAACTGGGGCTTCAGTAACAATGCTTATTTTATTTTTTAAAATGCGATTTATTCATTTGGGCCTATTCAGATGGATTTCTCTGTTAACGAATAGGAATGAAAGATATTTTCTGACTTCATGGATAAATTCTGAAACAGATCTAGGTAATCAACAGAGGAAAATTAGGTTGAAATTAGCAAGGGGAGACTATGTGATTGCTTTATCTTCTTACAAAGAAGATGTAGAGGAAGATTTGGCAATAACTGCTTCTGTAGCCTCCAATCTCCAAAGATTGTACTGTCAAAGTCATTTTCCCCCCCTGCAGAGTCATCTTCCTTCCTAGGTTAAAATATGTGTGGTGTCATCGCCATCCCTTCAGCAGATCACAGAGCCTTTAAATGATATAAAAAACTGTGCCCCAGCAACCAAGGAAGCTGCCCACCTTAGCACTGAGTATTACAAGGTTCCTCAACATGGAATCTGGGAGGATGAACATTCACACCTCCCTTGGAATTCTTGGGGATTTGAACACTAACTATTATATTTTAGCTATTGTAGCTATCTTATGACTGAACATGAGTGCCATATGGTGTTGTGACCCAGGCCCAAGTAGATAGTAGAAAACTCAAGTCAGTGTAAAAACAAACAAACTTTATTATAGCTCATTCTCAGCGTAGTCCAATTAAATTAAATCAAATTCCTCCTAACACGATTCCTCAGTCTGATCACCAACCTTGGTCCAATTAGGCAAACTGCCAAAGTCCTTTCTTGGCAAAATTCAGAAGACACCGATACAAAACAAATGCAACAAGACAAAGCCATCAACCTTGTTTTCCAGCAAAGAGGAAACACCGTTGCTGGTCATTTAAGCCTTATGGGAGGGGCCAATCATCTCTTGGCCCTACTCCTAAGTCGTCCTCTTTGCTTTAGCTGCTCTTGCCTTCTGGCAGCTCTTCTCATGCGTGCATTAGGAACAGGCTCCTCCTGTTCCTCTGCCTTACTGCTGTCAGCCTCTGGAGGCTCTGGAGTCTGCACATCACTCCCCAATGGCCCTGGCCCCACCTCTGCCTCCGACGCAGAGCCCTCATCCAGGCCTTCCCCAGCCTTCAGGACTGGCCCATGTTCTTCCTCAGCCACATCACTGTCTGACTCCGTTGCCAGCTCCGGAGGCTGCTGGTGGACCACAACAATGGATCTGATGGCAAATGTCACTTGGTACATAGCCATTATATTCTGCACAAATTGAAGCTTCTGGATAATACCACATCGGTATACTACGAAGCCCCCTCCCATCACCACCACTATCTCTCATGAAACAGGAGCTGTGAATCCAGGAACATTCCCACATCCTGGATTTGCTCTTTTGGGGAAATGCCTTCCCATCCCATTGCCAGAGAATGACTGTTATAGCCATGAACGAACAAATAATTTCCATCAATGCTAGGACTTTGGTTCAGAGAATAACACAGTTCAAGCATTCAGGCTAGACAGGTTTATTAAGGATATTTTGCTTTTATTACCAGTTATTGAGTTACATGGTACATCAGTCTCCATGTCACTTTAAGGAATCTTTAGACATTTATATACAGCATCCATACCGTTTCCCCGAAAATAAGAGCCAACTAAAAAATAAGTATTAGTATGACTTTTCAGGATACTCATAATATTAGCCCTATCCCAGCAGTGAAATCCAATTTTTTTTTATTACTGGTTCTGTGGGTGTGGCTTGGTGGGTGTGGTATGGCTTAGTGGGCATGGCAGAGGAAGGATACTGCAAAATCTCCATTCTCACCCCACTTCAGGGGAAGGATATTGCTAAATCCCCATTCCCTCCCCACTCCTGGGGGGAAGGATATTGCAAAATCTCCATTCCCACCCCACTCTTGGGCCAGCCAGAGGTGGTATTTGCTGGTTCTCCGAAGTACTCAAAATTTCCACTACTGGTTCTCCAGAACCTCCTGGATTTCACCCCTGCCCTAACCCCAAAATAAGCCCCAATTAAGATCATCAGCCAGATGGATGCATTTCATACTGTATTTCCCCAAAAATAAGACCTAACCAGAAAATAAGCCCTAATGCATCTTTTGGAGCAAAAATTAATATAAGATCCGGTCTTATTTTTGGGGAAACACGGTACTTGTAGAGAGAGAGATCAATCAGTTAGGGTTCATTCCATCCTCTGGGATGATAGAAGTACAGACTGAACTTTCATGAATGGTGGTGCCTCCAAAAATCTTTCTTTCGTTGCCGTAGGCTCGTTTTGGACGCACCGCAATCTCCATAGCTCATCGTTTGTCCACAGTGAAATCTGCTGACATCATCGTTGGGTTTGAGCATGGAAGAGCTGTGGAAAGAGGGAAACATGAAGAGCTGATTGAACGGAAAGGAGTGTATTTCACACTGGTAACATTGCAAAGCCAAGGCGACAAGGCACTCATGGAAACATCAATGCAAAGCAAGTACCTGATTCTGTATCTTTAATGTTCCTAACTCAAATAATTAACTTCCTGTTAATGAAGCTTAAGATTTATTTTTTAATTTTTTTTGGGGTTCCACAGAGAATTAGACTTTGCATATTTCATAACCAAGGAAGCTGTCCGCTTTAGGATCAAAGGGTTTCTTCTTGTACTGTATTAAACATAGTTCAGATATTATTTATTCTGATATTATCTTTCTCAAGGGACCTTAAAAGCCTCCCATTTCTTTTAATTGAAGATGCCTAGGGCTGAACCTTGAGCTTTGTGCACGCAACACATGGCCCTACTACTAGGCAACAGGCCCTATAAAGAATTGATGCGGTGATTTGTGGAAACATATAGATACCTTCAGGCAGAGTTTTCTACATATGTCCAGTAACCAGATCCATTTGTAATGCAATAGTTCTATTAAAGCATATTTTTTTGTCTTCACCTAATGTTCCGAAAAATGCTTCTCTTCCCAATAGCAATAGCATTTAGACTTATATATTGCTTCATAGTGCATATTGCCCCCAACAACCTTGGTCCATATTTTAGAGCCCTTGGAAAGAGGAAAGCTGAGTCAACCTTGAGCTGGTCAGGATCGAACTCCTGGCAGTGAGCTAAATTAGCCTGCAGTATTGATTGTAACCACTGTGCCACCACAGCTACCTTTATCCAATGATAACCCAATTCCAACTACTTACATTTATAGTGCAGGATCTGGTTGGTGCATAGGTTCATGAGGCAGAACCTAACAACTACCTGTTCATTAGCATCACTAGCAGCACCTTAGCACCATGTGTTCAGGATTCCTCCTCATGTATTGAAATCTATCATCAAATATGTCACTGGAAAGGGGCTTTATTTTAACAATATCAAAGAAAACACACACACACACCTTGTGCCTGGCTGTTCCATTTTAGAATGAGGGAAGACAATTTTTTCTCCATAAAAAGCATTTTTGGTTCCAAAGTAAGTAGCCTTAGTGACCCAACATTCCTCTTGAGAGCTCAAATAGACCCAATTGGCTACATGCAACATGAAATGATACAACCATGAACAGCATCTTCCTACACCTTTGCTCCTGGTGAGGAACTAGATGACCGGCTCCGGGGTTTCACACAACTGTAAGTGCAAGGGACAATTGGTCTCCTTAACACTCCCAGACAAAGTTCAGTGTTGTTGTAGGTTATGAAAATTCCCATATGGAAAAGAGATGACTGCTTGTTTGCCAAATGAGCAGAGCTTCAAAAGGTGCTTTATCAACTGTTTAAAATGATCAGAGAAGAATGGCAAGGCTTGAGACTGAAGTGTTAAGTACTGTACAGAAATGTTCAGTTTTATAATTTTGCGAAGCTTCTTCTCCAGTAACATTGTACTGCTAACTAGGGCATACAAAACCTTTGCCAGACCAGTTCTCGAATACAGCTCGTCTGCCTGGAATCCACACTGTATATCGGACATTAATACAATTGAGCGGGTCCAGAGATATTTCACGAGAAGAGTATTCCACTCCTCTGCTCACAATAGAGCAGAGAGCACAATAGAGCCACTAGGCTCGAAATTTCGGGCTTGGACAACCTGGAACTACGCTGCCTACGGTCTGACCTAAGCATAGTACGCAAAGTTGTCTGCTACAACATCCTATCTGTCAACGACTACTTTAGCTTCAACCTCAATAATACATGTGCAAACAATAGATACAAACTCAAGGTAAACTGCTCCAAACTAAATTACAGAAAATACGACTTCAGCAACAGAATGGTCAACGCCTGGAATGCTCTACCTGACTCTGTGGTTACATCCTCAAACCCTCACAGCTTCAACCTTAAACTGTCTATCGTGGACCTCACCCCATTCCTAAGAGGTTCATAATGGGGGCATGCATAAGCGCACCAGCATGCCTACTCTCCCTGTCCTACTATCCCCATTTATTTGTACTCATTCCTGTATACATGTCCATGTTTATACTTAGACCTGTTATTGTGTAGATGTTTGACAAACTAAATAAATAAAACTAAGTACCCATGGCTTGGGGCCTGGGTACTTACGGGACCGCCTGCTGTTACCTCATGCCTCCCACCGACCTGTACGCTCGCACAGAGAGGGACTTCTCAGGGTGCCGTCCACCAAACAATGTCGGCTGGCAGCCCCCAGGGGAAGATCCTTCTCTGTGGGGGCCCCTACTCTTTCGAATGAACTTCCCCCTGGTTTACGCCAAATATCTGACCTTCGGACCTTTCGCCGCGAATTGAAAATATATTTGTTTGTTTGCGCGGGGCTTTCTTAGACTGTTAGATTTTGAATTTAAATTTTATTTAAGTTTTAAATTGGGGTTTTTAGATTTTAAATATTTTAATTTTTCGGCCAAATTGTATAATAAGTCTTTTAATTTAATTTTTAATTGTACATTGTTTATTTTTATCTTGGCTGTACACCGCCCTGAGTCCTTCGGGAGAAGGGCGGTCTAGAAATCTAATAAAATAAATAAATTTAAAAAAAAAATTAAAAAAATAGTCCATGGAGATTCTCAGTCATCCAGGTCATGGTTGTCTTATAGGTGCTTTTTCAGGAGATAACTGGACTTCCTTCCTTCCTTCCTTCCTTCCACTTTTCATCCAAGAAGCTTCTTCAGCTCTGACTGGAAGGTGGGGAATGGAATATGAAACCTTCCACCCCCCACCATCTAATCAGATCTGAAGAGGCTTCTTGGATGAGAAGTGAAATGTCTTCAAAAGAAAAAGCAAGAACATCCAGTTGCCTCCTGAAAAAGCACCTAAGACAAATCTGTCTTATAACAGATTTGCTTGATGTTCATGCTACTTGGCCATATTTTTTTCTCTCTCTTGAATTCTCTCACCTTTGATTGTTGCCGTGAATCTTCTATTATTGTACTTACAGTATCTGACCCAAAACATGAAAAAATACAGCCTTTCAGCAGGGGAAGCTATCAAGCAAGCTTACGGTAAGCCTCATCGATCCAAAATAATCTTAGAATTTAAACGGGAACATATGGCAAAACGTTTGATAACATCTACCTGTGTGAAAGTTCAAAACTTAAGATAAAGCATTAGAAAAGGAAGTAGATCTACACCAGTGTGGGTTTCAATTTTTTTTTACTAACGGTTCTATGGGTGTGGCTTGGTGGGCGTGGCTTGGTGGGCGTGGCAGGGAAGGGTTATTGTAAAATCTCCATTCCCTTCCCAATCCAGGAGAAGGTTACTGCAAAATCCCCATTTCCTCCTGAATAGCTGGGACTTGGGAGGCAGAGAATAGATGGGGGAGGGGCCAGTCAGAATTTTTATTACCGGTTCTCCGAACTACTCAAAATTTCCACTACCAGTTCTCCAGAACTAGTCAGAACCTGCTGAAACCCACCTCTGATCCACCCCCATGGCTATAAATAATGTAGGGCTGAAATTTTCTTTGTTCTTTACAAGTACAGAATCAGAAGCTTCTGATTCTGAATAAAGATAACATTGGTAATAATGGCTCTCCCCCCCTTACATTTTATGATATTGTTGAAGGGGATGTCAGGTGGGGAGTTTAGTCTTATTTTGCAGAAAATATTATGCTAAGAAAGTGTCTGGTTTTCCCCTATTCACATCCTGCATTTCCTTTGAATTCTTCTTGGGCCATGGGACAGGAAAGGGAAAAGGAAAGAGAAAGCAATTGGAAAGATACTAGATCTAGGACATATAAGGATGAAATATGACAGTGTATAATCTGTATACTGGCATTGCCTTGAAAGCAAACAAAAATATTGTAGATCAGAAATCCTTTTAGACTTTCAAAAACCCAAATAACTCAAATTATACAACTTTTAGCCACCTAAATTTTAATGATTTTTTTCTTTTTTTTATTTTCATTTTTTATTGTATATAAAAAAAACCTACAGATGTGTGAGAGACGTGGGCATGGAACCAAAAGATTCATTTATGCCAGCCATCATGAATTGAGACCATAAATATTAAGGCTGTGTGCCAGTAGTGGGTTTCAAATTTTTTTACTACCTGTTCTGTGGTGGCATGGCAGGGGAAGGATACTGTAAATTCTCCATTCCCACCCCACTCCAGGGGAAGGTTACTGCAAAATCCCCATTTCTTCCCAATCAGCTGGGACTTGGGAGGCAGAGAATAGATGGGGGCGGGGCCACTCAGAATTTTTACTACCGGTTCTCCAAACTATTCAAAAATTCTGCTACCAGTTCTGCAGAACTAGTCAGAACCGGCTGAAACCCACTTCTGCTGTGTGCACTATGTATAATTAATACTGAAAGAGGGTGGGGCTTTGGATCTTTTGTAGATGCAGTACCTCCCCCCCATCTTTTTTTTTTTTTTTTTTTAGGAAAGGTCTCTTATTTTATCCAGATTTCTTTGCAAAGCTGGAGTAAAAAAGGGACTGCTGCTGTACCAAGTGGATTCCTCAGGAGTATTGACCTTTTTTTCTGGCCTTGAGGAATTTTTGTCACTCAGTTGGATGAAAATGAGAGACTCTGGTTCTCTGGATAGCAATAGCAATAGCACTTAGACTTATACACCGCTTCACAGTGCTTTACAGTCCTCTCTAAGCAGTTTACAGAGTCTGCATATTGCCCCCAACAATCTGGGTCCTTAGTTTACTGATTTTGGAAGGATGGAAGGCTGGGTCAACCTTGAGCCTGGTGAGAATCAAACTGCCAAATTGCTGGCAGACAGCAATCAGCAGAAGTAGCTTGCGGTACTGCATTCTAACCACTGCGCCACCATGGCTCTTAAACTGATGATTTAAACCAGGGGTAGTCAACCTTTTTATGCCTACTACCCACTTTTGTATCTCTGTTAGTAGTAAAATTTTCTAACCGCCCACCGATTCCACAGTAATGCGCTGTGTATCATAGTCTGCACATGCCTCTCGGGCATCGTGATTGGGTTGAGGGGGGTGCCGGCTACCAGGTCTGCTTGTCTATTACAGCTGGGTGGTGTGGGGGGAGATGCGCGAGCTATTCTGGGACGAGGCTCTTTTGTCTGTGGTCGCACTATAGCGCCATTTAGTTTCACTTACATAACATGAACTAAACATGCACGGGTGATACAAATAGTATATTTTCAGAAATTTAAATTGTCACGGGGAATTTTATGAAAACCTAATGAAAATGTTTTTAAATAATGCTATGAAATTTTTTAAAAATTTAATTAAATTCAAAAAAAGGAAAGTGCTTCAGTATCGGACAAAACCGCTACCGCCCACCATGAAAGCTGGAACACCCACTAGTGGGCAGTAGGGACCAGGTTGACTACCACTGATTTAAACTGAACCATGAATCTCAAATATTGGATGCAATAAGAATAACAGTGGCATCAGAACAAAGCTCATGGTGGCATTTTATATTATATACCGTATATACTCGAATATAAGCCGATCCGAGTATAAGCCGAGGTCCCCAATTTTACCCCAAAAAACTGGGGTAAACTGGGGACTCGAGTATAAGCCGAGGGTGGGAAATGAGGCAGCTACTGGTCGGGGAAACCCTCCCTCCCTCAGCCGAGAAGGCTGGCGGCTCCCCCGCCCCGCCCTCTCACTGCACCAGCAGGGCTTCCCCGCGCTAATGCAAAAGCCCGCCAAGTTTGCGCCATCCGGTATAATGTGAAAAAAAGAAGAAGAAAAAAAAACTCGAGTATAAGCCGTATATACTCGAGTATAAGCCGAGGGGACGTTTTTCAGCACAAAAAACGTGCTGAAAAACTCGGCTTATACTCGAGTATATACGGTAATAAAATTTAATAATAAATGCACCATTTCCTGAACTCCTGAGACAGACAAGAGTGTGATTAGACTTTTCTCTGTTTCTCAGAGCATCTCTTCGACAGCGTTCCAGATCTCAGTTGTCAAACATAGTCCCTGACCATCCAGCGTCAATTGTAGGATCCTATTCAGAGAGCAACTGTAGCATATCTCACTATGAAGAAGATGGAAGACCATTTATGAAGGTCAGTTAGAGTCACTGCAAGACCAAGAGAAGCTTCTGTTTTATGTTCCTTTGTCTCTTCCCATCTCATGACACCGGACCTGTGATACTTTTGTTGGGATCAAATGATTGCAAGCCATTCTCCTGGAGGCCTCCAATGAAGAGTCTTTGGAAAATGTCATTGGTTCAAATGTAGCAATGGCAAGATTATTTGAGCATTACAGGTTGGGATAAAATATCACACTGGTACTGTAAGTGCTCCAATGACTATTAATTTGACTGTAAAGGGGACATGATGGTCTACACGATGTAGGTCCATATCGTCATCTTTTTTTTTTTTAATAACCCCATAATCCTTTGTGGGGTGGAATCTGGGCAACTGAATGTTTACTGTTACTGTTACTAAGTGTTTACTGGCCGAATGCCCTTCCTGTCGCCAATACGGAGTTACATTCAGCAGATATATTCTCATTGTGCCCAGAGAGAGAAATATATGCCTTTACCTAGGATCGAACTCACAACTTCCTGATTGTGAGGCGAGACCTCCACCTTTAGGCCACCTCACTACTCGATGTAGGTCCACATCAATTTAGGAAACAGCTTGTTCACAGCCTAAAATCCAATGGAGAGGCATTTTCCCGTATACCAGGTGCGTCAGAAGCTGGATGGGGAAGGACAAATAAAAGGCTTTCTTGGTGACTGCACTTAAATGGGAGTTTAACCCTCCTGCCAAAAGCCGTGTTGACAACTTCACCTTTGTTAGGAATACTGCGAGGTGATTCCCTCAAAATCTAAAGATCTATAATGAGGCAGAGATGTCTGCTTGTCTGGAGGCTTTCATAAAAACGATGAAAGTAGCATCATTTGTGCTGCTATATCACATCCTCACCCTTTTATACACGTGCGTGGGAGATCACAGAAAAGAGGCAAAGACTCATAATGTTGCAAGCTGCTTTCCTTATTTCCCCTCTCCTTTTGATTTCGTCCTGAGGAAAAATGGCAGGCGGGGTGTGGGGAGGGGGAGAGGTGATGGAGAGCCATTTGCTGTTGTCCTCTGGTAGCAACAGTCTTGAATGCTAATGTTTCTCTCTCTCCTTTTCAAAAGGAACGGATTCATGAAAAGGATGAGGAAGAAGTCGCACCTGCTAGCGTGACCAGGATTTTGAAGTACAATGCTCCCGAATGGCCCTATATGGTGCTTGGATCCCTTGGGGCAGGGGCCAATGGGGCAGTCAATCCTCTCTATGCCTTGCTCTTCAGTCAAATTCTTGGAGTAGGTCCAATGACCAGTGTTCTTTCGCCTTGTAATAAATGATATTGAGCATCCTATGTTGTGCAGGAAATGGTGTGTAACGCTGACATAACAATTTCCTTTCTGTTATTTTGAGTCTCTCTCTCTCTCTCCCTCCCCCTCTCTCTCTCTCTCTCTCTCTTTCCCTCCCTCCCTCAATCTCGATTTCATTACTGGATGAATTCACACATCACTGTAAGCTATAAAGTGGTTTCTTTGGTTCGTCTGGCAGTTTGTAAACTGTGGCCTACCACTTAGGGTGAAGCTGGAATCTTGCCTAACGTGTGGCTTATCTAAAAAGCCACTGTTTAAAAAATGTACTTTGATGCAATAGGGAAATCTAACTAACCACTGTGCCTACGTATAAACAGAGACATGTTCTGAAGACAAGTTTAAGACTGGTTCTCCAGGCAGGCCCTGTTATCCTGCTGGCAGTATTCTAGGGAAAGAAGGAATGGAAGATGTGACTCTTTCATTAATGAGCTCCAGATCAAAATGAGTCTCTGGAATGTAGCTGGCAATTCAAAATTATGTGGAAAAGCCAATTACATATTGTTTATCTGAAAGCTAGTTTTCCTGTCAGTTTTGCTTTTAGCACAGGAGGAAATAATCCTACCTCAGATCTCAACACAATTCAGCACTTTTTTTCATCTCTCTGCTCTAAAGATGTTAGAGATGCTAGTTTGGGGGAGAGGCAAGACACGCATGTGGCAAGACTTGTATGATTAGAGTTCCTAGCATTTTCTTTTTTCCTTTAAAGCTTTTTGAAAGGGGGAGATTAGACATGGATTTTTATTTTATTTTATTTTCCCCCAGTGAGTAAATGGGCAAGTGGAGAGTAACTGGGAAATTAGGAACCCCTGTGGTGGAGTGGTTAGAATGTAGCGTTGCAGGCTGACTCTGCCCACAGCCTGCAGTTCGATCCTGACTGGGCTCAAGGTTGACTCAGTCTTCAATCCTTCCAAGGTCAGTAAAATGAGGAGCTAGATTGTTGTGGGACAATATGCTGACTCTGTAAACTGCTCAGAGAATGCTGTAAAACACAATAGAATGGTATCTAAGTCTATTACTTTTGCTAAATTTCTCCACTTAATTTGATGAGGATTCAGGGACAATTTTATTCATACGGTTGCCAAAGAAAAAAAGGGAGAGAAATTGACCTACTTGTCCTGCTGGGTTTTCTTCTGAAGAATCATTAATAGGTGTTAGACTTTTAAAGGACTTGTGACTTTCTGATTCTCTCTTCTTTTGATTGCTACTGCTCTCTCTTACTCCGCTTCAGAGATGCATGGCTTTAGTTGATCCAGCATTACTTACTTTCCACTTACTAATAATACCTGCCTTCTCAACAGATCTACATTTCTTCTGGTGTATTTCATAAGGGGTGGGGAGGGCACAGTGTTAGGTTTCCTGGAACCACAGCACTGGTTCAACAAACTTCCACTTTTAAAAATGGATGTATCTAGAATGGGATAATACACTGTAAGACAGATGCCCTCAAACTGGGAAGGGGTCAGAGCGGGGCAAACAAGATAGTTACTAGCATGGAAGGAGCATGGTGGCTCACATGGTTAGAATGCTGGGTTGGAGGTTAGCAAGCCCATGTTCGAGACCCAGCTGCTGCCCATGGGGTGGGGTGAGCTCCCATCCTTTGCTCTAGCTCCTGCTGGGGACAGCAGGTACCCCCAACTGGGCGTCTCCTGGCAATGGTGAGGTCCCTGGCTAATCTTTTCAACCCAGAAACACCTCTAGTGCGATGTGAGTAGCATAAAAAACATTAATACTCAGATTCTGCTGTCTGATATTCATACTTTACACCCAGTGATGTGGCCAGCCCTGTTGACGAACCATGTCAAATGCCATGCTGAAATGAACATGGATTAGACTACACAAGCATGCGTTTTTCTACATCACTGTACCCTTTGGCCTAAATACTGAACAAAAACTCAATAAGTGCGTGCTTTCAACTGCCGGGTGCAAAAACTTACGTTTAATCTCCCTTTCTTTCCTCAAGACCTTTTCAGTGCCTGATGAAGAAGAGCAAAGAGCTCAGATCAACGGTGTCTGCTTGCTCTTTGTGGTTGTTGGAATCGTATCGTTCTTCACTCAGTTCTTGCAGGTGATGACAACCAAATAGGATTCTCAGCATGAGGGTGCCGTTCCCTTGATACTCTCTCCCTGCTCCCCCTCCCTTGTTTTCTTTTTGGTATACACGTGCACTGACGCTTAGATTTACACTTGTTAAAAATCACTTGCAGGGCTATACGTTTGCAAAGGCCGGAGAATTGCTTACACGACGCTTAAGGAAAATTGGCTTCCAGGCGATGTTAGGCCAAGAAATTGGTTGGTTTGACGACCATAGAAACAGCCCAGGGGCCTTGACTACGAGACTAGCAACTGATGCCTCTCAAGTTCAAGGGGTAAGAGATTTGATTTAATAATCGTTTCACAAACCATCCCACATGCTTTGCTTCAGAATGAAGCAAAATAATAATTGCTGC
Source organism: Ahaetulla prasina (assembly GCF_028640845.1). Classification (NCBI taxonomy): domain Eukaryota; kingdom Metazoa; phylum Chordata; class Lepidosauria; order Squamata; family Colubridae; genus Ahaetulla; species Ahaetulla prasina. The sequence continues at coordinate 218,724,395 of NC_080539.1, forward strand.
TGGCAAGTGTGTGTTTCAGTAACCTGATAAAGGAGGAGTGTACAATTTGAGTCCCTACCCGGGGCCGCCAGCACAACCTCCTGTGTAGTTGCAAGCTTCCCAATGATTTATAATTGTCGATGTGATAAAACAAGAAGCTTTCAAGGCATTTTTTAATACACAGTATGCAGATCTTTGAAGCATCTAAGGCCTACTTCTCATTGCAGCTGTAAATCTGAATCTTCAGATTATCTGTGGAAGGCTTGCGTGATTTATTCCGACTTATTTTATGAAACCTTCCTCTCCTGCTTTTCTGTGGCAAACGCCCCTGCTCAAAGCAACTTCATAACATGTAAAATTACGATTTCATCAAAACAATGATGTAAAACAACGATCGGAGACAAGGCTAGCCGTTAAAACCCAATTGTAAAATTATTATCTGCACATCCAAGGGCACAAGGCAGACTTCAACAATTGAGTGTTAAAATGAACGAGGAAAAAGATCAGCTGCAATTTTTTTGGAGCAACACTTTCTATAATATAAGCCCTTTGTCTTCGCTCATTCATTCACGCCCGGGCTCCCTAAACGGTCTGTCTATTGCAGTGTTTCTCAACCTTGGCAACTTGAAGATGTGTGGACTTCAACTCTATTGAAGTCGACTGCAATTTATCCTCCCTGACAGGAGAACTTTACAGCCTATTCAGAAAAAAAAAACACCTCACATTTTCCTTAGTTCATCTTCTACAGCACACACATAGGGAAAAATGATATTTTCTCCTCTGAAGCTCTACTTCTTTTTATTATTATTTATTCGATTTTTATCCTTCTCCCGAAGGACTCAGGGCGGTGTACAGCCAAAAATAAAAACAAACAATACAATATACAATTTAAAATACAAATTAAAAAACTTATTTTATAATTGGCCTAAAAAACTTTAAAATATATAAAACTAAGACCCCATTAAAATTAATAATAGATAATTTAAAATCAATAAAATTTAAGCCAATTTAAGCTTCTGGTCTGAAGTTGGGAGCAAAACATTCTATTTACATCAGTAATTGTCAAACGCAAGGAAGCAGGCTGATCTAAGCTTGTTGATCAGAAAGGTCGGCAGTTTGGTGGTTCGAATCCCTAGCATAGGTCTCCTGCGTAAGCATGGGGTTGGACTAGATGACCTCCAAGGCCCCTTCCCAACTGTGTTACTGTTACTGCTTCTTTATTGCTGTCATCTTATTGATTTACAAGAGTCTTGCCAGACTGTATTCTCTTGGGAACAGGCAGATAAAGGCTTCAGGAGTCAGGCCTCTGCCACTTCCTCCCATGGAGCGGTTCCAAGCTAGACTAGCTTTTTGCTCTCGGTGGTGATTTCACCACCATAAAGGTGACTTTGGACTGACTTTGTCTTTGCTACTCCTCTTGTGAGGTTACTACAAGTTGAGAAGCCAAGAATAAAACAGACGGAGAATAAAAGTAGCAGTGACTTAAGTTGTGGCTGACGGGCCTATTTTGCAGTTTGAAATACCAGAGGTTGTCTGGTACACAGGTAATCCTCAACTTACAACCGCAATTGAGCCCCAAATTTATGTTGTTAAGTGAATGTCTTCCATTTTAGGACTTTTCTTGCCACATTCATTAAGTGAGTTATTGCAGTTGTCAAATTAGTGACACGGTTGTTAAATGAATCTGGCTTCTCCATTTATTTTGCTTGTCGGAGGGTTGCAGAATGACTCCTGAACACTGCAACCATCATAGAATAGAATAGAATAGAATTTTATTGGCCAAGTGTGATTGGACACACAAGGAATTTGTCTTGGTGCATACGCTCTCAGTGTACATAAAAGAAAAGATACCTTCATCAAGGTACAACATTTACAACACAATTGATGGTCAATATATCAATATAAATCATAAGGATTGCCAGCAACAAGTTATAGTCATACAGTCATAAGTGGAAAGAGATTGGTGATGGGAACGATGAGAAGATTAATAGTAGTGCAGATTTACTAAATAGTTTGACAGTGTTGATGGAATTATTTGTTTAGCAGTGATGGCCTTCGGGAAAAAACTGTTCTTGTGTCTAGTTGTTCTGGTGTGCAGTGCTCTATAGCGTCGTTTTGAGGGTAGGAGTTGAAACAGTTTATGTCCAGGATGTGAGGGATCTGCAAATATTTTCACGGCCCCCTTCTTGATTCGTGCAGTATACAGGTCCTCAATGGAAGGCATCATAAATATGGGTCCGTTGTCAAGCACCTGAACGTAAATCACCTGACCATTAGGATGCTGCAATGGTCCTAAATGTGAAAAATGGCCATCAGTGCCATTGTAACTTTGAACGGTCACTAAACGAACTGTCCTAAGTCGAGGACTATCTGTAGATAGTGAGAAAAATAAAAAGTGCCGGTAGTAGGTCAGATGGAAGCCATGACCTTTCCATTCTTCCACAGTTTTCTGCTAATGGCGCCGCCATGCTTTTCATGAGAGAATAATGGTTGGAGGCGCCATTAGCAGAAAACTGTGGAAGAATGAAAAGGTCATGGCTTCCATCTGACCTACTAAGATACTCCGAGGTCTGAGATGGCTGCCAAAATGGCTCACTCCTGTCCATGTAAAGAAATGGAGTGACTTTCAATGTCAGTGACTGAGTAACAGAATGGAGTAAGACAAATGGCGGGACATATGCACCCCTGTCCTGAAATATTGTGTTGCCTCTCTGAGCTCTCTGGCAACTGCTGATCTTGCCTAGCTTCTTCTCCAGAAACACTACACTACTAACCAAAGCATATAAAACATTTGCTAGACCAATTCTTGAATACACCTCGCCTGTCTGGAACCCATACCACATTTCTGATGTCAATACAATTGAACGTGTCCAGAAATATTTTACAAGAAGAGTACTCCACTCCTCTGAATACAACAAAATACCTTATGCCACCAGACTTGAAATCCTGGGTTTAGAAAATTTAGAACTCCGCCGCCTTCAACATGACCTGAGTTTAACTCATAGAATCATCTATTACAATGTCCTTCCTGTTGAAGACTACTTCAGCTTCAATTGCAACAATACACGAGCACACAATAGATTTAAACTTAATGTTAACCGCTCCAATCTTGATTGCCGAAAATATGACTTCAGTAGCAGAGTTGTAAATACTTGGAACACACTACCTGACTCTGTGGTCTCTTCCCAAAATCCCCAAAGCTTCAACCAAAAACTGTCTACTATTAACCTCACCCCATTTCTAAGAGGTCTGTAAGGGGCGTGCATAAGAGCACCAGCATGCCTACCATTTCTGTCCTATTGTTTCCTTTCCTTATATCCAATTAATATAGTTATTACATACTTATGCTTATATACAGTATAGTTATTTCATGCTTATGCTTATATATACTGTTGTTACAAATAAATAAATAAAAATAAAAAATAAAATAGAGCCAAGCTTGGTCCAAGAAGCTGTTGATGATTGACTGATTGATCTCCTTCCTTTCCTAGGCGACTGGCACACAGATAGGCATGATTGTGAATTCCTTCACCAATATCGGAGTCTCCATTATTATCGCTTTCTACTTCAGCTGGAAACTCAGCTTAGTCATAACTTGCTTTTTGCCTTTCTTGGCTTTGTCGGGAATGATTCAGTCTCGAATGCTGACAGGCTTTGCATCTCAGGACAAGAAAGCGATGGAAGCTACCGGAAGGGTAATGGGCTTTATTTCTGTTTTACTCTAAGACTGACTGAGACGATGAATAACTGCTCGAGCAATTGCCTTTGTTAGGTAATTATATCTGTATCTCTCTCTATCAGTGGTGTCAAACTCGATTTCACTGAGGGCCCTATATGTACACATGAACAGAGCTTGTAAAGCAACAGAAGCTTCCCAGACGTTACCATTTCTATTCTTGTTAAGTGAGTTTTGCCCCATTTTACAGCCTTTCTTGCTAAAGGGGTTAAGTGAATCACTGAAGTTGTTAAGTTAGCCACACGGTTGTTAAATCTGGTTTCTCTATGGACTATGCTTGTCAGAAGGTTGCAAAAGGAGATCACAGGACCCTGGGACGCTGCAGCCATCATAAATATGAGTCAGTTGCCAAGCATCTGAATTCTGATCATGTGATCATGCTACAATAGTCATAAGTGTGAGGACTGATCATAAGTCTCTTTTTTCAGTGCCGTTGTGACTTTGAACAGTCACTGAACAAACTGTTGTAAGTTGAGTTATTATTTGTGTAACTATTGACTGAGAACCAGTTTGGTCTAATAGTTAAGATACTGGCATAGAAACAGTGGTAGGATTCACCAGTTGTAACAACCGGTTCACTGCACACGCATCAAACTCGTGCTTCCGTGCATGCTCGTTACGATTGAAAGTCGCCTTCTACTGAATCCAGAGTGAGTAAAACAGCTGAGGCGCTGCAATCCGCTCTGTCGCGCCTATCAGATGGGCTTAAAACAAAAGAAATATAGGTAGTGCAGGGGCGGATGGGCAGGCCCATCTGATCGTCAGAACTAACCAGTTCGCTCTCAACTGATTCTCAAAGCTACCAGTATGTCCGAACCGGTCAGAACCAGCTGAATCCCACCCCTGCATAGAAACCAGGAAATGGTGAGGTCTATGGCTTGCCTTAGACATGAAAGCTTGGGCCAGTCCCTTTCTCTCAGTCCTACGAAGAAAGCAGTGGTAAACCACCCAATCCAAAATATTGCCAAGAAAACCATAGGGACTTGTCTATTTAGTCACGGGGTGGGGGGTGGGGGGCAAGACTAATCCAAACAAACAAAAAACACCTCACTTATTATATAAGTCTTGGGGCCTTTGATACCAACCCATGTCTTGTCATTTGTACATTTATTTTGGATAATGGAACCAAATAACGGGTGAATATGATTGTCACATTTTCTGCACTTTCTTCATCCAAACTTCCTGTTCCCTTTTGGGGACAGAAGTTCCTTTCTTACTGCTAATTCAAGGAAATGCAGAGAGGTGCCATGCTTGTACTCTTCAATGCATCTTTTTGTCTTGCAGTCCGAAGTGCTGTATAGTCCAAATATTGCAAATATTTCCTAGAGGAGGCAGTGTTCATCTCTGTTTCAAGGCCACTGAGCCAGTGCTGTCCAAAGACATTTCCATGGTCATGTGGCCAGCATGATTCATGGAGCGCTGTTACCTTCACATTGAAGTGGTACCTATTTATCTACTCGCATTTGCATGCTTTCAAACTACTAGATTGGCAAGGACGGGAGCTCACCCCATCATGTGGCACTCGGGTCTTGAACCCCGGCTGCTGGCTTTCCAGGCGACAAGCCCAGCATCTTAACCACTGAGCCACCATGCCACCATAGTCCTGATAGTCGCGTTTAAATTCAGGTTCTCTAATATTCTGCTTGGATGAGAAAATGACTAGATCCCAGCAAAAGAAGCAGTATCTAAATGGCATTTGGATTTAAATGTTTCCACATTAATCATTTGTTGCTGGTTAGACGCCATCCTAATTAGCATTTACAGCGTAGGCAATATGTGTATTAATTAAAGAATGCTTGCGATTCTGGGGATATATGCCAAGTAGATGGCATATGACTCTCACCTTCTCCCATATACAAGTCAAGGAATCCCTTGTAGAAATGCATGTTGTTCTTTTTTCCTCTTCCTAGAGAAGGCTAAAGGGCTAAGACAGTGTTATCCTTTTCCCGTTGCCCTCCCAGAACCTTTTTGGCACCGACTGCTAAAATGGGAGTGCGTACGTGTGGGGTAACACCGGAAACTGGAAGAGCAGCTCCCTGGTGCGCATGCACAGAGGTGCCGGAAATTGGAAGAGCAGTTCCCCAATATGCGTGTGCATGCCGGGAAGCTGAGCTTCTGGTCTCTGGCATGTGCATGCACGCCGGTCACGTGGTCTTCCAGTTTCTGGCATGCATGTGCGCACAAAGACCAGCTGGCCGGCACGCATGCGCACACCGGAACCCGGAACCTCAGCTTCCCGGTGTGTCCATGCGAGCCAGGGAGCTGCTGCTGTTCCAGTTTCTGGTGCTTCTGTGCACACAAAGACCAGCTGGCCAGCATGCATGGAACCCGGAAGAACAATGGGCGACAGCTGCCATGCCCAGAGAAATGGCTCTCACGCGTGCCATGAGTTTGCCATCACAGGGCTAAGAGTTTCCTGTGTGTCATTTTGCTTCTTTTCTTCTAATACTGCATTAGTTTGGCTCCAGGAAGTCTGCAACATCTGAGCAATAAAAACAGAGAGAAAAAGAGAATCACTAAATTGAACAAAATGCCGTTTTTCCGCTCATCTATTTTTAAATTCATTTTTAACAGCATTACAATAAACATTTATTGAGAAAACAGTTATTAGTTGTAATGTTATATCTAAATGAAATAGCTTTATAATGATATCATTTCCCATCTGTCCCCACTGGCTTCCTGGTAAAGATGATCTCCAGCAACATACAATATTTGCAACAGAGGTAAAACAAGTTTCTGAACCTGAAGGCTTCTAAAACTTTTGAAATGTAAGAGCTAATCTATCCATTAAAAAAAAAAAATATTGCATTTAATAACCACCCAGCTCCCTTACAGAGAGACCCTGGGTGATGTACAAATGTTAACAACGTAAAAACTGAATGTAACAATTTAAAATAGGGCAAGAATAATTAAAAATGTAGGTTTTAATTCAAAATAGTTTAAGACACCTTGCTGCCCAGATCCCCATCTAGGAAACAGAGTGATTTTATCACAAATCGTGCCACTAGATAACTTCATTCATGCACTCTTCATGCTGAAAAGCAGTTAGGAATAATAGAATAGAATAGAATAGAATAGAATAGAATAGAATAGAATTTTATTGGCCAAGTGTGATTGGACACACAAGGAATTTGTCTTGGTGCATATGCGCTCAGTGTACATAAAAGAAAAGATACGTTCATCAAGGTACAACATTTACAACACAATTGATGATCAATATATCAATATAAATCATAAGGATTGCCAGCAACAAGTTATAGTCATACAGTCATAAGTGGAAAGAGATTGGTGATGGGAACTATGAAACGATTAATAGTAGTGCAGATTCAGTAAATAGTCTGACAGTGTTGAGGGAATTATTTGTTTAGCAGAGTGATGGCCTTCGGGAAAAAACTGTTCTTGTGTCTAGTTGTTCTGGTGTACAGTGCTCTATAGCGTCGTTTTGAGGGTAGGAGTTGAAACAGTTTATGTCCAGGATGCGAGGGATCTGCAAATATTTTCACGGCCCTCTTCTTGATTCGTGCAGTATACAGGTCCTCAATGGAAGGCAGGTTGGTAGCAATTATTTTATTATAACCCCACCTTGTTAAGAAAAGATGGCCATTGCTTCCTGGTTGGCTCCGTTGGCAATGGAGGTGATCTTTCTGGTCACCAACCTCTGGATCATGTTGGACTGCTAAGACAGCGACAATCAGCTGTCCAGCAGTTCGGAAATCCCCCTCTTCGGGAGAAGAAGCGGTGGTGAGCAAAAAGAAGCAGAGGTAGAGCTTCCCTAGAGCTCCTGGAAGATACCAGGGGGCTCGAAGGGTTAAGCCCCCTCAGAACTTCAAAGTGCTCCAGATCTGAGGCTTTTTTCCTGCTCCGGCAGACCTAATTGCCGCGACCAACTTCCGGGACCAATTTTAACTTAAAGAAGATAATACCGGACTGAACAGAAACAGGAGAGCTCTAATTATAAAAGCAAGTAATCAATCAATTCCCTGTTATTTTTTTTTTTAAGTTTTGGATTTGACTTCAAAGTGAAAATGGCGATCGTTCTTTAATGAGCTACGCAGTTGAAAACGAAAGTGTTACAATTCTCTGTCTGCTGTTTATTGCTGAAGGCCAGCTGGAAATTTTTTTTAAACATTGTAATGAGAAGGGAGATCAAGTTTGTTCCACAGTTCTTTTTATTAGGAATAATCTCAGATTGCACTGTTATAGAGACAAAACTGATTCTGAATTTAATAACTGCTGCAAGATTATTGATTGCACAATATTGGAAGAAAGAAGACTTACCTACAATTGGAGAATGGATTAGTAAAGTATCAAATTTAGCAGAAATGGCAAAAATTTCTGCCTACTTGAAAGACTGTACACAAGAAAAATATATTTTGGAATGGAGGAAGTGGATTGATTATATTCAAAATAAGTATCAGATTAAAAAATATCAATTAGTTTTTGAGTGAAGTTAGGAATTATTATGTATTAGTTTAAGAAAGAAGGGAATTGATAGTGTGATGGTGTGAAATGGAATATGTTTTATGTTATATTTTAGATTATGTTTGTTAGTTACAATACCCTGTATTCTGTTCTGGGAAGTCTCGGGGAAGGAGGCGGGAAGGGAAGACTATAAATTGATTGGTTGCCATTGTACAGGAATAATGGTAGAATTAAACAAGTTGGAATGGTGTAATGTCGGGACTGCTCGGCAAACACTCCAGAAGGAAAGGGTAAGGAAAGAGGAGTAAAGAAGGAAGAAAGTAGGTAGGTAGGTGGGTAGGGAGGAAAGAAGGAGGAGAAGAAAGGATAGGAGGAGGAGAAGAAGGAGAAGATAGAGGGTTAGAAAGGATGGTAGTGAGAAGTGGGAAAGAGGAGGAAGTAGGAAAGCGAGGAGAAGGTGGTGGGGAAGTTTAAGAAGGATGAGAAGGGAAGAAAGGATTAAAGGGGAGTGCCAGGGAGCTGCTGCTGTTCCAGTTTCTGGTGCTTCTGTGCACACAAAGACCAGCTGGCCAGCATGCATGGAACCCGGAAGAACAATGGGCGACAGCTGCCATGCCCAGAGAAATGGCTCTCACACGTGCCATGAGTTCGCCATCACAGGGCTAGGAGTTTCCTGTGTGTCATTTTGCTTCTTTTCTTCTAATACTGCATTAGTTTGGCTCCAGGAAGTCTGCAACGTCTGAGCAATAAAAACAGAGAGAAAAAGAGAATCACTAAATTGAACAAAATGCCGTCTTTCCGCTCATCTATTTTTAAATTCATTTTTAACAGCATTACAATAAACATTTATTGAGAAAACAGTTATTAGTTGTAATGTTATATCTAAATGAAATAGCTTTATAATGATATCATTTCCCATCTGTCCCCACTGGCTTCCTGGTAAAGATGATCTCCACACAGCAACATACAATATTTGCAACAGAGGTAAAACAAGTTTCTGAACCTGAAGGCTTCTAAAACTTTTGAAATGTAAGAGCTAATCTATCCATTAAAAAAAAAAAATTATTGCATTTAATAACCACCCAGCTCCCTTACAGAGAGACCCTGGGTGATGTACAAATGTTAACAACGTAAAAACTGAATGTAACAATTTAAAATAGGGCAAGAATAATTAAAAATGTAGGTTTTAATTCAAAATAGTTTAAGACACCTTGCTGCCCAGATCCCCATCTAGGAAAAAGAGTGATTTTATCACAAATCGTGCCACTAGATAACTTCATTCATGCACTCTTCATGCTGAAAAGCAGTTAGGAATAACCCCACCTTGTTAAGAAAAGATGGCCGTTGGCAGAAATAGAACAATTTTTAAACTGCAGGTAGTCCTTCACTTACAAACACTTATTTAATGACCTTTAAAGTACGGGTGGGATTCACTTACCTTCGCTACCAGTTCGCAAATGCGAATGTGTGTGCATGCAGGCTTCATTCGTACGTACCACCTCTGTGCATGCGCAGGGCCTTCCACACATGCGCAGTGTCAAAAACATGGATAAATGGGACATGACTACATACAGGCGGGTGGGCGGAGCCTCCCGCAGCAGCCGCTGCTGGCTTGCTCAAACCAGATAGAATACCACCACTGTTTTAAAGGTTATAAGAGCGTTGAAAATAGTGACTTATGATTGTTTTTCACATTTATGACTGTTCAGCATCTTCATGGTCACGTGATCAAAATTCAGGCACCTGGCAACTTTTAGTGCCATGAGATCACCATTTGTAACCTTCCCAGCTGGCTTCCGACAAGCGAAATCAGTGGAGGAAGCCAGATTTGTTTAACAACTACTTGATTCCCTTAACAACGGCAGTGATTCGTTTAACAACAGTGTAAAAAAAAAAGGTCGTAAGGTGGGGCAAAAGTCAGCTTAACAGCTGCCTTGCTGAGCAACGGAAATTTTGGACGCAACTGTGGTTGTAAGTCAAGGACCACCCATAAAGGTATATTCCTAGATGCGGGAATTTTAACCGTTGCTCAGCTTAATAAGGATGCAAGTCTTGTCTACCATAAGATCTGAATGTAATTTTATTTTGGTCCCCGCTCCTTTCTCCTTTTATCAGTGTTATACGGTATAATGGTTAAAAACTGTATCCTGAGTTCTGAAGGATATATTCAGTGGTGGGATTCAGCAGTTCAGGTGAACCGGTTGTTAAATAATAATAATAATAATAATAATAATAATAATAATAATAATAATAATAATAATAATAATAATAATAATAATAATAATATTTTAATTTTTAAATTGTTGGCTGGCCCCAGCCCTCCTCGCCCCTTCCAGGAGTCGCCGTCTTGACTCCAAGGTAAATGCAGGAAGGCCTACTAGGCCCAAAATGGGGCACAGGGGGTACACTCCCCCCCCCCGTGGTCCATTTTTGCTCCCAGGAGGCTGCAGGGAGGCCTACTAGGCCCAAAATGGGGCGTAGGAGTGTGTGGTGCCCCCCCATGGCTCATTTTTACTCCGGGGGGGGTGCAGGAGGCCGAGTGCTGCCTGTCACACCCCTTGGCCATGCCCACCAATCATTAGGGAAGAGAACCAGTTGTTAAATTATTTGTATATATTTGTTCTCAAACAAATGCAGTACCAGCCAAACTTCTGGGAAATGGCTGTCTAACTTGTGTTCAGTTTATTGTACTTTAGCATAATGATACAAAGAAGGGAAAGGGGTTTGGGGAGCACCTTTAAGAGCCTGGGTCCTGGTTTAGATGTTCTGAAAATGCAAATGACATAAAAACAACACCTTTGTGAACCTGAAAGGGCAGCCATGCTCCTGGCTAATGAGTCAGCCACAGTTTGACAAGGTTACATGCGAATAAACAAGGTATGCCTGTAATTCAGGACAGCCTGAACCTTACACAGAGGAAAGAATTTGTGCCAATGCCACCAATTACAATAATAGTCTTGCCCCAAATAGGGAAACATCTCAGAATCATTATAGTTCTTTGATTAATGTTGTATGTGTCAAGCCTTAATTCAGTTCTGGCTATAGCCAGAAAGTAGGTCTGGCCTCTTCTTGGGAGGCCAACCAATGAAGGGTAGAGGATCAGAATCAGAAATCGGGTTTTAGGAGAAACAAAGCATTTAGGCCGAAGTCAGCCCAAGGGGTCCCCATGTCTGTTCAGTAAGTCAGTTGCCCAATCTAAGGAAATGGCAAGAGTGCTGCAATCCCAACATGCGACAGAATGAGGTGGAAGGGAAACATGTTTAAAGATATGGGGAATATTCTCACGAACAGTAATAAAATATAATTTAAATATGAATTCAGCTGAAATCAATTGCCAGATTTTTCCCCATTCCTGGCCCTGTCCACTTCTTTGACCTACACTTATCTAATTTTTATAGTTATTCTCAAGGAAGGAAGGAAGGAAGGAAGGAAGGAAGGAAGGAAGGAAGGAAGGAAGGAAGGAAGGAAGGAAGGAAGGAAAAAAGAAAGAAAGAGAGAGAGAGAGAAAGAAAGAAAGAAAGAGAGAGAGAGAAAAGGAAGGAAGGAAGGAAGGAAGGAAGGAAGGAAGGAAGGAAGAGAGAAGAGAGAGAGAAACGAAGGAAGGAAGGAAGGAAAGAGAGAGAGAAAGAAAGAAAGAGAGAGAGAGAGAGAGAAGGAAGGAAGGAAAGAAAGAAAGAAGGAAGGAAGGAAGGAAGGAAGGAAGGAAGGAAGGAAGGAAGGAAGGAAGGAAGGAAGGAAGGAAGAAAGAAGCATATCTCCATTATCCTTTGATAAGGGTTAGCAAGCTTACCTTACAACTGGAAGGTCATCTTAAACAATCAGGGCTTATTCTTCTGGAGTTGTCAAGAGGCAGATTCTTGGTGACAAAGAAACTATAAATTAATTAGTATTTAGTCTAGTGTTCCATAGAGACCATCTGAGTCTGCTGTGGATGATTTGCTGTCTGCTTTGGATTGGCCGATTCCTACTTCTGACGTCATGACACCCCTGAATTTTAATATGTGAAAATCATAATTCTGTAGTTTTCTAAAGTGAAATGCCTATATACAATCATTGATAAACCATTGTATAATCCTTAACAGGTTTTTCTTTTTCTTTGGGAATCAGATTTCCAACGAAGCCCTTGGAAATATTAGGACCATAGCTGGGATTGGAAGGGAGAAAACTTTTATCGATGCTTATGAGAAACAGCTAGAAGTCCCCTACAGAGCAGCTATTAAAAAAGCGAACGTTTACGGCGTTTGTTATGGCTTTGCACAGTGTGTTTTGTTCATAGCCAATTCTGTCTCTTACCGATACGGAGGATTTTTAGTCGAAAAGGAAGGACTTCACTACAGCTACGTATTCAGGTAAGACCCCCCCCCTCACAGGTACCTTTCTTTAAACACCATGGGATCTATGAATTCTCATATTGTTACAGACAAAAATCTGACTGGGAAAGCTAAGCAATGTTCGAAAGAATGAAGAGGGGAGGATATAAAATATTGTGATCACTAAATAAAGAATGGTCCTCCATGTCAGGAGTTATTTTATGAAGCTGTGTAAATGGGCAAATAGAATAGAATAACAGAGTTGGAAGGGACCTTGGAGGTCTTCTAGTCCAATCCCTCTGCTCAGGCAGGAAACCTTATACCATTTCAGACAAATGATTATTCAATCCCTTCTTTAAAACTTCCACTGTTGGAGCATTCACAATTTCTGGAGGCAAGATGTTCCACTGATTAATTTTGTAACTGTCAGGAAATTTCACCTTAGTTCTAGGTTGCTTCTCACCTTGATTAGTTTCCACCCATTGCTTCTTTTCCTGCCTTCAGGTGCTTTGGAGAATAGCTTGACCTCCTTTTCTGTGTGGCAGCCCCTGAGATATTGGAACACTGCTATCGTGTCACCCCAGTCTTTCTTTTCATCAAACTAGACATACCCAGTTCCAGCAATTGTTCTTCATATGTTTTAGCCTCCTGTCCCCTAATTATCATTGTTGCTCTTCTCTGCACTCTTTCTAGAGTCTCAACATCATTTTTACATTGTGGCGACCAAAACTGGATGCAATATTCCAAGTGTGGCCTTACCAAAATATCTTTTCCAATTTCAGGGTGATTTCCTCCATTGTTACTAGTGGAACCGCTTTGGGAAAAGCATCCTCTTATACCCCAAATTACGCCAAGGCTAAAATAGCAGCCGCCCGTTTTTTTCAGCTGGTGGATCGGATTCCCCGAATCAGTGCGTACAGTGACGCCGGAGAAAAATGGGTAAGAAAATAATTGCTGTTATTCGAATCACGTAATTATAGGATTGGAAAGATCCAAAGGTCAGACAGTCCTCTGCCGCCCTCGAGCAAATGAGATTACAGTGTGCTGTGTGCCAGGAAATGAAGGGGGAAAAGAGCAAAGTGTCCTGCCATCTCTTTGGTGGGCACAATGTCAGCTCAGTGTTGAGCAAATAATACATATTTAAGACAATACCAAGGCACTCTGATGCCAAAGCTGGGTGGTATAATATTTGCGCTTCGACACTGTGATTATGGCTTGACTCTTTTTGTCCTCTTCTTTATATCCTGGAAAACATAATATCCAAGGAGAACTGCTTGGTGTAGTAGTTAAGGTGTTAGATTAAGAGCAGGAAGAGTCAGATTCTAATCCACCCTTGGGCACAGTAACCAGCTGCGTGACCGTGGGGCAGACATCATGTCTCAAACCTGGATAGGGAAGTCAAAAATCATCTATCAATTTGCACTGGAAAAGTATGGTAGATGAGCCACGGTGGTGCAGTGGTTAAAGTGCAGTACTGCCGGCTAGTCCTGCTGACTGCCAGCTGACTGCAATTTGGCAGTTCAATTCTCACCAGGCTCAGGGTTGACTCAGCCTTCAATCCTTCCAAAGTGGGTAAAATGAGGAGCCAGATTGTTGGGGGCAATATGCTGACTCTGTAAATCGCTTAGACAGGGCTGTAAAGCACTGTGAAATGGTATATAAGTCTAAGTGCTATTGCTATTACAATCCATAACTTTGATAATAATAGCCTTGGCAACCGATAATGTTTTTTAATGAAATATTCTCTTTTCAAGTTTTGAATAATTTTTGCTTCCCAATGCCTGTCTGGTCCCTTCTCAAAATCTGCCAACCGGTCCCCAATTTTATTCTAGTCCTCCAGTTAGAGAAATTCTTAAGTCACTTTTGGACGGAATTGTCCTCAAAACACCAGGTGAATTTCTGCAACTATTATAGTCAACAAGTAAACCGAATTTCCAATATTGTGCATAAGAAATAAAACCGGAACTGAGGTGCAGGTAGTCCTCAGTTAATAACTGCTCTGTTTAGTGACCATTCAAACTTAACGATCATGCTGAAACAGTAGCTGTACAATCAGTCCTTGAACTTACAACTGTTGCAGCATCCTTATGTCATGTGACCAAAATTCAGGCGCTTCACAATTGGCGCTTCACATTTGTGATGGTCATGGCGTCCTGAGGTTACATCATCACTATCTGCAACCTTCCCAGCCGTCTCGTGACAAACAAAGTCATTGCAGAAGTCAGGCAGAAAGTCACAAGTGGCGGTCGCATGATGTCAAAGGAGTCACTCAACAACTGCATCAGAACAAATGTTATAAATTGAGCACGGTTGCCTGATGTTTCCCTTAAGGATTGAATTGCTCAGTGATGGAGTTGCTCGTCCCAATTGCAGTCATTGCGTGAGGATGACCTGTACCGAAAATAGCCAATAAACCTAAATATATCCTGTACAAACATCTTTCTTTTGTAGGTCAGGATTATAGATTTCCTTTCAGTTACTCTGCACCGGGGCAGAAAGAAGCAGTAGCTGTTTTTTTTTTTTTTTTTTACTCTTGCAATCCAATAAATCTGCCAGAAGCAATGTTTCGTTGTGCCTTTGCTTGGGAATTAGCCGCCCAGCTCAGTTGCCCCATCAGCAAAATGGGGAGAGATCAGTATCTAGAGGGCAGAAACAGCTATTTCCCTCTATTCATCTCTCCCCCACCACCACTACCACCATTAAAGCAGTCTCAGGGGATGGGAGTTTCTCCGTGCTCCACTTTCAAAGTGTGCTTTTCCTTGTTATGTTGCTTTGAATGCCCTGGGCTTGAGCACTTCAGTCGGTTACAAGCTAACCCCAGCAGTTCATTGTCTATTTCGTAGCAGGATACCCCTCAACATGCGCGCGTCCGCGCGCGCACACAAACACACACAAACACGCACACACACACACACATACACACTTTAACTGAACCAGTGCTTACCATGCTCCGTAGACCACTTTCATGGCAGCCTTTTCTATTATACACATTATAATGAATGCCAGCAATAATGGTGGCTGTAAGGGTTAGGGTTTCCCAAACTGTGAGATGTACCTCCCCTCTGGGAGGAGGTTTCAAAGTATTTCTAGCAGGACTACCAGGTTCTGTAACAGCTTTGTTCACTAGGCCATCCTGTCCAGTAGTGGGTTTCAAATCCTGGTGTTACTGATTCGCTATCGATAGCACGTGATTGCACAAGCGTGCTTCTGCACATGCACAGAAACTTCTGCGCAGAGCATTTTTGATGTCGTCTGTGTGGGTGGGCAGAGCCTCCCGCCATTATCAGTTTGCCTGAACGGGGGCAAACCAGGAGTGACCCAACACGGATCCTGTCTGGCAAACTCGCAAGATGTGTTTTTCTCGCCATCTAAATGTACACATCTGAACTAGACTGGGTTGCTTCTCTGTGTCATAATATATGTTGGTACATAATTTGTATGTTTGTTTATTTATTTTGTTGTGGTTATGTAGTGTATATTGGAGGTGTGACCCTTAAAGAGCTGTAGGCAACAAAATTTCATTTTAATGTATGCCGATTAGTGTACATTTAAAGTGACAATAATGTTATTCTATTCTATTCTATTCTATTCTATTCTATTCTATTCTATTCTATTCTATTCTATTCTATTCTATTCTCATTCCTTCCCATTCTCATTCTCATTCTCATTCCCATTCCCATTCCCATTCCATTCCAGATATGCAGTAAATACATGGTATACTGGAGAATCCTCTGTTTAGAGACATTGGCCAGTAGAATTTGTTTGAAATGTTTTGACCTGAGGCAAAATCATAAACTTCAAAACTCTAGTGCAAGTCCTAATACCACACTGTAGATTCATTCAACTCTTGAAGTTGTTAGACAGTTGTAAACGAAGCATTCATTTAATGCTTATATACTTTCAATACTAATTAGTGATTCTATGGTTTTAGTGTCATCTATAAAAGGAAAGAATCAGTGGCAAATGGTTGATAAAATATATTTCTTAAAATTTAACTCTTATACATTATACGAACTGGCCTTGAATCTGCTGATATCTGCCCTTTCATTGAAGTAGTTCAATGTTCAACTTTCTTTGAAGACTTGTTAGCATACAGCAAAGTACAAACCAGATTAAAATATTATTCTCTTGTTCTCCTTTCACAAAACTTTCACTTTTTACAAATGAAAACGGAATAGGAAATCTTTGCACTGTGCTGAATGCAAATGGATTTCAGTTTTATCTACTTCCAGTTGATTGATTTAAAGAGCGACCTGTGTCAGCTTTGGGAACTACAGAAATAACATTCATAACCATCCTAAGAGAGCCATTTGCCAATTCTGAGGCAGGATTTTCTTTTTGCTGTTGTATAATCAGGATCATTTCCATGGAAGAATTGAATTTCTCAACTGTAAGTTCACATATCCATCTCGTTCTGATACCCAAGTGCTAAATGGACTCTCAGTGTCTGTGAATTCCGGGCAGACCCTTGCCTTCGTTGGCAGCAGCGGATGTGGGAAGAGCACCTGTGTTCAACTTCTGGAGAGGTTTTATGATCCTGATGAAGGAAAAGTGGTAAATAGCCTTTGTTGCTTTGGTAACATAAAAGTACTAATAACTGAATCTGCAGTTCAGTCTTCATATATCAGCTGTATGTTCTTTGACCTAGACCAGGGGTCTGCAAACTTGGCTCTTTTAAGACTTGTGGACTTCAACTCCCAGAGTTCAACTCTGGCAGTTGAAGTCCACAAGTCTTAAAAGAGCCAAGTTTGCAGACCCCTGACCTAGACCAGTGTTTTTCAACCTTGGCAACTTTAAGACATGTGGACTTCAGATCCCACAATTCCTCAGCCAACTTGGGAATTCTGGGAGTTGAAGTCCACATGTCTTAAAAATTGTCAAGGTTGAGAAATGCCTCTCTGGAGTCCACCCCTTTTTTTAAAAAAAGGCCTCTTTGAAATCCTTGTAAAAATCCATTTAATTCCTGGTAAATACACATTCCCATCAATCAATTTCTCAGTGCAGTTTCCTTTGCAATAATAAAGATGTGCAAATAAATTTTTAGATAAATAAATACATTATCCATTTCATATAGATGAATATATGAATATATACTCACTTACCTTCGCTACCAGTTCACAAATGTGAGCGCACACGCACACTCGCTTTGCACTCATGGGCCACCTCCACGCATGCGCAGAGCATCAAAAACAGGATGTGATGACGTCCAGGCGGGTTAGCAGAGCCTCCCGGAGTCGCTCCTACCAGTTCACCTGAACCGGATAGAACCAGCTGAATACCACCACTGATATAGATGCCCATTTCATTTTTAGTGACTCTGGGCAACTTACAGTAAAATAAATAAAATACATAAAATACACAGTATAAAAAAGCAAATAAAAATAAAACATGTAGCAACCAGTACAAAATAAGTGAAGAAAGGAGCATTATATATGTTCACCCCCTTATAAAGTTACTTATAAAATAATAAAGGTGTGATAAAAATCAAATCAAACAAAAAATGGAACCAATCACCCACACAATCAAGAAATCTATGTCATGCCCGGGCCCCAGAATTGGGCACGGAGCTACATTTTCAAGGCCTTACAAAAAGCCAACAGGGATAAGACCAACCTAATCTCTCTCTTTATGGGTCCTGCCAGCCAACACTCCCTAGTACATGGTACCCAGAGCATGTCCCTCATGGGTGGAAAGAGTTGGGGAAAGGTGGTCCTATAAATAACCCAGTCCTTTTGGGGTTTGTTTCGTGTTTTTTTTTTGCTCTGCTTTTTAAAATTTCTCATTGTATAATCCCGATATTTCCCAATGACTTTCCATCCAAGCACTAAGTAGATCTAATCTGGTTGAAACTGGCAGGAGGAGGATTGGTGTGGGAAGATAGACTGCATAGAATAGATTTCACATGTCAATATTTTGTCGCAGGTTTTGCTTCTCCCACATATATCATGGATGTAAATTCAGCTGAGACCTTCAAATCTTTAATTCCAGGATTAGACATGGGTGTCTGCAGGGGGCCAATGCCAAAACAAGTGTCGTGTGTATGCTATGCATGCATGCTTGTGCAATGTCACTCATTTTATCATTCTGACAAAAAACTTGAGATTCTGCAGAACCCGTAGCTTGTAAATGTATTTTTTTTTACTAATGAAGAGCCATGCAATTCTCCACACAGATTGTGGTGCTTAAATTTCACACATGTCAACAAATACAAGCAAAGGTTTGAAAAAGAAATCTTCATTTTGTACCAAAGACCTTTTGTATGTTTTGTGTTTTTGATGTACAGCTAATAGATGGCCGTGACACCCGGCAAGTAAACATCCGCTTTCTTAGATCTAAAATAGGAATAGTTTCCCAGGAACCTGTGCTGTTTGACTGTAGCATTGTCGACAACATTAAATACGGTGATAACAGCAGAGAAATATCTATGGATGAAGTGATAACAGCTGCCAAGAAAGCCCAATTGCATGAATTTGTGATGTCACTCCCCCAAGTAAGTACCATTTTAAGAATCCTATGTTATAGAAAGAAAAACTGGTCTGAACATTCTCTTCACTATTGGTTTAACATATTCTCAATACTTCTGCATCACAATAATGTTTTGAGTAGTTCGCCCTCGGCTTTCATTTCTTCTATTATGAATTGTTTGGCTATCTCACCTATAGATCTACATCTATAATGGCCTAATTCAGGGGTCCCCAACCCCTGGTCTGTGGACTGGCACTGGGACGTGGCAAACCAGAAACTGGGCCACACAAACAAGCCAAGTTCCATCCAGGCAGCACATGAAACCAGCACAGAAGTGGTCCCTTGGTGCCCAAAAGATTGGGAACCGCTGGCCTAATTTACTGTTCCAGTTAGATTTGCTCACTTCTTTAGAATCCAGGAATCCCCTTAAGAATATCTGCAGGGTCTCTTGCTTGTTTCCGAATTGACTCACCACTGGAAAGATGACGAAAAAAGGAAAGTCCAAGCACCGAATCGTAAGTTCCAAAAATGAGTTCTCAGAACCATGAAAGGGTTGTTACATTCCAACCGCATGCCTTAATCCTCAAGCCTTTTGAAGTGCGTTCATGAAGAGTAGGAAGCCACACTCTTAGTTTAATCTCTCACGAGGTTGTTGTGAGGATAATAGGGGAACCAAAATCCTGTCTCCTGCCTGTTGTGATCGGCGGGATAAAAATGTCTTGTTAATAAAGCAAAGGAGCCCTTTAGCTGACCAGAGACTATAGCTATGTGCCTTTTTGATGGTTTCCCATTGGATTATTAATCAGGACAAACTCTGCTTGGCTTTTGATCTCAGTCAAGGCCAAGTTGTGAACGGTATGATCTATCCTCCAGCCCTGGGGTCTCCTGGTGGTCTCCCATCTAAGAGGTAACCAGACCTGATTTGCTTCATTATTTCCATGATCAGATAGCTGCTGTCACTTGCTGTGATTATAGAATTTCTGTGACTGTAGAATCTTTCGGATAACTTTTACCAAGCTCATTTTATCTAACAATATAAGACTTACGGTAATAATAACACAAGGCATTTTTCCCGGTTTGCTTCTTAATTGAAGGTTCCTCCTCCCATAAAATAAAAGAATGTTAGAATAAAAGCAATGAAGTAGCTTCATTTTCTCACCACCCTAATTGTATTTTTGTTCTTGTGGTAAACAAAATTAGTGGGCCAATAAATATTGGGATTTTTTTTGCTTTTTTTTTTTTTTTGCAGCAATATGAAACCAATGTTGGGGCTCAGGGGTCTCTACTGTCTCGAGGGCAAAAGCAGCGCATTGCCATCGCACGAGCCATCGTTCGAGACCCTAAGATCTTATTACTGGATGAAGCCACTTCTGCACTGGATACAGAAAGTGAACAGGTAAATGGATCTAGGGAAAGAAATGCTGAATATCAAGGAGCAAAAACATTTCCCTTTTATTATTTTATTCATTTCTTTATTAATTTTTTAAAAAATCCCCACCTTTATAAGTAACTCAAGTTGGAGAACATATATAACATACTCAGTGGTGAAATACAATTTTTTTTACTACTGATTCTGTGGGGGGTGGCTTGGTGGGCGTGGTGTGGTTTGGTGGGCGTGACAGAAGAAGAATACCGCAAAATCCCTACCCCCCACTCCTGGGGGAAGGATATGGCAAAATCTCCACTCCCTCCCCATTCTGGGGCCAGCCAGAGGTGATATTTGCCAATTCTCTGAACTACTCAAAATTTCCACTACCGATTCTCTAGAACCTGTCGGAACCAGCTGGATTTCACCCCGAACATACTCCTTCTTCCTCTGTGAGGTGGATGGGCTGAGGGGGACTGACCAAAGTCCAACTTTCATGCCTAAAATGGGACTAGAACTCACGGTCTCCCGGGTTTTAGGTCAGCCCTTCTATTCACTACTATACCAAACAGGCTCTAAAATAATTGCATGATTTCAGATATCAGATAAGTAAAAGAAAATACACTTGATGGAGCATTGAGAATATATATTAATGCAATCACTTACTGTTGAGTTCAAAAGCAACTTAGTCTCAAGTAACTGGATATAAAATCTCAGCCTTAAAAGGGGGGAAGGAAAGGATGTACTCACTTCATTGTTATTTGGAGGCTATTTTGGAGTATGAAAATTAAAAAGGGCTGTAAATTGTAACTGAGTATGAATGCAGTAGGTAAAGTACAATACAATATGCCCATTGTACAGACTCAACAGCTGAGAAGGTACTTGAAGAAAATAAAAAAGGCACACTTACCAACATGGCTGTTGTTACAGATAGCATTGAATCCAAGAAATCCCCCCAACTGCAAACTCAGGCTACATTCATACGACACCCTGAATGGACCAATCACCTTTAGCCACCATATACCTAGCTCACGTAGTTAGCATGTGGTGAGAATTCAATGTATGGAATCAACACAACAGCATGTAGATGGCTTTTTCTAAATCCATCCGAGCCAGCTTTGCTCTTTCATGACAGTAGCAATAAACGATGGTCTACCTCTCTGAAAAAAATGGCATAGATTGGATCTTTACAGACTTCCACCACTGTAAAGAAGGCAAATACTAAAGGCCATGTTTCCACAGTCATATTGCAACTCTTATTGTGATATTATCCAAGCTTAACTTTTGACTAGGTGGCTCAATGGCTAAGACACTGAGCTTGTCGATTAGAAACATCAGCAGTTTGGTGGTTCAAATCCCTAGTACAGGTGTCCTGTGTGAGCAGGGGGTTGGACTAGATGACCTCCAAGGTGTTACTGTTAATGTCCTGGGTGAAGATTTTATCGATGGATTTGCCATTGGAATATATTGGAGTTCGTTCCTTCTCTGCCAGGTTGATCCACCTTAGCCATTGTTTGCTCCATCTGGTGTTGCTTAAATATCTCTGCTGTTACCAATATTCCAAAACTGATGGCCTCTGAATGCCTTCTAGTCCACCAAGAAGCTAAGGGGAATGTTGCGATCCAGGGAAGATTTGAGAAATGATAGGGCAGCAGCCGACTGCTCCATGTCCTGTTTTCCAAACTTTTCTGGACTGATAAGAGAATTACAACTCTGAGGAGCAGAGTGTAATGATACCTGTCCCTGGCAATTTGAACAATGAATTCATAGAAGTGGAAGCAGATTTGCCATGCTTGCGAGGTTATTGCTTAATACCACATGATCCATGGAGACTGGAGTTGTGGACTCTAGGGGGTCTTATGTTCTCCTCCTCTTTGAATTCACTGAATGGTTGAGGAGGGTTTTCGACACAACTAAATTTGAGTTGATCAATGCCTTTCCCAAAACAAAGTGATCTAAAGAGGCCAATTGGCTATGTTCGTATTAATATTACTTGTCATGATGACCATGTAAAGACTCCTTCTCTTTCTCTTTTCCATTTTTCCCTTCAGACTGTGCAGGCTGCCCTGGACAAAGCTCGAGAAGGCAGGACCTGCATCGTCATCGCACACCGCTTGTCCACCATTCAGAATTCAGACATCATCGCTGTCATGTCTCAGGGAGTCATCATTGAGAAGGGCACTCATGAAGAGCTGATGGCCCAGGAAGGGGCATACTATAAACTGGTCACCACGGGGGCACCCATTAGCTGAGCTTCTGCACTCCCTGTGGGGGGTTGTGTTCATTTTCTTAAGGGACGGGCTAAAACCATTATGAACGTATCAACCAGCAAAAGATGACTGTGCTGTGATATCGAATGATGCACCTATGTTGGCACAACCACTTTAATTGAGAAAGTGAAGCCCTGGAGGCCAGCTTTTGACTGTGCTGTTCTCTCAAACCACTGCAGTTGTTGTGAAGAAAATGGCAGCCATCTACTGGAGAAGTGAGATTATACAGGAAGAGGTGCTCAGGAACTTTTTCAATCATGAATCGTCCATGGGTTATTTTTATATCTATTTCCATTGCTCCTGAATTTGCAATATCAAAGAAGTACTAATGAACTTCATGGTGGATCCAGAGGGAGGCTCCATTCAGCATCCAATGCAAATGGCAGCATGGAGCTGTATTTCCTACTGCTCCATCATCATCATCATCATCATCATCTTGCTGTCAATGATTCTGGGTAGTTCACAACAATCAAAGAAATGACAATGAAATCAATAAAAATGAAGAAAATTAATGGCAAGAGCGATGAAGTGAGGGATCTCTCTCTCCCTTACCAAAGACCTCCCTCACCAAAGAGCCTGGTCCTCCTAGCTTCTAAACAACAGTAGAGTGGGGGACCCTCCACATCTTGGGGGACCCTCGCTCCAGAGGGCAGGTGCTGCAACAGAGAAGGACGTATTCACCATTATGATGGGAAAATAGCAGACACTGAATCTTACATCCATAAAAGAGCACTATTGAAACTAATTCTGCGAATTCTCTAGGGACTCTCTTATGTATACAATGTCTTCTGTGTGTAATGGTTCTCTACGTAGCGTCAAAAGCACTTTGGCCAGGTTACAAAATATAATTATTCTATTCACTGCCAGTGAGACAATTATCCATTGCAATTTCCCAGAGGGTCGTCATTTCTTTTGCAGGAAAAAAACCCAAACTCTTTACAAAATACCACATGCTTATTACTGTCCACTAATCCAGCACCTACAGTAAATAGATTGACTGCGTCTCGCTTGTTAGATGAATGTCCCATTAAAGGATATTTGATAGAGAAAGCCTGATCCCTGTGTATCGGACAGAAAGAAACAATAGCAGGAAAAGAATGAAAATTCAGAGAATTAAACAGCAATGCAGCCCTGCTACTTTTAACGTGCACAGAGAATTTCTGCGGGAGATTAAATCATGCTTGAGAAATAGTGTAAGCAGGTGGTAAAGACTATTATTAAATCAAGCAGTTCTACTTTATTGAATCCCTTTATCCAAAGCAGCTGAATCTACTTTGTCAGTAGATTCCTAAGGGGCCTTTCGCAGTCTTGCTGTCTTACATCCTTAACCAGGAGATCCTTATGAACCAGACCAGAATCATTTACACACAAAAACTTGCATTCTACTGCCGGAGCTCATTCTATAGTGACCGAAACTTCTTTGTCAAAGTCCCCTTATCTCAAAACAGGCTGGGACAACTCCAGGGGTGTTATTGACTTATCTTAACAACCGGTTCACAAATGTGAGCAACCATCTCCATGCGTGCCACCTCCATGCATACGCAGAGCATAAAAAAAGGACATGATGACTTCTGGGCAGGTGGGTGGGTGGAGCCTACCACAGCCCCAGCTACCGGTTTGTCCGAACTGGGTAGAACCAGCAGAATCCCACCACTGGACAACTCGCCATGGTCAACTTGTCACAGGACAACACTCAGCAGCCGACTCTCCATGGGTGTTCTGTCCCCACCAACCACAACCAAGCAGACACAGGAGCTGACTATATCTGCCAGCAATTTACTCCTACGACAGATGTCAGTTCTGGCAACGAACCTGCGATTGCCTGCCAAGTTCTCTTATCTCCTCAGACCAGCGTAACTGCAGTTCAGAAATAAACAGAAGCCAAAGTCTTAGTCTCAAAATATTGCAGCCAAAGTTTTCTAGAGTCAGTTTTTGTCCGTCACAAGAAGCTATAGAGCAGCTCCTCCTGCTTTTATACCCTGTGGGGTGTGGCTCTGTGACTCAGCACTCTCTAGGCCTGCCCCAGCCCTTCTTTTGTTGTTCCCGTTTCTCCTATCTGCAATGCCTGGGATTTAACCAGGACTGATTGTCAGCAGCTGAGTCTTGAGGCATTTCCTGGGAGGGGGAAGGTGTGGGAGAAAGAGGCCTCGTCATCTCCTCCCCCTGGCCTGCCCTCTGGGACCTGGAGCGGAGCCAGAGAGGAAGGTCCTGCAGAGGAAAGCCCTGTCGGCTCTTCCCCCTCACTCTCTGAGTCACTCTCTGCCAGGAGGCCCCGCTCAGGAGCTGAAGACACAACAATGGGACAATCCGACAATTCAATTTAATTATTTAAAATAATTAAAAGGCTTATTTTAGTTTTTCTCATTCACATTTCATTTTGTTCCTCCTTTTGCATCGTCTCTTTAACGATTCTGTTCCACTGTTTCTTCAGTATTAGTGTAAATCTTATTCCAGGGCGAGTTGTTCTGCAATGGATTGGCTGTGGCGAGTTGTCCTATGGCGAGTTGGCCACAGTGACTTGGCTGCAGAAAGTTGTCCTAAACCCATCACAAAGCCATACTCCATGCTAAAGCCTGTACCTGTGTGTAGACCCATAAACCAGAGGGAAACTGGAAAATCAACAGGGCTGTTTCTGTCAGTGCTGCAGAAATTGGAATCTTGTGAATATGGGGGATTGAAAAAGACTGATAAAGGCAAATACCCCTTGGAGGTGAGGAAGGTGGCTTGTTCATGGAGTACCTAATACAATAAAAGATGCAGCGGGTCACGTTGTGAAATTCTAACATTCGGGAGCTGTCTTATGAGGACAGAAAAGCAATGATACAGTCAAGATCAAGACTGGACCATCAAGTTACGTTGATGCTTTTCAATTGGCCATTTATCTAACTGGCTCCATAAATACTAATTTCAGTTTTAATTTAAGCAGTTAAAGTTCCTACCTTTGTATCTTGTACCTTTGTATCAGCTATGAACCTTTTAGCACTTAAGCCAGTGATGGCGAACCTTTTTGGCACTGAGTGCTAAAAAGGTCATGCAGAAATGTCGCGCATGCGCGCTCATCAGGACCAAGCTCCGGAAAAGCCGAACTTCCAGGTTTTAACATGCATGCACACCCGACAATCAGCTGGCCAGCGTGCATGCGCAGGCTGGTTTTCAGCACTGCTGCACACACAAAGGGATCGTGCTCTGGAAAAGCTGAACTTCCGGGTTCTGCAGCACGCATGCACACACTGGTTTTTGGCACTGCCGTGTGCGCAAAGGGCAGCTGATCATCACACGCACATTCATGCCAGAAACCCAGAAGACAAACAGGCAAGACCGTGTCTGCCAGGCGACATGGCTTCGTGTGCCACTTTGGGCACGAGTGCCATAGGTTCACCATCACGGACCTAAGCTGTTGTTTTGTATTTGATTGTTCCATATAGAGCTGCCATATGGATATTTTTGTCCCCCAAGTCTTCCGCTGTCTTGGCCAAATGACTAGATTTTATAGCAAAATGTCAGGCAGCGCTTATCAAGTTGTTTGATGGAACTTTATTTCCCTGGTAGCCAGTGTATAAAGTGTGTAGATTTGTTTTACGTGTGTTTTCATGTCAGTGTTGATTGCCGGCATCTGCCTGGACAAGCCCCTGGAGTTTTCTTGGCAAGGTTTCAGGAGTTGTTTGTCATTGCCTTCTTCCTAGGGCAGAGAGAGAGGGACTGGCTCAAGATCACCCAGATGGTTTCATGTCTAAAGCAGTGACTGGAACTCATGGCTCCGTTTTCACTGGCAGAGGGCTACAGGAGGCCTTTGCAGTCAAAAATGAGGCCCAAGGGACCATGCATGCCCCACCACAGGCTCTGTTTTTAATGGCAGTGGGCTAGCGAAACAAACTAAAAACAAAACAAAAGGAGAAATGTTTTCCCTTTTGCATTTGAGCATGCAAGAAGGGACAGGAAAGAAGAAAGGGAAAGAGGAAAGACAAAGACCGAAAGATGGGAAGAGAGCAAGGAAGGAAAAATAAGGAAAGAGGGGAAGGAAGAAGAAAGGAGAATGAAGAGGGAAGGAAAAGGAAGGAAGGAAGGAAGGAAGGAAGGAAGGAAGGAAGGAAGGAAGGAAGGAAGGAAGGAAGGAAGGAAGGAAAAATTATAATGTGAGGGAGGGTCTGAGGGAAGTCCTACCTTAGCACTTGGCTACCACAGGTGCCCCCCACACACACAAGTGCCATTGAACTGACCACGCCTACCCTGGCCACACCTGCCCCAGCCCCCACCCCCAGGTCAAATACAAGCCTGATGCAGCCCTAAGTGAAATCGAATTTGACATCCCTGCCTTAGGCAGAGCAAAAGTAAGTTTCTCCAGCCTTTTTTCTACAAACTTTCTGAAGGCTAACCTTATCTAAGCGAACCAATGTTCCTGACCTTGAGCGGTCCTTACCCCTTAAAAGCTAGAAGGGGACAAGTCACAGTAGAAGATTAGCTGGGTGCTGCCTTAAGTGAAAGGGTTTAAAACAAAAAAATAGCTGCAAAATATGGGCCATTAGAATAGACTTTCTGAAAAATCAGGAAGTGCAATTCTTAAAGAAGCAATTACTTTTGCTTCACATAGTCAAAAATAAATAAATCTGAAGACTATGTTTGCACTCACCATTGGGATAAACCACACTTTGTTTTCCTACCAATATAAATATTATCCAAACAAAATCCTCCAGAAAAGAACACATTTTCCATTCTAAAATATATTTTTCTAGTGTATAGTCTTTCAAGTAAGCGGAGATTTTTGTCATCTCTGCCAGATTTGATACTTTCTTCTTTCTTCCAATACTGAGCAATCAAAAGTCTTGCGACTGTTATTAAGTTCAAAATCAGTTTAGTCTCTATAGCTGTATAGTCCATAATTATTCCTAGTAGAAAGAACTGGAGTAAACTTAATCTTCTTTTCAAAATATTCTGCATAATCCACCATACTTTAATCCAAAATAATTCCTAAATTATAATCTCTAGTCACACCACACTTAGTCACACTCTCAATTCCCCTCTCCTTCAAAAATATATCTAATACAAAATATTTCCTAAATTTACTCATATGCTATTCGATATTTTTTTTTTATCTGATACTTATTTTAAATATAATCAATCCACATTTTCCATTCTAAAATATATTTTTCTAGTGTATAGTCTTTCAAGTAAGCGGAGATTTTTGTCATCTCTGCCAGATTTGATACTTTCTTCTTTCTTCCAATACTGAGCAATCAAAAGTCTTGCGACTGTTATTAAGTTCAAAATCAATTTAGTCTCTATAGCTGTATAGTCCATAATTATTCCTAGTAGAAAGAACTGGAGTAAACTTAATCTTCTTTTCAAAATATTCTGCATAATCCACCATACTTTAATCCAAAATAATTCCTAAATCCTTTGCTCCAAGCTAGAACTCTCCATGCATTGCAAATTAGGTTCACAAGGTGACATTCTGCCACTTGTAGAGTGTTTCCCTCTTTGCTTCAAGCAGCAAAATAGCAGGGGCTGGTTTTGTCTCACACACATCGAAGGCTCGGTATCCTATAGCTATCTTGTTTAAAAAGGTGGACTGATGATGCTAGCTATTTCTGCAAACCTTCTTGCCGATGAATTGAATCCAAAAAGAGTGTGTGCATAACCATTGTTTTGGGTTATTTGGTCTATGTATTCAGTTAATATTGATTCATCTGCATTCAGGAGCTGAACATTGCTAAACTATGGCATTCAGAATGTGAGGCTATTTAAGAGATGTTTAATATATCAACTCCCATTTCTACTTTCCATTGTACAGATGGACAGAGAAGCCAGGGAAAACACTGAAGTGTTTACAAGTGTTCAATTTTAAAAGAAAAAAAAATAGCTGCAAAATATGGGCCATTAGAATAGACTTTCTGAAAAATCAGGAAGTGCAATTCTTAAAGAAGCAATTACTTTTGCTTCACATAGTCAAAAAATAAATAAATCTGAAGACTATGTTTGCACTCACCATTGGGATAAACCACACTTTGTTTTCCTACCAATATAAATATTATCCAAACAAAATCCTCCAGAAAAGAACACATTTTTCAGCAGTCATAAAGTGGCTGCTGTATGCCATTTTGATGACAGTCATTTTTTGGTTAAACAAAATGCTTTTTTTAAAAAAATGTAGAAATCAACAACATTCTAAAAAGTATGATTTTAGCACCATCCCATTCTGTATTATACGAAGCTGCCAAGGATTCAGAAATTTGCCTTACTATTGAAATAAAAGATGCGCTTACTGATTGTCATACATATCATCTTTGTCCCAATCACTTAAGATGGAACAGTTATTCCAAATCCTCTAATACCTGATAATAATTGCAGACAAGTCTTATAAAGGCTGCTGTCTTTCTAGAAATTCTGAATTATAACCACTCCATAGCCAACACTACTAAGATTGAGTACCTCAGGTAAGTTCCATTCCTTTTGCTCTACTTAATTAGTAGAACTAAAAGCCTGCAATAGAAGTTCTTGAAGTTACGTTGTGCATTTATATCCTTGATGGCAGATTCATTGCAAAGTACTTTTAAGTTTAAGATTCAGAAGTGCATTTTTCTTTTTTCTTTTTTTTTTATAAAAAGTTTTATTTTTACAATCATATCAAATAATTCATCCAATGTACAGTTATATACAATTAGTCGGGCTTGCCCAGTCACCACCACCCTTTTTAACACTCTTCCCTCTTCTACCTTCTTTTACTTTCCAAACCTTCCTCTCCTTCTCTTATCTACATCCGCTCCTCCCTCCACCCTACACCTTCCTTCTCTCTCTACTATCCCTCTTCCTTCCTCTTCTCCTCTTTCCTACCTCCTACTCTCTTTTCTCCTCCTCACCGATCTAAAATGGTAACTATGCAGACCCGACCCTACATTAATTATATTTCTTCAATAATCCCTGTACATTAACCATCACTCCATCTCTACCAAACCCCCCCCAATTCCCCTCCCCCTTACCCCCCACCCCCCACCCCGACTTCCCAGAACAAAATGCAGGGTATCAAAACTAACAATCATAATCCAAAATAATTCCTAAATTATAATCTCTAGTCACACCACACTTAGTCACACTCTCAATTCCCCTCTCCTTCAAAAATATATCTAATACAAAATATTTCCTAAATTTACTCATATGCTATTCGATATTTTTTTTTATCTGATACTTATTTTAAATATAATCAATCCACATTTTCCATTCTAAAATATATTTTTCTAGTGTATAGTCTTTCAAGTAAGCGGAGATTTTTGTCATCTCTGCCAGATTTGATACTTTCTTCTTTCTTCCAATACTGAGCAATCAAAAGTCTTGCGACTGTTATTAAGTTCAAAATCAATTTAGTCTCTATAGCTGTATAGTCCATAATTATTCCTAGTAGAAAGAACTGGAGTAAACTTAATCTTCTTTTTCAAAATATTCTGCATGATCCACCATACTTTAATCCAAAATACTTTAACTTTTTTACAAGTCCACCATATATGGTAATAAGTAGCATCTTCACAATCGCATCTCCAACATTTAGCAAGATCTAATATGTGTTTCTTGTAAACAGGTAATGTCATTTTTAAATTGTTTCAAATAATGAAATACTATCCTTCTCTTCATGTGAATTCAGGCCATTAACATTCCAAGATAATAGTTTAATTGCCATTATCGGCCGAAGGAAACTTTTGGAACACCAGCCGCAGATCACATTTTACTTTAGGCCTTGCTCCTCCCACTGTTTCCGTTGTAGTAGTTGCCAGTTGTTGTTGTGCCTTCATCTCTTGTTCCTTGCGTTTAGCAGCAGCTCTTGTCAGCCTTTGTTCTTTTGAATCTAAACCCGTCGAGGTATTTCCAACACTTGTAATAAATCTTCTTCCATCACAATCTGTTCTTGTACCTGCTTCACTTCTCTTCCTTCACTTCAGCCTGCCTTCTTCTAGCTTCCAATGGGGGAAGACTTCCAACTTTTAATACCTCAACATAAAATTCTCTTGCTTTTCCAACCGTATTGAAACGATGTACTTTCCCTGCATAATATACTATTATACCAGTTGGAATATCCCATCTATATTCAATCTGATGTTTTTTAAGTTCATTCACCAGGAAGGCAAATTCCTTCCTAGCCCTTAACATTTTTGGTGGAATTTCCTTTAATATCAAAATATCTTGACCAGCAATCTGAATCTTCTCCCTTATATGAAGCTTGCAAAATCTGATTTCTCACTGTTCTGTTTGTAAAATAAATAACAACATCCCTTGGCAACTTTTTTGCCTTGCTATCCAAGAATTCACACGATATATTTTATCAATTTGATAAGCCACATCTGCTGGACGAGCTGCTAATATCTCAGCAAATACTTCAGAAAAATTTCCCTTAAATTCTCTTCCTTATTTTCTTTCAAACCTCGAATTCTAAGAGCAAATTCCATATTTCTATATTGTATCAAAACTATTTCATCCTCTGTTTTTTCCATTTTACTTTGAAATTCATCCATTTTATTTTCTAATTTTAAATTATGTTGCTTAATTTCTTCAACCTCCTCTTCCAATAAAATCACATTCGTTGCCAAACTTCGTACTGCCATTACAAATCCTTCTTTAACTTCTTTATTTCCCACTTGAATTTCTGATATCTGCTCTTTCATTTCAGACATCTCATCAGTTATTACTTTAAATTTTTCTTCTATAAAGCCTTTTAAGTTCTCTTGTAACGCCTCTAAATTCAATGTTCTAGTCTCTGCTGTATGAGCTGGAGAGGCACCAGCTGATAAAGTTCCAGAGCTCTTTGTTACAGTAGACTTTAATTGTTTGGCTGCCATCTTCTATAAAATTATTTATTTATTTATTTCCAACTTAATATTCACTTTAAATCTTCTTAACCTCTAAGAAACACAGTCTTTTAAAGCAGTATTTAAAAATCTCCCCTAGATTCTATCAGCAGGCAGCAAAGAGTTAAAGAGTAAAGCAGCAAGTAACATGCAAATTACCAACTGCAGACAAACGCTGAAAGTATCACTTTCGCTTTCCACTCGTTAACTTGTTAACAATTCGCCTCCATTTTTTACTGTTTTCAAGCTTGTTACAAAGTATCGGGAATCGGCTTGGCTACTTGCATAAAGTTCTCCCTCTTTCGTTCTGTCCGGTATAATCCTTTTTTGTCCAAAATAAGTCTCGGCGTTTGGTCGTGGTGATTGGTTCCGCCAAAGCAGAAGAATCCTCGGATCTGGAGCACTTGTTTAAAAGGTGGACTGATGATGCTAGCTATTTCTGCAAACCTTCTTGCCGATGAATTGAATCCAAAAAGAGTGTGTGCATAACCATTGTTTTGGGTTATTTGGTCTATGTATTCAGTTAATATTGATTCATCTGCATTCAGGAGCTGAACATTGCTAAACTATGGCATTCAGAATGTGAGGCTATTTAAGAGATGTTTAATATATCAACTCCCATTTCTACTTTCCATTGTACAGATGGACAGAGAAGCCAGGGAAAACACTGAAGTGTTTACAAGTGTTCAATTTTAAAAGAAAAAAAAATAGCTGCAAAATATGGGCCATTAGAATAGACTTTCTGAAAAATCAGGAAGTGCAATTCTTAAAGAAGCAATTACTTTTGCTTCACATAGTCAAAAAATAAATAAATCTGAAGACTATGTTTGCACTCACCATTGGGATAAACCACACTTTGTTTTCCTACCAATATAAATATTATCCAAACAAAATCCTCCAGAAAAGAACACATTTTTCAGCAGTCATAAAGTGGCTGCTGTATGCCATTTTGATGACAGTCATTTTTTGGTTAAACAAAATGCTTTTTTTAAAAAAATGTAGAAATCAACAACATTCTAAAAAGTATGATTTTAGCACCATCCCATTCTGTATTATACTGAAGCTGCCAAGGATTCAGAAATTTGCCTTACTATTGAAATAAAAGATGCGCTTACTGATTGTCATACATATCATCTTTGTCCCAATCACTTAAGATGGAACAGTTATTCCAAATCCTCTAATACCTGATAATAATTGCAGACAAGTCTTATAAAGGCTGCTGTCTTTCTAGAAATTCTGAATTATAACCACTCCATAGCCAACACTACTAAGATTGAGTACCTCAGGTAAGTTCCATTCCTTTTGCTCTACTTAATTAGTAGAACTAAAAGCCTGCAATAGAAGTTCTTGAAGTTACGTTGTGCATTTATATCCTTGATGGCAGATTCATTGCAAAGTACTTTTAAGTTTAAGATTCAGAAGTGCATTTTTCTTTTTTCTTTTTTTTATAAAAGTTTTATTTTACAATCATATCAAATAATTCATCCAATGTACAGTTATATACAATTAGTCGGGCTTGCCCAGTCACCACCACCCTTTTTAACACTCTTCCCTCTTCTACCTTCTTTTACTTTCCAAACCTTCCTCTCCTTCTCTTATCTACATCCGCTCCTCCCTCCACCCTACACCTTCCTTCTCTCTCTACTATCCCTCTTCCTTCCTCTTCTCCTCTTTCTTACCTCCTACTCTCTCTTTTCTCCCTCCTCACCGTTCTAAAATGGTAACTATGCAGACCCGACCCTACATTAATTATATTTCTTCAATAATCCCTGTACATTAACCATCACTCCATCTCTACCAAACACCCCCCCCCCCCCCCCCCCCCCCCACCCCGACTTCCCAGAACAAAATGCAGGGTATCAAAACTAACAATCATAATCCAAAATAATTCCTAAATTATAATCTCTAGTCACACCACACTTAGTCACACTCTCAATTCCCCTCTCCTTCAAAAATATATCTAATACAAAATATTTCCTAAATTTACTCATATGCTATTCGATATTTTTTTTTTATCTGATACTTATTTTAAATATAATCAATCCACATTTTCCATTCTAAAATATATTTTTCTAGTGTATAGTCTTTCAAGTAAGCGGAGATTTTTGTCATCTCTGCCAGATTTGATACTTTCTTCTTTCTTCCAATACTGAGCAATCAAAAGTCTTGCGACTGTTATTAAGTTCAAAATCAATTTAGTCTCTATAGCTGTATAGTCCATAATTATTCCTAGTAGAAAGAACTGCGGAGTAAACTTAATCTTCTTTTTCAAAATATTCTGCATAATCCACCATACTTTAATCCAAATGGTAATAAGTAGCATCTTCACAATCGCATCTCCAACATTTAGCAAGATCTAATATGTGTTTCTTGTAAACAGGTAATGTCATTTTTAAATTGTTTCAAATAATGAAATACTTTCCTTCTCTTCTGCGGTGAATTCAGGCCATTAACATTCCAAGATAATAGTTTAATTGCCATTATCGGCCGAAGGAAACTTTTGGAACACCAGCCGCAGATCACATTTTACTTTAGGCCTTGCTCCTCCCACTGTTTCCGTTGTAGTAGTTGCCAGTTGTTGTTGTGCCTTCATCTCTTGTTCCTTGCGTTTAGCAGCAGCTCTTGTCAGCCTTTGTTCTTTTGAATCTAAACCCGTCGTAGGTATTTCCAACACTTGTAATAAATCTTCTTCCATCACAATCTGTTCTTGTACCTGCTTCTCTTCTCTTTCCTTCACTTCAGCCTCCCTTCTTCTAACTTCCAATGGGGGAAGACTTCCAACTTTTAATACCTCAACATAAAATTCTCTTGCTTTTCCAACCGTATTGAAACGATGTACTTTCCCTGCATAATATACTATTATACCAGTTGGAATATCCCATCTATATTCAATCTGATGTTCTTTAAGTTCATTCACCAGGAAGGCAAATTCCTTCCTAGCCCTTAACATTTTTGGTGGAATTTCCTTTAATATCAAAATATCTTGACCAGCAATCTGAATCTTCTCCCCCTTATATGAAGCTTGCAAAATCTGATTTCTCACTGTTCTGTTTGTAAAATAAATAACAACATCCCTTGGCAACTTTTTTGCCTTGCTATCCAAGAATTCACACGATATATTTTATCAATTTGATAAGCCACATCTGCTGGACGAGCTGCTAATATCTCAGCAAATACTTCAGAAAAATTTCCTTAAATTCTCTTCCTTATTTTCTTTCAAACCTCGAATTCTAAGAGCAAATTCCATATTTCTATATTGTATCAAAACTATTTCATCCTCTGTTTTTCCATTTTACTTTGAAATTCATCCATTTTATTTTCTAATTTTAAATTATGTTGCTTAATTTCTTCAACCTCCTCTTCCAATAAAATCACATTCGTTGCCAAACTTTGTACTGCCATTACAAATCCTTCTTTAACTTCTTTATTTCCCACTTGAATTTCTGATATCTGCTCTTTCATTTCAGACATCTCATCAGTTATTACTTTAAATTTTTCTTCTATAAAGCCTTTTAAGTTCTCTTGTAACGCCTCTAAATTCAATGTTCTAGTCTCTGCTGTATGAGCTGGAGAGGCACCAGCTGATAAAGTTCCAGAGCTCTTTGTTACAGTAGACTTTAATTGTTTGGCTGCCATCTTCTATAAAATTATTTATTTATTTATTTCCAACTTAATATTCACTTTAAATCTTCTTAACCTCTAAGAAACACAGTCTTTTAAAGCAGTATTTAAAAATCTCCCCTAGATTCTATCAGCAGGCAGCAAAGAGTTAAAGAGTAAAAGCAGCAAGTAACATGCAAATTACCAACTGCAGACAAACGCTGAAAGTATCACTTTCGCTTTCCACTCGTTAACTTGTTAACAATTCGCCTCCATTTTTTTACTGTTTTCAAGCTTGTTACAAGGTATCGGGGAATCGGCTTGGCTACTTGCATAAAGTTCTCCCACTTTCGTTCTGTCCGGTATAATCCTTTATTGTCCAAAATAAGTCTCGGCGTTTGGTCGTGGTGATTGGTTCCGCCAAAGCAGAAGAATCCTCGGATCTGGAGCACTTCGGGTTACTGGAGGGAACTTAACCCTTCAAACCCCTTTTTTCTCAGGGGCTTTAGGGAAATTCAACCTCTGCCCTCAGCTCACCCCTTCTCCTTCTCCCGAAGAGGGGGTTTTCCGAACCACTGGACAGCAGATTTAAGCTGTCCTAGCGATTCCACATAATCCAGAGGTTGGTGATCGTAAAGATCACCGCCATCACCTACGGTGCCAAACCGGAAGTCAGAAGTGCATTTTTCTTATTGGTTGGTGATGTCACTAGATGAGAAGCAAATGTTAAAACTTCTTGTCTTTCTTTGCTGCTATCTACTGCTCACTTAGAGCAGTGCAGCCAGATTTTTGCAGCCCAATTTTCACCCAAGATCTAACACTTCTAATTAATTAATTCTAATCTGCACTCTTCTAATTAATTTCAACTGCCGCTATATAGTCTGGGAGAAATACATTAATAATTGCTCCCAGCAGAAGTAATTAAAGCTTTGTATTTTTATTCCAAATTAAAAATTGCCAATATGACCACATTCATCACTTAGTTCGGCCATGCCTTTAAAGTGTGAGCGCCAACAGTAAGAATGTATAAGCAGCAAAGAAGAGGTTAGAAGCTGCCTGTTGCCAAATGTTATTTGCTAGTCACAAGACATTATTTAAAGCATTTATTTGCTGCTTCCCACAAAAATGTTGAAGAAGTTTCCAAAAAAATTCAAATAATGAAAACGGTAGGTTAAAACACTGGGAAAGAATAAAATGATTAAAATATTCTAAAAAAAATACAAAAGTGATGAAATAAGAAAGAGATAGCAATAACGTAAAAGCAGCAATAACATCTGTTTATCAGTGTGTGAGTCAGTGGTGAAATCCTCCAAGGTCTGCCACTGGTTCGCTGTGCCTGCATGCGCAGTGCATGCCAAATGCTTGTGCATGCGCACCACAGGCTCTACTGTGCAGCACTGAAGAAGGAAGCTTAAGAAGGTAAACAGAACAGTGAGGGGGGAACAGCTGTGCCACGCAATTTAGATTCGCTAGAAAGCAGGATTTCCTGCTTTCTAGCGAATATAAATCACGCAGCACAGCTGATCATCGGAAATACCAGTTCGGACGAACCGGTAGCATTTTTTTATTACCGGTTCACCCAAACTGGTGCGAACCAGTAGCATTTCACTCCTGGTGTGAGTCGCCGAGAGTCATATATATGAGATGGCAGCTATATAAATTGAATGAACAAACAAATACATGTTCATCATCAACCTATTAGACCTATTCCCCCTTCCCTGGGGGAAAAAAAGATCTTTGCCCACTGCTAAGAAAATAATGTGAAGGGCAGCAGGCATGCCTTCTTGAGGAGGACATCCCAAAGCTGAGGAAATACTACTGAAAAGGCTTGCTTTTGGATAGCCATTTACTCTGAATGAGAGAATAACTGGAACGCCTGAATACACTGTATGCTTCTTCTAATCAAGGCTTGCTCATACATGGTCATACAGGAAAGAGCTAAAAGGGACCTTGGGCTTGGAGGTCTTCTAGTTCAATGTCTTGCTCAAGCAAGAGACCCTTCAGAGCTTATTGGGTGAGAAGCGAAACATCTTCAAAGAAAAAACAGAAAGTTCAGTTGCCTCTTGAAAAAGCACCTTTGGGACAATCAAGACCTGGATGACTGAGAATCTCCATAGACAAGAGACCCTAGACCATTTCAGACAAGTAGCTGTTCTATCTCTTCTTAAAAGCCTCCAGTGAAGAAGCACCCACAACTTCTGAAGGCAAGCTGTTCCACTGGTTGATTGTTCTCACTGTTAGGACGTTTCTTCTTCATTCTAACCTGCATCTCTCCTTGATTAGTTTCCATCCATCCATCGCTTCTTGTCCTGCCCTCAGGTGCTTTGGAGGACAGGTTGACCTCCTCTTCTTTGTGGCAGCCTCTCAAATATTGGAACAGTGCTATCATGTCACCCCTAGTCCTTCTTTTCTCGAGACTAGCTATACTCAATTCCTGCAACCGTTCTTCATATGTTTAAATCTCCAGGCCCTTAATCATCTTAGCTGCTCTTTTTTGCACTTTTTCCCCCCAAAGTCTCAACATCTTTTTTTTATAATGTGGTAACCCAAACTGAATGCTAATCAAGCTTTGATTGTTCCCTCTCTTCTTTGTGACCTAGTGCAGTGTTTCTCAACCATAGCAACTTCAAGATAAGTGGATGTCAACTTCTCGAATTCTGAGAGTGGAAGTCCTCTTATCTTTCACTGCCAAGGTTGAGAAAGATTGTCCTAGATGCTGTTCTCACAGAGGCTTTTCTGCAATGGTGTGTTGTAAGAGGCAAAAAAAGTAACGTTGGCTGGGTTCATTTCTTTGCTGTCGTAATTGCTGAGCTCACACAAAGTGATAAGCCTGTTTGGTAACGAGCCAGGTTCTGTTCTGACCTGGCCCCCAAACACGTCAAACCTTCTGTAGTTAAATAAATGTTCCCTTTATTAGGAATTTCAGCAGCCCTAGCAAAAAGTCTCTTTCTCTCTCACACAGCAGCCTAACAAGTCTGTCCGGCAGGGGGTGAATAGTTGTCTGCCACACCTATTCATCTCTGCCCCCTGCCTTTTATCCCCAGAACTCAGGTGGGGCTCAGCTAGCAGCGGTGGCTCTTCCTTCCCAAGGAAGAGATTTCCACTGCTCTCCTCTCCTCTGCCTTCTGCGCACTGGACCCAGCTGTTCCTCCTCTTCCTCAGCAGCCACCTTCAGACCTGGGGACTGTTGACTCTCCATCTGAGGGCTGACAGACAGCCCAGAGTCTGCCTCTGTCTCTCTCTCTGCCAGCTCCACTCCCTCTTCCCCCTCGGAGCTCTCAGGTTGCCTTGATGCTGACCCTGACTCCCACACCGCCTCCTCCTCATCTGATTCAGCTGCTGGAGGGGCCAGCGGCTGATAAGCCACAACAGGTTCACTCCTCCTTGGCT
Source organism: Ahaetulla prasina (assembly GCF_028640845.1). NCBI lineage: Eukaryota > Metazoa > Chordata > Lepidosauria > Squamata > Colubridae > Ahaetulla > Ahaetulla prasina. The sequence continues at coordinate 218,762,761 of NC_080539.1, forward strand.
CTGCCCACAAGCAGAAGTGGCTACAGAAACTAGGCACTTGCTAGCCCTGGAGAACATTAGGTCTGGTTTATCTCTTGCATAGCAAGCTAAGGTTTGGAATTCTTGGCTTAAAAGTCTTGTTAGAGGGAATGAGATGCCAAGAGGTTTTGGACATGGTATCACAGCTGAGATCTTTGTTCCTGGAAACACTACCAATTCCCATGTCCATTTGGGAAAGCCCATTTGGTCATAATTAAAATGCCAGGCAGCCCAACTATCTAGAGTTATTCTCTAGTGCAAATGCAGCCATTATTAGACAAAAAAAAGAACAATATAATAAGTATATTTTTTATTATTTTCCTGTCAGTATATATCTAACACGACTACAAGAATTAGATAAGACAAGAGCATGGGTGGCGGGGAAGAAGAATTTGAGCAATAACCAAAAAACAGACTTCATGAAGTGGTAATCCTTAAGACGATAGTCCTCCATTGCAGGGGTCTCCAACTTTGGTCCCTTTAAGACTTGTGGACTTCAACTCCCAGAGTCCCTCAGCCAAGCTGGCTGAGGAACTCTGGGAGTTGAAGTCCACAAGTCTTAAAGGGACCAAGGTTGGAGACCCCTGCTCCATTGTGCTCTGAATTCACAATGTCCTTCGGTTGGCATTAATTCACTTTTCAGGGCCAATTACATCTACCTCTATTGTCCTAGGTCCATTGGAGAGAATTTTGTATTGTTGAAATGAAGTTTAATTTACCATACATCCGTTTCTTTTTTACTTGCTTGCTTTCTGTTTGTTCCCCTATTTAACTTTTATTGTTTTGTTTCTTTAACTTTAAGAATGCACATTGCTCTGGAATTGCATTCAACAATGCAATTGTGGAGAAATATTTATAATATGGGTGATGATGGAGGTGCAACGTGTTGATGGTAACGAAACAGATATTTTTTTTTATAAAAAGTTTTTTTAATTTTTTTAAAAAAACAAACATTACATCGTTAATCAATCAGTGTGTCATCTGGGTACAATTTTTTGTGTCATCATATTTAATGCTTACCATCATTTTCTTTATTTATATATATATATATATATATAATATATATATATAATATATACAAACACCCGTGAAAACCTCAGAAAACATATATATATATATATATATATATATATATATATATATATATATATATATATATATATATATATATATATATATATATATATATATATATATATATATTTTTGTTTTCTGAGGTTTTCACGGGTGTTTGTATATAGGTCTTTGGTTGTTCGGGTTTTCTCCCGTGTAAAATTGGAAGTGTCTTGGCGACGTTTCGACATATATATATATGTAGGTCTTTGGTTGTTCGGGTTTTCTCCCGTGTAAAATTGGAAATGTCTTGGCAACATTTCGACGAAGTCTCATTCGTCATCTTCAGGCTTCAGCTTCGTGCTTCTGGGAGCAATGTGTGATCGCAGCTGTTTCTTCCTTTTAACTGCTAATGGGGGTTTGAACTGATTGGGTGGGAGCTTGGCTGTGCTCTGATTGGATGGAGGGTTTTTTGTGCTCTGATTGGCTGGTGGTGTTTCCTGTTTGGGTGGGGGCTTGGTTGTGCTCAATTTAGTCTGTGTTGCAGGGGGATTTGAGCTGGTGAGCTGCATAGCTGTTGTTTGGCTTTGTGGTGGTGCTACATCTTCATAGTGGGTGTCAGTCTGCTGCATGTATGGATTGGAGGGGTTTGAAATGGCTAATGTTGCAGCTGCGGTCTGGCTTCTGGTCCTTGGTCGTGCTTCATGATCAGTGTGGGTTTGGGTCTGCTTTCTGGGTGGATGTGCGGTGGTGACATCCTGTGTGGACCTCGTGAGTGTGGGTCTGGTGTCATTCCTCGTGTTAGGGACTCGTTTGTCAATAATACTGCAAAATCCCCATTTCCCCCCGATCAGCTGGGACTCGGGAGGCAGAGAATAGATGGGGGCGGGGCCAGCCAGAGGTGGTATTTACCAGTTCTCCAAACTCCTCAAAATTTCCGCTACCGGTTCTCCAGAACTGGTCAGAACCTACCACCTCTAACTCACACCATATTTACACAGTTTAAACAATATTGGTTCCCCTCTTGCCGGCTTCAGCCCTCACACACACAGTGCAAGAGCAAAATAGACCTAACTTGGGTGTGCAGGCTGAAAAATGTAGATTTCTGCTGCTGGCCTAAGAGAATCCCTTGTTGATGTTCAGTATTGCCCGCCCAGCCTTCGGCCGCCAGGTTATTATCCTCCTGACTTGCTGGCCAGCAACTTTCACCTGTATGGAAATGCCCTCAGTGATCATGCAGGTTGTGTTGCACTCACTAAGATACATACACCATTTCCAATGAGCTCATTAATGATTTCCCGTAAAGGGTCGCATGCTGCCCTGCTTGGATAAATTAAATATCCCAGCAGTGTTCCTGAGTCATTCCAGAGCTTTGTAAATGTGCCATGCTTGGTGAGGAAGAATGGAAGAAGGCATGCGCCACTGAACTTTAAGCCAAAGTAGCATTTTTGCTTTTCTCTGCTGATTTCTTATTTAAACCACTTAACTCTGGATTTGGGTCACAGCTGCACTCTGAGCACAGCAGTTCCTGGAGTTGTCCATAATGTGCCTGTGATCTGGTCCCTGCATGAATATGGCTAATTTAAAAGTAATTAAACCAGCATATGCATCGCTCTACATTTTCTCCCCCTGCTCTGATGCGTATTCATTTGCATTTGCAAGAAGTGGATTTTATCCTTCAAGTGTGTTGTTCATTTCTTGGGCCGGGGGTGTCCTCTGGCTCACCTTAATCATATCCTCTAGACTTGCACAATTGAACTTCATCCAATTATAGCTTTTGCCACTTCACTGTTGAATTCCTTTTAAGAGTTGTACTACAGTCTTCTTCTCTAGTTACTCTGCGTGGGATGGGATAGGATACTACTAAATCCTTATGGATCAACATGAAAAACACCAACATCCTAATTGCATTACCAGGTCATTGCTAATGAGCTACTTCTTGCAATCCTTGCAAAACCCCTTGCAATCTTATTTTTTTAGAGCTATAGTAGAAAAATGGCAGCTTGAATCAAATCCTATATTTTTTCAGACATCAGTCCCCTGAAAAAGCATCATTATGTTTGAAAACAGCCTAATGCAGGGATCCCCAACCCGGGGAGGGGGGCAACAGACCAGTACCGATCCATGACCTGTTAGGAACTGGGCCACACATCTGGAGCTGAGCGGTGGGTGAGCGAGCAAAAGAGGAACCATGCCCCCCTCCTCAGTCGGTGGAAAAGTGATCTTCCATGAAACCAGCTCCTAGTGCCAAGCAGGTTGGGGACCTCTGCCCCAAAGAATGAGCTGGATCTTAGCAAAGTAGGTTGTGACTGTTACAATCTGGTGTAATGAATAAGGAAGATGATCTTGATAGAGATCAAAAACATGAAAAGGGGCTGGAAAACATTTTAAGTCCAGAATATCAAAGTAACATTTAGAAATACTGTAGCTCGGGCAGATTCCTCTCTATTTCAATGAACTATAAGCAGAGGGGAGCACAGCAGAATCCAGTTTGCAAGATTCTGTTACTATAGCCGCTCTCAAAGTATTATTAGCTTCCCTGGGGAGTTGATTTTCTGGTCTGGTTTACCTAATGGGGCTGAAAGAAACCAGACTGGAAATGAAAGGACAAGAAATAATTATTTTACCCATGAGTATTTTATTTGATCTGCTTGAAAAGGGAGAAGCATATGCGTGATTTACATGCCAGCATGACTTGGTTGGTCTCATATGTCTTGATTTTTTGACCATCTATTTTGTAGACTTTTTTTTTATTATTTGAATTTATATCCCGCCCTTCTCCGAAGACTCAGGGCGGCTTACATTGTGTTAAGCAATAGTCTTCATCCATTTGTATATTATATACAAAGTCAACTTTATTGCCCCCAACAATCTGGGTCCTCATTTTACCTACCTTATAAAGGATGGAAGGCTGAGTCAACCTTGGGCCTGGTGGGACTTGAACTTGCAGTAATAGCAAGCAGCTGTGTTAATAACAGACTGCATTAGTCTGTTGAGCCACCAGTCCTTTGCTACCAAAATGTCTTGATTTGATTTGGTGTCAGGTACCCCATCTCCCAAGCTCCTACTTCCCTACCTCACCTCGGGGATGACAAAAAAAATAATAATCCAAAACTTTTACTGACACTTTAAAGACTAAAGAATGGTGAATGTCTTCACCTTGTCAAATGAATGGAATGAATTACTGACTGTTAGTTTTCTATGAGTACTTACGATTTACAGGGAGATAAAAGGCAAAGAGGAGGAAAGGGAGGTGCTGAAAATAGACAAGATTCTGCTAGAAAGCTGAGAAACAAAGGAACAAAATTGCAGAGATAATGCCCATCAATAAAATATTCTGCAGTGATTATTTGATGGTGATCAAATATAAAAGCATTCGCTTTCTGTTTCTTTTTGCTTTGGATCTAAATTAGAATCAATATGTCCATTAGATGGCTTGTTGAAAGCAATAATTTCCCTCTGCCTGAGTATGATTTTAAAAAAACAAAACAAAACAAATCTTATCAATAAACACATTTTCCATAGTTGTATGTCTATAATAGGTTTTAGTTTTTATTAAAAACTTCAGTTGATTACTGGTCTTTTCTACACTGAAGGAAACGTGAACCTTAAAAGTTGATTAATCTTTTCCCTTTATATAAAATATCAGTCGCTAATTGCTGAACTCATTACATATACTTTTTAAAGGCTCAATAACTTTTTGCAGTTGGTAAGGTGCTACCCATTCAGATTTCGTACTCACAGTTTCACTATTCATAAGATCCACCAAAATCAATTGAACACCGTCCTCTTTCCAGTTTCAGAGATGTTTTATTGTCTGGTTTGGCAAAACTTTAAGGATTGAAAGAGACTTACCTTCAATTTTGTTAAATTCTGCTTTATGGGACTCAAACAGAAGCATCTTGAAATGTCGCTACTCTTTCTGATTGACAGAAAAGGAATTTGGGTTATAGCTAGAATCAGCTCATCAGTTGGGTTTCTGATACTTAGATTATGACACATTGTCATTTGTGCTGATCAGTTAATTTGTCAAGACAAGTGAATGACATTTGGGATTTGATTCCACAAGGAGGTTTTGGCACACGCAGGCAAGCAGATAATATCTGCCGGCACTCTTTAAAGCAGCCACATCTTTCCTCAGGAATAAGGCCCTCAAACAGATGCTGTGTTTCTGCTTCTCCAAAGCACTTTTGGGAGAAGGAGTTAAAAAGTAATTTTATTTTTAAAAATTACCATTTCAGTGATAATAGAAACTTAGAAAATAAAAGACTATTAAAAAAAATAGAAGGTGGAGAAAAGAAAATAGAAACAAAAGAAAAAAATAAAGAGCTAGTAAAGAAAAAGTAAATACTTCCTCTTCATTACAAGTATAAACTACTTTCGTAGATCATCATCTCTTAAAATATCCTAAATGATCTGTGTTTCCCATAACCAATCCCTCATCTATAAAAAAAAATTCTTAAATCCACATCATTTCAATCCTGATCAGCAAAACTCCATTAAGGGAAACAACATATCTGTTTTAACGTTGGTCAAATAAACCAACTTCATATTCTTTTCCTTTGCTTTTCACTCTACATCATTAGTCCCTTCAAACAAGGTCCTACAATTTGTTGTTGTTTTTCATTCATTTTTGTTTGTCTGCTCCCACAAAATTGTTCAAAGTTTTAATGAGACTACTTTGTAAATTCAGTATAGAAAAATTATCCATGTAACTCCGTTTGTTTATTATTTGTATATTCCTTTTAATTATTAAAACAGGAGCATGGTGAGTTGCGTGATTAGGACACTGGCTTGACAAACAGCAAGCTCATGTTCAAGACCCGACTGCTGCTTCGCTTCAGCTTCTGCCAGGGACATGAAAGGAGCCCCCCAATTGGGCGTCCCCCTGGCAATGGCGATGTCACAGGCTAATCCTTTCAACCCAGAAGTGCCTCGATGCCTCCAACATGAGTGCAAAAAAAATTTATATAAACATCAGCTGGTTTCTTTTTTATGACCATTGGATATGCAAGGCATTTTTTGTAAGCAACTTCTGATACAAAATATTTAGCAAAGTTGCATATTGTGGAAAAAATGTGTGCAAAATTTGAAAAACCAAACAAAAAATTGCAATTCTTTAAAGATCATTGGTTTCTGGAGGCATGCAGTTTCTCCTGGTATGTGTGAGACAGTTATCCTGATTTCTAATTTTAAAATCAAGAAAATGTAGTAGGCATCTGGCAATCTGTTGGTTTTTTTTTTAGTTAACATAGTGAGTCATTCTCAATATATTAAAATTGTCACAAATTCTGCTGTATAAAGGCCCAAGATTAAAGGCCCAAGATCATAAAAATTAAATGGTAACTTACTTTATTAAAGCCTTTATAATAAATGTACACATACAAGAAGAAAAAAAATCCAGAATGCCCATTGTTGAAGATTCGTCTCCAGGTGTTGGGGTCCACCAGCAGCCTGCGGACCTGGCAGCGGAGTTGGACAGTGAGGAGGCTGGGGAGGAGAATGGGCCAGTCCTGGAGTCAGGGGAAGGCCCAGACTAGGGCTCTGCATCGGAGGTAGAGATGGGCTCAGGGCCATCTGAGAGCAATGCGCAGACTCCGGAGCCTCCAGAGGCAGACAGCAGAGAGGCAGAGGAACAGGAGAGCCTGTTCCTAGTGCGCTCATGTGAAGAGCTGCCAGAAGGCAAGAGCAGCTGAAGAAAAAAGGACAACCTGGGAGTAAGGTCAGAAGATGCTTGGCCCCTCCCAAAAGGCTTAAAAGAGCAGCAATGAGCCATTGGGTTCTTTGTAGGAAAGCAACATTGATTTCCGTGCTTCTTGTCAGTATCTCTTGAACTTTCTGGGGGTTTTGCCAAGAAAAGCCTTTGGCAGATTGCCAAAAATATCAAAGGTTGGTGATAAAGCTGAGGGACTGGTTATTAAGAATTTTGTTTTGGACTAAGCTGAGAATGAAGCAATTCTCAGCTGTTTTACTAAAGTTGAGGACTGAATTGTGTTAAGTAATCACTACTTGGGCCTTGGTCACAACACCAGGTCTATTAGAGGAAAGAGTGGAAATTCTTCTGCTTCTGGCCATTGATTGTCACTTCAACGTAGAACCAGGGTTCAAAAAATTGGAGGAGTGGTCTGAGCCTGATTGTTGTGACTCAAATTATACCAATAATTTGAGGATGTGGGGGGGGGGACGTCCAGGTTAAATGGACATTCTCTCTATAAGAGGGGTCTCCAACCTTGGCAACCTTGGCAACTGGACTTCAGCTTTGCTGGCTGAGGAATTCTGGGAGTTGAAGTGCACAAGTCTTAAAGTTGCCAAGGTTGGAGACCCCTGCTCTATAAGCCAAAGCCAAGTACGCAAATTTCTGCAACACCAGTAAAAAAATAAGCTCACCTATGTAAAATATGTCCCCTTCCCACACTCAGCCTAAGTCAATTCAGCAGTGTAAAGCCTGCTGATTTAGAGTGTCAAATGGAAATTTTTTTCTCTCCAGTGATTCAACCCAAGCCTGCTAGCAGTATTTCAAACCACTCTAAGGCTGCCCTCCTTTTAAATGGAAGCATGTCGCAATTCAGGGATTCATGTGGAGAGGGCAATAATATGATGTTAAAACGAAAGATCAGTTCAGAGATCATCGATCCACCAACTGTGAGCAATTACTCTACATTCAAAGAATCCCTTGTTAGTCTCTATTTTACTGAGCTCAAGAGTTCCTGGACACATTTGGAACTGTCATAATGTACAATGCCATCACATTTCTTTGAAGACATGTGTCTCTGCAGGGTCTTAAATGTGCATTGCTTATCTTTAAATCTTTCTCTGAGGGGGGAAAAAAAGGCTTCACTTAACTAAAGCAAAAAGCTGTTACATATTAAAACAGGCAAATTTAGGAGAAAAAAACATTAGAAGGGTAATTTAGCACGATGCAACATTCACACAGCATGGAATAACTAAGTAATTTCTTTATGAAAGCTTGTGAAGTAATTGCCTCACAGCTTATCTGAGCCCTAAGTAAGACTCGACTGAGCTGATACTTTTTTTGTATCGAAGATATTTATCAGTACAGTATATATTTTATGGAAGATAGATGAATATAGCTAAAATTCATACACAAGCCTGAAACCTTGCTTTGTATCGATCATGAAGGGTGGTGATGAGCCAACTTGCCTCTCATTTATGATCTTCCACTGAGGAGCCCAAATGCTCAAGCTGAGACACCCCAGAGTTGCCCAAAATTCAGTTTGAGAGTTATTGAAAGCAAAAGAGGACATGCATGTGATTATAGGAAATTTAAATTTCAAAGTACCCACCTCTGGCTGCTGATTGGCAGGGTGATTAGAGGATGATTGGCAGACTGATTATTTTTTTCAGTCAATTGTACTTTTATCATTTAATCTCCATTTATCTACAAAGACATCTTCTTTCTCCAATGTCCAGTTTTCACAACTCTGTAAAACCTGAGAGGACCATGCCTTTAATTATTCTTCTCTTTGTTGTCATTGAAGTGTCCTTATTCTTCGTGATAATGACTAAATTTTTCATTGCCTTCCTCCTTAAGATAACAATCGCTTTACAATCCTTAGATCTTCCCCAGCATTCATTTTCTCCATTAACTCTTGGGAAACACCCACTCCTTTATATGATAGTAAAACAAAAACTTCCAAAGGACAAAATGTGTCTTATTCAGTAAATAACTGAAAAGATGTGAAATCCTTCACATAAGAAGCAATACAGTCACTGGATCTGTGGAACAGTTAGAACCTTAATTATCACGGATAAGTTAACAAGTTTTATTGTTGTCAAATTTTGAATTGGGGGAAGTTACTGGGTACTAGAGTTCTTAAAAGAACTGTTGTAGTCTTATTTATTTATTTATTTATTAGAATTTGTCAAACAAGAATAACAGAATAAAAATACAATGACAGGGATGATAGGCACATTGGTGCACTTATGCACACCCCCTCTACTGACCACTTAAGTATGATGTAAGGTACAAGGAAGTCAGTTTATGACTGAAACTGTGAAAATTTGTAGCTGAAACAAATTGTGAATAAGGTACAGCATTCCAGACTTCGACAACTCTATTGCAAAAATTATTTTTTACTGTCAAGTTTAATTGCTGCCGCTATAGTTTTTGACCGTGAGGGATGCAATATCCAGTTTGATTGCCGTGTGTATAGATTTTTAGCCACACTGTTAAGACAGAAGGTTGTCTGGAGTATACCAATATGGCACCTGGGATAGTGTTGTGACCCAGGTTCCTGGACCCGGACTCCTGGACTCGGATGATTCAGAAAGTGAAGGAGAAGACCTGGCAAGCCCTTCTTCTTTTGGGCCCTCTCCCTCCCTGGCACGCACTCAAAGGGAGGAGGAGGGGCCGGCAAGGCCTGATTCTCTGGAGCCTTCTTTTGATTTGGCAACGCCCCAAGAACAGTTTTGGAGTGATGCAAGACTGCGCAGACGTGACCGGCGTGCGCAGCAGAAACAGCGTTGGGATAAGGCCAAGGAATGATGGACATCTGCAGAGACTATAAATAGGAGGCAGGACTTCCTGATTTTTTGTCTTGGACAAAGCAATGAATTTGCGCGGACAAACTGTATCAATGGAGGGAAGAATATATTCGTGAGTAATTCTGGCCTTATCTATAATTTTCTCGTTATCTCCAGAAACTTGGCAGACCCGTGGGTAGACGTGGCCAGGACATTTATCTATGTAAATAAAGTACAAGAGGAGGCCTTTCACTGACTCTTTGTTGGGAGTATTGGGGGAGGGAAACAGAATAGATAGTCTCACCATGGGCACACCAGAAACAATGAGATGGTTAGCTTCTTTAGATATTGAATTATAACATGTATTCTATTGCAGTTCTATGGCTCTATATTATGGTGATTTTATTATGGATTTATCTTAATTTAATACATTATCTTCCATATAGTACTGTATAGTATCCACATATCAGATAGATGATAGACAGACATATAGAGATATAGATATACCGTAGATATAGCTATAGATGATATAGGCTTGTAGATATAGATAAGATATAGATAGATAATTTGGTTTATTTAAACTAAATTTATATATCAGTGATTGAATGATGTCTGTGGATGTCACATGCTAAATAAATAAAACTGGGTAGTAGAAAAAGGTGTTTTCAATACACTATGTGTTTGAGAACTATTTGAGAACTACAGTAAATTTAGGAATTGTCTCTTTTGTACTGCCTTAAAATAATGTGTTAGTATTGTTTTTGCAAACAATCTTTAAACTGATTCTCTCTACCTATTTATTGTGTCAGTAAATCAAATGAAAAAGTCGAGTCAGCTACATTGGGCACTCAATTTTAAAATGGTTTCCCCCTTCAAAGATATAAGCAGACTTCCCGGAACAAACACAAGGTATAGTAAAAATAAAGCAAACATATACAAAAAAAATTTCCTTCCTAACTAAATTATAATCCTTCAATTCTCATCAATTCCTAACTTCCCCCAAAACAATCAAAAATAATACATCCTAATCATTCAAAGGCAGTCTGATAACTCTTAGTCTGATATCTGTTTTGAATATAGTCAATCCATTTTTTCCATTCACTTAAATATCTTTCTTGCATATTGCCTTTCAAAAAGGCTGAGATTTTTGCCATCTCAGCCAAATTGGCAACTTTCAATATCCATTCTCCTATTGTAGGTACTTTTTTTTTCTTCCAATACTGTCCTATTAGTAATCTTGTCGCTGTTATTAAATTTAAAATCAACTTAGTCTCAATTACTGTACAGTCTGTGATAATTCCCAGCAAAAAAACTTGCGGCAGGAACTTTATCTTCTTTTTCAGAACATTTTGTAGAATCCACCAAATTCTTATCCAAAAAGCCTTAATATTTTTACAAGTCCACCAAATATGAAAATATGTAGCGTCATCATAATTACATCTCCAACATTTTGCTTGCATATCTGGATATATACACAATAATTTCTTAGGATCTAAATGCCATCTGTAAAACATTTTATAAAAATTTTCTCTTAAATTCTGTGCCCGTGTAAATTTAACATTTCTAACCCAAATTTTCCCCCAAGTTTCCAATAATATTGGCTCCTGAAAATTTTGTGCCCACTTTATCATACAGTCCTTTACCAAATCCCTTTCAGAGTCTATTTCAAATAACACATTATACAATCTCTTTATATGTTCCTGAGATTGATTTCTAATTTGCTTTACCAAATTTTCCTCATTCTGGACTATACCAATTTTCTGATCTTCCTTCCATCTAGCACGTAATTGCCCGTATTGGAACCAAGTATAATTTTTCCCTTCTTCTTTTAATTCATCATAGTTATTACATTCAATCAACTTATATATTTCTATTAATAATACACATTTATATTATATGTAATAATACACATTTATATTTATATTAAGCTGCAGTCTGTCATTATCCAATTATTCCTTGTTTTCTCATTATTGCTTTTATTTTATTATATAAAAATGTATACACTAATATCCCTCTTCTCTTATTTCTATCTCTTATTCAAACTTTTAATCATGTCACCCTTTATTAAAAAATGTTTTCTTTCTATCCTACCTAACTTTTAGTCATGTCACCTACATAAAAACAGAAAAGAAAAAGAGAGAAAAAGCAAAGCAAATCAGAACAACAACAAAAAGGAGAAATCATCATCTATCCATCGTCTCTTGCCCGCTTCAATACTTTAATTGCTATGCTCTTTTTGACTTGCCTCCCATATTCCTCTCTTGGATCTTTATAGAAGTGAAAATAATTTTGATTATGCCTACATTAAGGAAAAATGTACACAACAAGTAGTAAAAAAAAAAAGTACAAAAACTGAGTCTGAATTATAGACCAAAGAAAAAGAAAAATCTAAGCGGAGGTTGAAATGAGCTCGAACAAATGAGAAAAAGATAAATGCAATTGACAGAATAATCCATCTTTTGTCTCTGCTATCAGAAAACACTTCAGCTTTGTTTTCTTCCTTTTTCTTTCCATCACAGACTTTTGGCAGCGTTCCTCCACGTTTCCCCTGGTATTGTGCTGTATTCACAAACACAGTATACTGTTGGAAGAAATATCCATCTGGGTTCAGTTCCAAGTGGGGACAAAGACACTGGAAACATGGAGGCTGCTTGGAAAGATGGTTTAATGGTGGTCAGGATCACATGGCTTGAGTTCCTGAACAGAAAAGGGCTGAGATCCTGTGCGCTCCCTGGCTTTATGCTTTCTCTGAGCTTTGAATTTCCTGGGGCACAGGAAGAGTACCCTGATTGGCTGTCAAACTCCCAGGGGGTGGGAGTCTTAGCTAGCCTTGCTGGCTGATGTAATCTTCCCAGGTGCCATGTGGTGAGTTTCAGTTGCTAGATGGGTTCTATTATGATGCAGATGATGGCCCATTGACAAAGGTGGGGGGTGGCAGGAAGTTTCAGGGAGCTGCTTTGTCTTTAAAACATGTTTCTCCATTTCTCATCCAGGGAAATATATTCTGCCTTTTTAAATATTTTCTAAAATATCTCATTCTTCTAGGAGGGGTGTGTGTGCTAAATTCCTACAATACAATGCACAACTATCCAGTGAGCCAGGGGTGTCTGCAGGGATAGGACTCAGAAAAGTCAAGATGAGGACTACATAAAATAGGGCAGAGATTCAATACCACCATGGCTTCCATTCTTGATTAACCCTCTCCCATCCCAGTTACCTCTTAGTCAGTCTGAGGCATGGCTGCTTGCTCCTTCTTTGCAGAGCTAAGAACAAAATTAAATATTAGTGCGGCTATAAATAACTTCTCCTGATTGTGAATTTTATTTAACCTAAGAAGGTATGAGCCGCAGTGGTGCAGTAGGTTAGAGTACAGTAGTGCAGGCTAGATCTGTTGATCACCAGCTGCCAGGAGTTTGGCAAATCAAATCTCATCAGGCTCAAGGTTGATTCAGCCTTCCATCCTTCCGAGGTCGGTAATATGAGGACCCAGATTGTTGGGGGCAATTGCTGACTCTGTAAACTGCTTAGAGAGGGCTGTAAAGCACTGTGAAGAGGTACATAAGTCTAAGTGCTATTATCCTGCAGGATTAATCTTATTGATTCTTGATTCTTTTACATGGAGCTTTTTCTTTCTTTTCTTTTCTTTTCCTTCCTTCCTTCTTTCTTTCTTTCTCTCCTTCCTTCCCCTTCCTTCCTTCCTTCCTTTTTTCCAACTTGATAGCAAACAACAAATAATACCAAGGGTTTACCAATATCCTTCCCTCCCTCTATCTTCATTATGATTTCAATTACAATAGGTTAGCCTACATTTAGTATGGCAAAAGATGCAAAAGAACAGGGAATGTCATCTTATCACGTGTGGGGGAAAAAAGTTTGCGCATTCTTTTTTGCCTCTCTTTTTCTGTCTGAGAGTTACTATAACAGTGCAGTGAACAAACTGTTTATGTACAGATCAACAGCAGGATATTAACCAATCTGATGAGGTAGCAATGCTGGCTGCTCATTTAAAAAAAAGATTCAACAGCAGTGAAACAAATACGTTGCATGTCCTAGCCCATTCACGAAATTCATCCACTGAGATTTATTTTATACTAGAACTTGTGTTCATTTTCTTTTAAATATGCTGTTTTATGAATTAGCAGTTTGAACTGTTTGTTATTTTTAAAGATCATGTTCTGATATTTATTTTGGATATAATGAACGCATATACATAATCAAACATAATGTGTGTGTGTGTATATAATCAAACATAGTTTGTGTGTGTGTGTGTGTGTGTGTGTGTGTGTGTGTGTGTGTGTGTGTGTGTGTGTTTGTGTTTCTGTCGAAGCATCTGGTCTGCCCCAATGTGAACATCATCTTGAGAAGGAGAAGGAGAAGGAGAAGGAGAAGGAGAAGGAGAAGGAACATGCTAATGATACATGCAATTCCTGTCTTATCCTACTTTCAGCCTTTAGGTTCAAGCATGCTGTCATTTCTGCCCTACTCCTTAACATCTACAGAGAGAATAATTAAATCCTGCAGTGTACAGCCAATCATGAATAAACTGATAAGAAAAATTCCTGGCTGAAAAATGTTACTGTGATGCCATCACCGTACCTTCAGATACGTATTAAAAACATAAAATCACTAGCAGTTCCATTTCCCCCCTCCCTCTCTTTGTTGAGTTAAGCCAAGGGGATTCTTTTTATATTATTATTATTATTATTCAGCAGATGCTGTAGTAGTAAAAATAATGACTTGTCTGCTCTCCATTATTTGGCTGAAAGAACAGTGATTAGTTCATGCTGTTCCTTGCTTATTCCCAGCATTTGTAGGTTTGCAGCAGTGAGGATGATAACACTACCAGCTTCACAACCAGTGGTGGGATTCAAATTTTTTAACAACTGGTTCTGTGGCGTGGCTTATTTTGGGGCGTGGCTTGGTGGTCATGTGACTGGGTGGGGGAGACTAGCTGGTCATGTGACCGGGTGGCCATGGCTATGGGCATAGAAACTACTCAGAGGGCTAAAAAAAGTCATTTCTAACCGGTCCTCGCACTTTTGACCGTCCTCACATTTATGCCCATTGCAGCATTTTTAACAACCATGTCACTCATTTCACAACTGCTTCTCTTTACTACGGTTACAAGATAGGGTGCAAAACGGAAAGTGGGAGGACAGTCGTAAGTGTGAGGACCAGTCAAAAGTGTGAGAACAGGTCAAAAATAACTTTTTCAGCCCTCTGAGTAGTCCCTATGCACAAAATGCTGCAACAGGAATAAATGATGACCGGTCATAAATGTGAGGACTGGTCAAAAGTGCGAGAACCTGTCAGAAATCACTTTTTTCAGCCCTCTGGGTAGTCCCTATGTGCATAGGGACTACTCAGAGGGCTGAAAAAGTTATTTTTGACCTGTCCTTGCACTTTTGACCAGTCCTCACACTTACGACTGTCCTCACATTTTATGTTTTGTGCCCTATCTTGTAACCGTGGTGAAGAGAAGCAGTTGTGAAATAAGTGACACAGTTAAGAACGCTGCAACGGGGATAAATGTGAAGATGGTCATAAGTGCAAGGTCTGGTCAAAAGTGTGAGAACCTGTCAGAAATCACTTTTTTCAGCCCTCTGGGAAGTCCCTATGCACACACTTTTGACCAGTCCTCACACTTATGACCGGTCATCATTTATGCCTGTTGCAGCATTTTTAATAACCATGTCACTCATGTCACAACTGCTTCTCTTCACCACATGAATGGTATTTGCAAAGTCAAACTAAAAAGGCTTTGTGCATCACAGAATGTAAGAAAATAAAGTTGGGTCAAAGCCATCTAAGTCAAATGGAAAACTGAATAAATGAAATTTTGACCTAAAGTCTCATTAAAATTTTTATACCTCTAAAAATTAATAACTTAGGAAATTATTATTAGATCACTCTTTTTTAATGGGATTAAGAATACCAAAAAGAAAATGCCCATAGTCTGCATAAGATTAAAGAATGTACTCATTCAGTTTTGAAATAATTCAGAGGTAGGTCTAATGAAATATAGTTATGACTAGTGGTAGAATTCAAAATTTTTACTACTGGTTCTGTGGGTGTGGCTTGGTGGGTGTGGCTTGGTGGGCATGGCAGGGGAAGGATACTGCAAAATCCCCATTCCCACCCCACTCTGGGGCCAGCCAGAGGTGGTATTTGCCAGTTCTCTGAACTACTCAAAATTTCCACTACCGATTCTCCAGCACCCCTGGTTATGACACCATGACATTGTTAAACAGATAACAGAACAGAATAACAGAATTGGAAGGGACCTTGGAGATCTAATCCAACTCCCTGCAGGGGACCCTAGATCATTTTAAACTAATGCTGTCAAGCCTCTTCTTAAAAGTATTGAGTGTTGGATCACCCACAACTTTTGAAGGTAAGCTGTTCCACTGGTTAATTGTTATTACTGTCAATTTAGCAAGGGGTTCTCTGCCGGGTTGCTGGGTGGGCGTGGCCATGGTGGGTGTGGCCTAGTCGGCATCCTGCACTGCAGGGGGGGTGTTTTTGCCCTCTCTGGGCTCCGGAGTGTTTCCTCAAGCCTCTGGGAGGGTGAAAATGGCCACCCCAGGCTCCGGAGGCCAGAAATGGCCCAAACTTCTGGTAGGCCCGTTTTTCACCCTACTCAAGCCTCCACACACGACCTGCACTTACCTGCATCCAAAATGGGCGGTGTGGGGACTCCTGGTAGGGGCGAGGCAAGGTGGGCAGGGCCAGCCAGGAGTGGGATTTTGGGGTTCTCCGAACTGCACATAATCTTAGCTAGAGATTCTCTCGAACCCCTGTGAATCCCCAGCAGCTGATCCCTGATCATGCTATGTCATGTGACTGCAATGTGACAGGGCGAGTTTGACACCCGTGTTCTAGATATTACCACTGTCCTTAGTGGTTAACATTATTGTCAGTTATCTATTAACATCTTATCCCATGAAAACTTACGCTAGAGTTGTTTGCACTCTATGCAGACTTGCCCAGTCTCCAGATGTTGAGACAAAACTTTGAAGAACCTTGATTGTCCAGTCTGGGGTCAAAACCTTTGGTCCTGGACCTCAAACCAATGGATCACCTAGGAGCTGTGCAGGAAGGAAGAGAACCTTGTAAGTTGGTGGTTACAATTCCCAATTCCTGAAGCACCCAGACCAGGAGAATGTCATGGTCAGTGGTATAAAAAGCCACTGAGAGATGAACATGGTGCTTCTGCAAAGGGATAAGATGCTATAGGACAAGGAAGCAAAGAATTGTAACAACAAGATGAGGAGGATATGAGAACAAAACAAAGCAAATCTTTTCCTTAAATGTAATTTCATTAGTTCTTGCTTATCATTAACTATTGAACCTATCCTAGGTTTTATTTTCCTCAATTTGTGTGCAAGTGTATTTGAATCTGTTGCCAGATATTCAATTTCTAAATGCATTTGCCAAGACGAACAAATGTGTATTTCTTAATTTAGTGGGAGCTGAAAGCCATCCCTACTCCTTAAAAGGACACTGTTATTAACTGGTTAAGAAAAGAAGGAATTTTGAGAGGTTTCAGATTCGTTAAAGACTGGCAGAAATCATGGGTGGCATCATAACTGCATTATTTTTAAAAAGACGTGTGTTATTTTGAGTTTTCAAAAGAATTAAACATTGTTTATATTTGTCTTCTTTAAACCTTCTTGATTTCTGCATAGTTTTCTGGTTCGGGCATGCATTAGTATCAGTTGATTCTTCAACACAGATAGTTCTCAACTTAAGACCACAATTGAGGCCAAAATTAATGTTGCTAAGTAAGAAATTTGTTAAGTGAGTTTTGCCCCAGTTTACGATTTTTCCTGCCACCTTTGTTAAGTGAATCACTGCAGTTGTTAAATTGGTAACATGGATGTTAAGTGAATCAGATTTCCCCATTGACTTTGTTTGTCAGAAGGTTGCAAAAGGTGATCACATGTTCCCAGGACATTGCAACCGTCATAAATGTGAGTCAGTTGCAGTGGTGGGTTGCTACAGTTCACCCCAGTTCAGGCGAATCAGTAGCGGCGGCGGGAGGCTCTGTCCACCTGCCCGGACATCTCTGTGCATGCGCAGAAGCGTTGTACGCACATGTGAGTGTGCGTGGGCCCACAAGTAAACCGGTAGCGACCAAAATTGAAACCCACTACTAGTCAGTTGTCAAGTGTACGAATATAAATCATGTCACCATCAGGATGGTGCAATGGTTGTAAATGTGAAAAATGGTCATAAGACACATTTTTCAGTGCTGTTGTAATTTCAAATGGTCAGTAAGTGAACTGTTGTAAGTTGAGGACTATCTGTACTTGATAACTTCAAGGTGAACTTGAAGAAATTAAGAAAGAGTTATAAATAAGATGAAAATTATTAATAAATGTATGAAGAGAAAAATGATATTTGATGTTAACGGTATTATTATTATTGAAAGATGCTAAGAAGAAAAATGGGGAATTTTACAATATTTAAATGTTTACTGTACTTAAAATATTATAAAATTAATGTGAACGTGAAAGATGTGATAAATGATGAACGATGTACCCAGACAATACACTGCATAAGGAAAGATGGAATTATTTATATTTGTTTTGTTTTAAAAAATTTTTTTAAAAAAGTGAATTTCTGAGTTGAATGACTTCAACTGAAAAATATTTCCACCAGAAACAACTGTATTTGTTATGTATTAACAGTTGTGCCTTTAAATATTTGAGCGGGAAATCAGCACGTTGCTGATTGGACGAAGCCTCCAGCAGAACTGTATAAAAGGAGAGGTTTTTCCCCCAGCCTGTTGCTGGGTTCACCATATATTAAAGAGCTGTTGTCACTACCCTGGTCTCCAGCCTCGTTACTTCCCGAACTTAACATTGGCGACGAAGGTGGGATCTCGAGGCTAAGGAGAACCGAGCTGAAGCACGCTAGTTCCGAACCCAGCAAACTCAGGGCAGAAACGCGGAAATGGCAAACACGCCACCCGCACCGTACAACCCGGGCAAGGAGAAATGGGGAACATATATGACCCGTTTCGAAAGCTTTCTAGAAGCCAACGAACTACAGGATCCTGATAACCGCAAACGGGCTTACTTCCTAAGCCATTGCGGGCCGAGGTAATCGAGATTGCGGAAGCCCTGGCAGAGCCAACGCCGATACAATCGGTATCGTGGCCGACTCTGCAGACTTTGCTGAAGAACCATTTCGCACCGCGCCGTCCAAATACGTGCAGCGGTTTGAATTCGGAGAACGAGACAGATGGAGGGCGAGTCCATCGGTGACTACATGGCGCTTGAGAAGAGCGCCCAAGGACTGCGGATACCGAGACCTGACGGTGCTACTCGAGCAACTCATCCGAGGGGTCAAGGACATCCGCCCACGGCGACGACTGCTAGCCAGGAGCAACCTGACACTAGCCACCGCTCTGGACGAGGCCAGAGCACACGAAATGTCTACTAAAGCAGCAGAGACTCTGCAAAGCCTCTTCAATCCAAGGCGAGCGCAAAGCCAACGCCAGTACACCAGGAGGAGATTCAGTCCGAATCAAGGTGAGGGCGAGGATGAGGAAGGGTCTGCCGGACCGAGAAGCGCGACACTGAGGACCGTGGCGAGTGCGGAAGCTGCGGAGGGCAACATCAGCGCCAACGCTGCAGGTTTAAAGACGCAACATGCCGGTGTGGGAAGAAAGGACACTTAGCTCAGGTTTGCAGAGCGGCCCAACCTTCCGCCGAAAATTCAAATCGGCCAATCAAAGCGCGGAACCGGAAAGGCGGCCCGCGATTGGTTCAAACAAGAAAGGCGCCAAGTCTAACCAAACGACTGTCATTATAGGCGCGCCTCAACCAAAGTGGAAAAGAAGATTTTCACAAAGCCCAAGATCGAGGGAGTACGGTGCAGGCTTGAAGTAGACACGGATCAGCGATCACCATCATGTCCTGGGACACCCTGGCGAAGTCACTGCCGTCCGTCGCGCCATTTGCAAGCACAGCGGCTACGAGTGCACGACTACCAGGGAATCGCATCCCTGTTCGAGGACCACCTCCGTCCGAGTCGAGTCGGCCCTCACAAAAGACCCTGCCCATCACGATCGTCGAAGGAACTCTGCCCAGTCTGTTGGGACTAGACTGGTTTCGTGCCCTGGGCATGGGAGTGACTGGCATCTACAGAAGTGACTGCAATTTGAAAGACATTCTCTTTAACGAGTTCAAGATGTCTTCAAGGACTGCCTGGGCAAGTACAAGGGGACCCCTATTTCCTTCAACTTAGACCCCAGGTAGCCCCCATTAGGCTTAAGGCGAGGAGAGTCCTTTGCCCTAAAACCAAAATTGATAAGGAGCTGGACAAGCTCATAAATCAGGGGTTTTGGTGCCAGTCGATCACGCAAAGTGGGAGACGCCAATCGTCACCCCAATCAAGTCGGACGGGTCAATTAGGATTTGCGCTGACTACAAGGCGTCGCTTAACAAAGCCTTACAGAAAAGCGCGTACCCGGTTCCGTGGTGCAACATTTATTGCACTCCTTGGGGCAAGGGCAAGTCTTTGCAAAGTTAGACTTGGCCCAAGCCTACCAACAACTGCCAGTAGACGCCCGCTGGCCAAGCCCAAACGATTGTGACGCACAGGGGGGCATTCAAGTGCACCCGATTGCAATTTGGGGTTAGTGTGGCACCAGGGCTGTTCCAAAACCTGATGGAACGACTACTGCAAGGGCTCCCAGGGGTAGTTCCCTACTTGATGATGTCCTAATTTCAGGGAAAACATGGAGGAATTGGGGAGGCGGTTAAGAAAGGTCTTGAGCATTTTCCGGACAGCGGATTAAAAGTCAAGACAAATAAATGTCAGATAGGGGTCGAATCGGTCGATTTCTTGGGCTACGGATAGACAAGAAAGGAATTCACCCTACTGAGAGCAAGGTTAAGGCAATTAGGAAGGCTCCAGCGCCCAAAAACAAAGCAGAGCTGCAGGCATTCCTGGGATTGGTTAATTTTACGCGGTCTTTTAAAGAACAAAGCAACTGCTATGGAACCGCTGCATAGGCTCTTAGGAAAAATACTGTTTGGTCTTGGGGAAAGTCAGAAAATAGGGCTTTTGAAGCAGTAAAGAACCTGCTCTCAAGTGATAGCCTGCTCATCCAATATCACGACTCACTACCCCTAGTGCTGGTTTGCGATCGTCACCTTATGGGGTGGGGCTGTACTCAGCCATAGACTTCCAAACGGCACAGAAGCCCTATAGCGTTCTACTCTAGAACGATGTCCTCCCAGAGAGGAACTACAGCCAATTAGACAAAGAAGCATTAGCCATTGTATCAGGGGTCAAAAATTCCATGAGTATGTCTTTGGGCGGAATTTTGAAATCGTGACTGACCACAGACCGTTATTGGGACTACTGGCTGGCGACGCCAACACCTGTGGCACTTTCGCCACGCTTGACTCGATGGACTATATTTTTAGCCGCTTACTCATACAAGCTGCAGCATCGACCGGGAAAGAAGTGGGCATGCAGACGCTTTGAGCCGATGCCCACTGCCGGGGGCGACCGAAGACCCCACTCCGGGGACACCCATCCTCCTTATTGACTCGTTGGACTCTGGCCCAGTCACATCAAAGGAAGTGGCTCGGGCATCATACCGGGACATTGTGTTAAGGACTGTACTCGGTTGGGTACAGAGAGGGTGGCCCGCTGCGCCGGGCGAACGGTTCAAAGAATTTGTTAAGAAACGTGATGAGCTCTCGGCTCAAGGGGGGTGCCTGTTATGGGGTGATCGTGTAATAATTCCTGTTAAGTTAAGGGGCAAGGTATTGGACCTCCTCCACGAGGGTCACCCAGGCATCGTAAGGATGAAGGGTTAGCTAGAAGCTATGTATGGTGGCCACTCATGGACGCAGAGATTGCTGAGAGGGTAGGGAAATGCCAAGCTTGCCAAGAGTCCAGACCGCTACCCCAACAGCCCCAGTCAGAGAATGGGAAAAGCCGCAAGGGCCTTGGACAAGAATCCACATTGACTTTGCTGGCCCCTTCCACGGCCAAACATTCTTAGTGGTGGTGGACGCATTTTCCAAATGGTTAGAGATCATACTTATGAAGTCCACCACAGCCGAAACAGTAATCGCAACCCTGCGCCACCTATTCGCAACTCACGGGTTGCCGGACACTCTGGTGTCCCACAATGGGGCCCAATTCACGGCAGCCCACTTTGTAGGGTACCTGGCGGAGGAAGGCATCCGACATGCCCTCTCTGCACCTTTCCACCCTGCGTCGAATGGCCTTGCAGGCGTTCCGTCCGGGCGCTAAGGAGGCATTGTCCAGGCTCAAGCCAGGTGACTGGCAAACAAAAATAGACTTTTTCCTAGCCGTCCAGCACAGAACCCCAAGCACAGCCACTGGGAAAAGCCCAGCCGAATTGCTAATGGGACGAAAACTCCGGTGCCCACTTGACCGTTTGAACCCCCATTACACACCCGAGGGTTACAAGGGGGAGCTAGAAAAAACAAGGGAAATGAGCATAGGCGACCGGGTGTGGGCCCGAAACTATGGGGACGGCCCTAGTTGGCTCGCAGGACAAGTAACAAGAGTAACAGGGCCAAAATCGTATGTGGTAGAGCTACCAGACAACCGAATGTGGCGGCGCCACATAGATCAGTTAAGGAAACGAATAACTGACCAAACCGAACCAACAGAGACAGGTAATGACCAATACCACTTTGAATCCACAGCTGACAATGACCCGGGGGAGGCGCAAGACTTAGCTGAGGTCCCAGAGTTCCAGCGACGCCATCAGGTCCCCGAGGGAAACAGCAAGGAAAATCCCAAAATTAATCCAAAGCCGGATGGCCAAGAAAAAGAGTCGGCCAATAATCCAGAGCCCGACGGCCCAGAGAAAGAGCTGGGAGGAGAAAACAGCCCCTCCGACCAGCTCGAAACACCACCCAGAACTGAACCGCGCAGGTCAGAAAGAACTAGGAGACGCCCAGGTTATTTGCGTGACTACGTCGAAAAATAACATGTAAATAAATATGTAAATAAGACCAAGTGTTTTCTGGGAGGGGAGGAGTGTTATGTATTAACAGTTGTGCCTTTAAATATTTGAGCGGGAAATCAGCACGTTGCTGATTGGACGAAGCCTCCAGCAGAACTGTATAAAAGGAGAGGTTTTTCCCCCAGCCTGTTGCTGGGTTCACCATATATTAAAGAGCTGTTGTCACTACCCTGGTCTCCAGCCTCGTTACTTCCCGAACTTAACAGTATTCAACTAGAGATAGAAGACATATGAGACATACAATGATTTTTGCCTTTTGCAATGTGATGATTGATTGATTTACAGTCAATCAATGTGATGATTGACTGATTTACATTTACAAAACATGATGAATGTGAGGTATAAAACATCTGGTCACCTCATGTCTTTAATAAGAACTAAATTTCCAGTCAAAGATAACCCATCACAACTGACATCTTCTGCCAATTTCCATGGTACTTTGTTATATTTCCTTTTAGTGCTTCCCTCCCAGAAAAGATAAAATTGGCATTTTCAAGCCTGCATTTTAATACCATGGAATAATTTGGAATTTAAGGATCTTGATAAGCATATCTGTCAGTAACTGTCACACATCTTTCCCAGGTTCCCTTTCTTCATTCCATCATTCTACAACGAATTCAACATTTTATACCTTATTGCTTTTTAAATGAAAACATGAAAATGCTTAAAGAAATAAAACTGCAAAGTATTTCATAAAAAGAGATGGCCACATACTGTTTCTTATGAGCCGTTATAGAGGCCAAGTGAGGAACTAATACAGATAGAATAGCACACACACATTTGATCTACTAAGCACAGATATAAAATAATTCTTGCCTGCTGTGAAGAATGACAACCAGTGTGTTTTCCTAACTCTAGGACAGTAGCAAAAAAAGGATGTTGATGAAACAAGAATTGGCCATTTTTGAAGACGTTGTCATATAATCTGAAATCTCATAATACTAAAGCCTCCCAAGATTTTACACAAAATTTCACAGTAATTATGAAAAAAAAAACCTATTGTGAGTTTTTGTGCAAAATCACCAACCAATTAGATTCAATATAGGTAGACCTCAACTTGCAACCACAATGGAGTCGGTCATTTCAATTGTATGGTGCTGGAGTCCCCTGGAATTGTTTTCTGACCAGGCTGAGCTGGTTTTACATCTGGCCTATACGGTTTGTAATTCTTGCTAGACTGCATGGCAGCATGGAATAGGACTGTGTGGGGCATCTTATGCTTACTCCCTTACCAGGATCATGGTGTGGAGAATGGCCTATCGGTGATTGGAACTGGGGGCAGCAGCTGGATTTTGGAACTGCTGGGTACATGGGACAGCTGTTTCACACAGGAAGTGTTCCATATGTTTTGCAACAACTGGCAGTGCGATGGTGGCAAGGAGGACGATGGTGCTGAAGCATGGATGAGAGGTGCCTTTTTCCTTGTGGTCACATGAAGATGAGGGATTTTGCTGTGGGAGAGGCAGAACTGGACCAATGTGGCTGTTGCTGTCAGGACCCTGTAGCTGCAGTTTTTTCCATCACATGGTTGGGTAGCCATTTTGCCTTCCCTCTGGCTGAGGTCTAGAAGGTGTTGGTAATAGCTAACCACATGAACGGTTTAATTAGTAAGAGAATAAAAGAACTTGAAGAGACCTTGGAGGTCTTCTAGCCCAATCCATGCTCAAACAGAGGACCCTATACTATATCTGACAAATAGCTGAGGATCTACATGGGAGGCAATGGTCTTTGACTTGACCCAAGCTTATGAGACATGGTAAACTGCCCAAATATTGAGGCATACTGCAATTCTGTTAATATGAAAGGAAACCAGCCTATGATAATTTGTCTCAGTAAAATCTCATGAACTTATCAGTTTAAATGCCATTTCAGAAAGCAGAAGAGTAGAAAGTTTATTTATTATCACAAGAGTTATATATTACTACTTTAGCAGAGCTAGTTATCAGGATTTATAGAACTATATAATATTAAGCGATTGCAATGGAATTTTGGACTTGCTACATTAGAAAATTGTTAATTTGTGTAATAGGTCAAATTAAACATTTTCAATATATTGTATATAAGAGAACATAAAAGTTGATGAAGGATCCATTTTCCACCTATTCTCTTATTTTATCTTTGAAACCTAAGTACTACAATATTTTGTAAACTAGTACCATCAATCTAAAATACATAACTAGTATGTTCCCCACTCCCTTTGTCTTCTTCTATGTAATTGACGGTTGGTAGCCAATTAAAAAAATTGGATAGATCTTCACTTTTTTGCTGTTCCCAGAAGACAGAAAATGATTGCCTGAGTTTCTGCCATCCTTGCTGGAGGAAAAAAAATCTCCCATGTAGTCTTTTTTTTTTTTTTTTTTTTTTTTTTTTTTATTGAAAGAGTTTTAAAAAAAACAAAAACATTTTCCCCCTTTTTTCCCCCTCCCTCCCAAAAAAAAAAAAAAAACAAAACATCCCCCTCCCACCCCGGCTTCCCGGGTCAATCACAAGGTAAAGTCCAATCCAAATAACCACATCCAAAGCTTTGTCTCCCAACCCTCCCATTACATAAAATAACTTTCTAATTATTCAAAGGCAATCTGATATTTCTTAATCTGATATCTGTTTTGTAGATTATCAATCCATTAATTCCATTCAGTTAAATTTCTTTCCTGAGTATTGTCTTACAAAACCGCTGAGAATTTAGCCATCTCAGTCAAGTTAATAACTTTCAATATCCATTCTTCTATTGTAGGTATCTCTTCTTCTTCCAGTATTGTCCAATCAACAGTCTTGCTGCTGTTATTAAGTTCAAAATCAGTTTAGTCTCAATCCCTGTACAATCCATTATAATTCCCAAAAGGAAAAATTGTGGCAGGAACTTTATCTTCTTCTTCAGTACATTTTGAATAATCCACCAAATTCTTATCCAAAAGACCTTAATTTTCTTGCAAGTCCACCAAATATGAAAATATGTAGCATCATCACAATCACACCTCCAACATTTCGCTTGGATATTAGGATACATACATGATAATTTTTTGGGATCTAAATGCCATCTATAAAACATCTTATAAAAATTTTCCCTTAAATTCTGTGCTTGTGTAAACTTAACATTTCTAACCCAAATTTTCTCCCATGTTTCCAACATTATTGGTTCCTGAATATTCTGTGCCCATTTTATCATACAATCCTTTACCAAATCCCTTTCGAATCTATTTCAAGCAACACATTATACAATCTCTTTATATGCTCCTGGGTCTGATTTCTAATTTGCTTTATTAAATTTTCCTCCTTTGCATTATACCAATTTTTTGATCTTCTTTCCATCTAGCACTTATTTGCCCATATTGAAACCAAGTATAATTCCTCCCTTCTTCATTTAATACCTGTAATGATTTTAATTGCAATCTACCTCCTTCAGCATACAAAAGTTCTTTATATGTAATCATTTCCTGTTTCTGTTCTATATTTATATTCTCTATTGCATGTCTAGGGCTCATATAGGAATCTTATAATCTAATTTATAGGAATATTTATTCCAGACCATAAAGAGCACTTCTCAACACATGATTCTTAAAAGCCCTATCCACTTTTTCCATAAAATAAATCGCATGCCATCCATATAACAAGTCATAACCTTCTATATTCAAAATTCTTTCCTCTGTTAAGTTAAACCAGTCACTTATTACTGAGAGGGTTACTGCTTCATAATATAGTTTAAAATTAGGCATTCTTAAACCACCTCTTTCCCGTGAATCCTGTATTATTTTCATTTTAACCCTCGCCTTTTTACCCTGCCATATAAATTTATTAATCCCACTCTGCCAATCTTCCAAATTTTTATCCTTTTTAATTATAGGTATCATCTGGAACAGAAACAAAAATCTAGGTAACACATTCATTTTAATAGCCGCAATCCTTCCCAATAGGGATAACTGCAATTTCTTCCAGCCATTCATATCATTCTGAACTTTTTGCCATAGCAAGTCATAATTATTCTTATAAAGTTTCTTGTTCGATGAGCTAATATAGACCCCTAAATATTTAACCTTTTTTACTACCTCAAATCCTGTAAAAATCTCCCATGTAGTCTTGACAATTGTTCTTTCCTTTATTTTATGAAAAAATGCGTATATATTCACCATAGAAGGGTTAATACCCTCCACTAATCTTGGAGTTGACTTTTTGGACTAAGGTTTCAGGCTGGTATCCTATCAATTAATTGTAATAGTCGATCAGCTTCTTACAGATGTCAGAATAATTTAAATCTCATTTACTAGAGAGGTCATTTCTAAGTTAACTTTAAAAAATTTGCAGCATATTTTTTTCTTCTCCCCTTTGGGTTATATACTAAGATGATAAGCAAAGGAGAGGGGACTCTATTTAAATCATGTTGCAGCTATTGAGTTTGCTTGATCTTTCATTTATTTATTCAATTCCTTATTTTACAAATATTACCACCTTGGGGTAAAAACTGGCTATGAAAATTATATGTCTGTTGAGAAGCAAGGATGACATGTTGAAGGATAAAGTGTTTGGCTTGGAGGAACAACATCTGAGTTGACAATTATTTAGGGTATTTTAATCTGTTTTACCAACTCAGTGAAGCATTTAGTTGATGCTTTATTGAAGTATTAGTTAATAAAAAACAAGTTCTAGTTTAATTTAATATCAATACTGCCATTACCAGACAAATATGGGAAAGGAAAAGTTGTGTGTGATGCTGCCTACATTTTAAAGTCTTATTTTCTTGTGGCCAAAGTATTTGAGTTTCATCTTCAGGATCTGGCCTTCTAAAGAGCAGTCAGGGTTGATCTCCTCTAGGACTGACCGCCTGATCACCTTGCAGTCCAAGGGACTCTCAGGAGTCTTCTCCAGCACCAGAGTTCAAAGGCCTCAATTCTGCTGCCTGTTTCAGCAGAGAAGCTGAAAAAAATAGTTGAACCGCCTAGTTAGCTACTATAAGACACACATAAACTGACTAAAAATAACAGCATGAAAAAGAACCAATGGTGGTGCATTTCAATATCTGCAAGAATTGCAAACAGGGAATAAGAAACAACTGGCAAATCTCTCTCTCTTCTTTTATCCAAGAAGATTGCTAAAATGCTTTTACAACACAGACTCCTTTCATGAGGCTACCACTATCCATCTGGCAACTTCAGCTTTCCCTAAGGAGGGATGCACATCAAGAATCTCACGAAGGAATTTAGGGGTTTATATTACATCATCAAATGTGAAATTGTACAAGAATAATTATGAGGTGTTATGGCAAAAAGTTCAGAAGGAATTGATTGTTTGGAAAAAAATTGCAATTATTGTTGCTGGGGAGAATAGCTGCTATCAAAATGAATGTTTTACCTAGATTTTTATTCCTCTTTCAGATGATAACAATAATTAAGAAAGATAAAAATTTGGAGGAATGGCAGACTGGAATTAATAAATTTATATGGGAAGGTAAAAAAGCGAGGGTTAAAATGAAAATAATTCAAGATTCCTGGGAAAGGGGAGGTTTAAAAATGCCCAATTTTAAATCATATTATGAAGCAGCTGCTCTCTCTGCAATAAGTGATTGGTTTAATCTAACGGAGGAAAGAATCCTGAATATAGAGGGTTATGACTTGCTATATGGATAGCATGCATATTTAATTTATGACAAAAAGGTGGATAAGGCTTTTAAAAATCATGTGTTAAGAACTGCTCTCTTGCGTGTTTGGAAAAAATACTCTTATAAACTAAATTATAAGGTTCCTATGTGGGCGAGTCCCATGCATACAATAGAGAATATAAATATAGAACAGAATCAGGAAATGATTGCATATAAAGATCTTTTGTATACTGAAAGAGGTAATTTGCAATTAAAATCTCTGCACGTATTAAAAGAAGAAGGGAAAAATTATACTTGGTTTCAATATGGGCAACTACGTGTTAGATGGAAGGAAGATCAGAAAATTGGTATAATGAGGAAAATTTGGTAAAGCGAATTAGAAATCAGTCTCAGGAGCATATAAAGAGATTGTATAAAGTGTTACTTGAAATAGATTCTGAAAGGGATTTGGTAAAGGACTGTATGATAAAGTGGGCACAAAATTTTCAGGAGCCAATATTATTGGAAACTTGGGAAAAAAATTGGGTTAGAAATATTAAATTTACACAGGCACAGAATTTAAGGGAAAATTTTTATAAAATGTTTTATAGATGGCATTTAGATCCTAAGAAATTATCGTGTATTTATTCAGATATGCAAGCAAAATGTTGGAGATGTAATTGTGATGATGCTACATATTTTCATATTTGGTGGACTTGCAAGAATATTAAGACTTTTTGGATAACAATTTGGTGGATTATACAAAATGTTTTGAAAAAGAAGATAAAGTTCCTACCACAATTTTTTTTACTGGGAATTATCACGGATTGTACAGTAATTGAGACTAAAGTGATTTTAAATCTAATAACAGCGGCAAGATTACTGATAGGACAGTATTGGAAGAAAAAATAATTACCTACAATAGAAGAATGGATATTGAAAGTTGCCAATTTGGCTGAGATGGCAAAATTCTCAGCCTTTTTGAAAGACAATACGCAAGAAAGATATTTAAATGAATGGAAAAAATGGATTGACTATATTAAAAATAGATATCAGATGAAGAGATATCAGACTGCCTTTGAATGATTAGAATGTATTATTTCTGATTGCATTGGGGGAGGTTAGGATTTGATGAGAAATGCAGGAGTATAACTGAGTTAGGAGGGACAAAGTTTTAGTATATGTTTGTATTTGTTCCGGGAAGTCAGGAGTGGGGAGGGGTTTTTTTGAAGGAGGAGAGGGGAGGGGAAAGGGGAAAGCTTTTTGTAAAACTTTTTAATTAAAAAAAAAGAATCTCACGAAGGAGAGTGCCTTGGACATTATATCTAGGGAAAGCATCTTAACCGCACATATTGTTATATTGGTTCTGACTAATTAAGAATAAACATCAGTGTGGATCCTTAAAAATAAAACCATCTAGAAACAATTTGATAAACTGACCACACTTATGAAAGCACAAAGTAATGCTAAGATAGAACAGTTTGCACTTAGCAGGAACAAAATGAAATGAAAATGGAACTCCAGTTCTAACGCCAACAGGAAGGAGGAGTCACTATTATTGTAGAATGAAAAGGAAAAGGGGGAGAACGGAATTAATAATACTGAGCTGTGGTGGCTCTGAGATTGAATACAACATTGTGTCAACCCTGAAGTTGGCCTAACTGTGGCCATTTTCTGCTCTGTAGCCTTTCCTATGAGAGTTTAGCCTTCACATTGCTTCAGGGCTGACACTGCCTGGAGCTGAGGGGCAGGGAGGGTGGGTATAGAGATAGCTGGGGTGCTGTAGCCAAAATAAAATTCTTTCCCCTGGGAATCAAGGACAAGGTGTTCAGAAGGTGGAGACTGAGGTCACCTATCAACTGGACTGTATGCTGATTGGATCATGTGATTGGTAACTTTGGGGGAGAGACAAACTTTTATTTTAATTGGGTACAAAACCGGTGGGAACTTAGGGCCGATTTTCCACCAAGCTTGTGCCAATATGATATGTCCCAATAAACTGTTCTTTGAGAAATATGCCTGCTTTGGAGTTCTTATTGCTGGGAATGTATTACTTGGAATCTTGACACATTGCAGGCTAACTCTGCCCACAGCCAGGAGTTTGATCATAACCGGCTCAAGGTTAACTCAACCTTCCATCTTCTGAGGTCAGTAAGATGAGGACCCAGATTGTTGGGGACAATATGCTGATGGTGTAAACCACTCAGAGAGTATTGTAAAACATAATGGAGTAGTAAGTGCTATTGCTATAATCAGATGTTTCAAACTGATTGAGACTTGCTAGCTTGCATAATGGTTTATCCAGCGGAAATTCAGCACATGCCAACTGTCTCCATTGCATTACTATGCCAGGAGTAGCTGATCTGCAGAATTGCCTTCTGTTGTGACTCTGTAGGAGAAAGCTAGCCACCCATTTTGGTAGAGATCTGAAGACTGCAGTGTAAAAAAAACAACCCTATAGATTTTATACAGTGAGCTCATGAATGTCATGGTATAATTGTTAAAATACATATGTCACAGCTAGCTATATATTTTTTTATTTATCAGGCTAAAACTTCTGATACCTTAAACTGCATTGGACCCTCTTGTATTCCCAAAAGAGACAATACCATTGTCAGCTGTACTGTGTAAATGTAACCACACATGGGCATTAATAGTTTTCTTTACTCCTTTCAGTTCTTATATGTAGCAGCTATTTGTTTGCTTCTTCAATCTGTATACTGTTGTTATAGTGAATAAAAGGCAACAAAATAAAGTTATTTTTCTCTCAGTCGGGGAAAACGGCCGTCAGGACTGGGTAACTTCTCCTCGTTGCTGATTGGACCGAGTCTTTTAACTTGTAGTTTGTGGTCCCCGCCTCCTCCTATTTCCCTCCAGCTTTTTCGACTCGGTTTTGCTAAGGACCAGACCGTTTTTAGTTACCTCAGACTGGTTTTTCTGGTTTGAGGGATCTAAGTTTGTGGTTAGTTTAAAATTTTAGTTTTACTTTTTCCCCTAGTGATTCCTTTGAATTTTTTAATTTTTTTTTTTTACTTTTCAATTTTTCAATTTTTTGTTATTATCTTTTACTGGTTGGGAGCGGTGAGCAGGGACTGGCTCCCGAGCCCGCTGAGGGCCGCCCAGGTGATTTCACCAGCTAGCCAACATCATAAACAGCGCTCACGGGCTCGCCCCCGCGGTGCTAAGAGCTGCCGGAAAAGTTGAAGGGCATTGGAGCGGCTCACGGGCTAGTCCCCGAAGCGCTCCATTTGGCGGCCAATTTCGATCTCTCTCTCTCTTCCTCCCCGTCTCGCTCCCGCCCGCGGCAAGGACTCAAGGACCGCGCCAGAAGCCGTGAGGCGAGCGGAACGCCCGGCCTTGCCCCAGAAGTTTTTCCTTTGAATTCTGGGGCTCCTTTTTTCCTTTTTAAAGGCTGAAGGCAGACGGAGGAGTTCAGTGGACTGCCTTTTAGGCGGTCGGGCTAGCAATCGGGCGGCGGCCGCAGGAGACCGCGGTCAGAAAAAAAAAAAAAAAAAAGAAGGTTAATAGAGAGAGAGAGAGAGTGTGTGTGAGAGGGGAGCGTGGAAGTTGCCGCAGGACATCTACAGGCACCAACGAAGCAGCGGCAGCCCCCTCAGGGAACTCAAAGGAAACCGTGAGTAGGCCGAAGCGGCTGTAAATTGGCGGGAAATTTTTTTTGCAAAATGGCGGACGCCTGTAATTCCCAGCCCGCCTTGCCTGTTTCCATCCAGGAGGATGTGATTCTGGAGGACCCAGGGGAGGGCCCATCTACAGCCCTTCAAGTTTCCCCTTCCAGGGGGCGAAAAGTATCCAGGGCCAAGGCCAAGAAGGGGGCACGAGCTGAGGAGAGGCGCCATAGGGCGCTAGAAAGGGTCTTCACTAAGGCCTCAAAGAGGGTTCACCGGTCCCCTTCACCAAAACAAAGAGGAAATCAAAATGCTGGGGCCCTTCCTAACCCCCAAGGCCCAGATCTACTCTCCCAGCCTATGCAAGGGTCTGGATCCTGGTCTCCAGACAGGTCTTCCCCCTTGCCTTCAGCTCAGGCTGGATCTACCCCATTGTTCCGCACCCTTTCAGAGATGGAACTTCAGAATTCTCCAGGTTCCCTACCGGCTCAACCAGCTAGTGTGTCCCAAGAAGTGGGTGTTCCCTTGCTCCAAGCTGATACCAGATTGTCCCAGATTCCAGTGTTTCAGCTTCCTGACTCCTTTAGTCTGATGATCCAACAGGCCATACGTCAGGAGTTAGCTCAATCCTTTCAACGGGAAACTACGTCCTCTTCTTCTTCCAAATCCTATAGGGGAGATAAAAGGAGAGATACCTCTAATTCAGCACCCGCTATGTTCAATTCTCATCGAGAAAAATCACTTGAGGAAGTCAGCCAGGCCTCGGTATCCGAAGAAGAGGATACTGGAGAGGCCTTGTCAGAGGACGAGGGTCTGAGGCCGGACCAGCCTTCATTTGTGGGGCTCTTTAAACCCCACTTGTTTCGTTCACTCCTGTTCAAAGCCCTAGCTACCACGGGTTTAGGTGGTGTTCCGGCCTCCCCAGCTAATCCTCCAGCCCTGCCTAGCACTTCATCTAACCTGTTTGTGGAACCCACGGTGGCTGCTGAGACGATCCCCGCACCCAAGATGTTCGTTGACGTGGTCCAGCGTCAGTGGTCGAATCCGGGCTCGGGCTCTAACCCCAATGCCACAGACAAAAAGTTCTATAATTGTGCTCCAGATCTTGAGAACATTCTGCAGGTCCCCACCGTGGATGCTCCAGTAGTGGCACTAACGACAACCTCTCACGTCACTGGTCCAGAGAACGAGGCTCTTCGTCCGGAGGACAAAAGGGCTGACCAATCTTTGGTCAAATCCCATCAGGCCTCGGCCTGGTCAGTCAGGTCCTCCATCGCATCCTCATTTTTTAATAGAGCCTCTATTATGTGGCTCAAGCAGCTTCAGGGCCGTTTACCATCTTCAGACGTGAGGGCTCATCAGGACCTTAACAAGGTCATTGCAGCCTTAGAGTTCTCCGCTGATTCGACACTGAACGCAGCCCGTTTTTCAGCCAAAGCAATCGGGTCTACGGTCACATCCTGCAGACTCTTATGGCTCCGACACTGGCGAGCAGACACCAGAAATAAATGGCGCCTGGCCTCCTCCCCCTATGCGGGCACGCACTTATTCGGCGCATCTCTAGACCCGATCCTAGTAGAAACCAAGGACAAGAAAAAGATTTTGCCCTCTCTATCCCGACGGGGGGAACTTCGGCAACAGCCTTATTTTCGCCCCTCGGCCTCACCAGCTTCGTCTTCCTCTTCCTTTCGTGGCCAGGAATCCGGAGGGTCAGGGTTTCGACGAAGATTTTCATTGTACAGAGGAAACTCCCAACGGGCCGATCAGGTTAGAACAGGGGCCAAATTCTCGGCCCGTAAGCCATTCCGAGGGGGGTGGGGTAAACAGTACAACCGTTTCAAGTAGTCCCGCAGTAGATCTCCCCATTGGAGGACGGCTGGCTTATTTTTCTGCCCAATGGGATCTTTCCACTTCAGACCGCTGGGTCAGGGATACCATTAGACAGGGTTTGGCCCTGGAATTCCTTTCCACCACCCCCCCCCCGACGGTTTTCGTCCCTTGTCCTGTTTCCTTTCGCAGCTCTAGTGCTTCCCTGGTGGAGTCTGCGGTCTATCATCTGCTGGCTATTCGAGCCATTCAATTGGTCCCTATCGATCAACTCAAACAGGGCTTCTATTCCAGGCTCTTTGTAGTAAGCAAACCGTCGGGGGGCTGGAGGGCTATTCTAGACCTCAAGGCCCTTAACAAATACATTGTGTACCACCGTTTTAAAATGCATTCGTTACGTTCCATATTGGAGTGCATTAGGCAAGGAGATTACATGGCCTCTATTGATTTAACGGAAGCTTACTTACATATCCCCATTAGACGAGATCACCGTAGATTCCTGCGGTTTTGCTTCAATGGCTCTCACTATCAATACCGGGCCTTACCCTTTGGGTTGTCCTCGGCCCCCAGGGTCTTTACGAAAGTCATGGCGGTGCTCATGGCCCACATTCGGAGGTTTCCGGTTAGGCTCCAGGCCTACCTAGATGATATTCTCATTCTGTTAACTGCCCAAGATACGGCCAATAG
This sequence comes from Ahaetulla prasina, assembly GCF_028640845.1. Taxonomy (NCBI): domain Eukaryota; kingdom Metazoa; phylum Chordata; class Lepidosauria; order Squamata; family Colubridae; genus Ahaetulla; species Ahaetulla prasina. The sequence continues at coordinate 218,797,055 of NC_080539.1, forward strand.
AGATATCTCTTTGACCATTGAAGCACTTCAATCACACGGGTTCTCGATTAACTGGGAGAAGAGCCACCTTATCCCCTCCACCTCCATTGTACACTTGGGTGCACAAATTGATTCACTAAGTTCGATGGTCTATCTGTCGGCCGAACGTCAGGGTAGTTTAGCCGAGTTAGCTAGCATCTCTAGAGTTTCACGGTCTGTTCCCTTGGACCAACTCTCCCAACTCCTGGGGAAAATGGTGTCGTCATACGATATTATTCCATGGTCTCGCCTCCACAGTCGGCCACTTCAGTGGTTCCTCTTGCCACATCAGAGGAAACGGTGCAGTTCATCCAAACGACGGGTGAGCCTTCCACGGGAGGTGGCCGACTCTTTGGCTTGGTGGAATCCAGAGGTGGTGGCCAGAGGCTCAGTCTTCAGGGAACCAGTGAGGGACGTGATCACCACAGATGCCAGTCTATCGGGCTGGGGAGCACATTTGAATCAACACCTAGCCCAAGGCAAGTGGTCCCCCTCAGAAGTCCATCACGGCATCAACTTTCTAGAACTGCGCGCCATCCGTCTGGCACTTCTAGCCTTCGAGGATCTCATCCGGGACAGGAATGTCCTTATCCTCACGGATAACATGACGGCGAAGGCGCACATAAACAGGTGGGGGGGCACTCACTCTCGCTCGTTAATGACGGAAACCCTCACCCTCGGTCATTGGGCTGAATCCCACCTGCGCTCTTTGAAGGCGGAACATATTGCGGGGACGGACAATTGTACAGCGGACTCCCTCAGCCGCCAAACTATCGACCAGTCGGAATGGTCCTTGTCTCCAGCGAATTTCCACGAGCTGTCTTCCCGCTTCGGACTCCCTCTGGTGGACTTATTCTCCTCCGAGACCAACAATCAAGTGCCTCGGTTTTTTTCGAGGTTTCCCTCTCGGGGAGCGGAGTCAGTGGACGCCCTGCGCAGCAGATGGCCTCCGGGCCTTCTCTATGCCTTCCCACCAATCCCACTGATTCCCAGAGTAATACGGAAGCTCCTCTTGGAGAAGTCAGAATTGATTCTGGTCGCCCCATTCTGGCCCAGGAGACCCTGGTTTGCGGACCTGATGACTCTGTCAGTTCGAGAACCGTGGAAGATTCCGGACAACCAGGTGTCTCTCTTCCAGGGACCTGTTCGACATCCCGAACCGCAATGGCTAAGCCTAGCCGTGTGGAGATTGAGCGGAGCGTCTTAACTAGGGCAAAAGTTCCAGATCAGGTCATCCCCACCATGCTAGCCTCTCACAGAGACTCTACCAAAAGGATTTACGAGGCCACGTGGCGCACATTTGAAGGGTGGTGCGCACCTCAAGGTATAGTGGCCTCATCAGCTTCTGTCTTAGACATTCTAGCCTTTCTGCAGCGAGGTCTCGATTCAGGATTGGCGACCAATACACTCAAGAGACAAGTAGCGGCAATTTCGTCAGTCCTGAGATGTGGTTCACTTATATCCCTTTCAAAAGAGCCTCTCATTCAACAATTCTTCCGGGGGGCTAACAACGTCAACCCGCCCGTTGTACACCGCTTTCCATCTTGGCGATTAAACGCTGTGCTCAATGCTCTGACCAAGACACCGTTTGAACCACTTAGAGATACCTCTCTCCGTGTTCTGTCGCTGAAGGTGTCCTTTCTGATAGCCATCACCTCGGCCCGTAGAATTTCGGAATTATTGGCTTTATCAATTAGGCAGGACCTCTGCACGTTCTTCAATGATAGAGTGATGCTACGTCTAGACCCTACCTTCCTCCCGAAGGTTAACAGCCAATTCCATAGGTCACAGGAAATCGTACTGCCTAATTTCTGCCCAAATCCCAGACACCACTTAGAGAGGCTGTGGCACACTCTGGACGTACGGAGAGCATTGAAAATTTACATTGAACGGACATCGACCTTCCGTAAAACAGAGGCCCTATTCGTATCGTTCCAACCACTTTCTCTGGATCAGAAGGTAACCAAATCGGTTCTGGCCAGGTGGATTAGGGCCTCAATTGCCACAGCATATGAGAGTCAGTCTCTCCCGGTACCGCGAAAGATTACAGCGCACTCTACCAGGAGCGCAGCCTCTTCTGCCGCTTGGGGAGCCCAGGCTTCCATCGAGGAGATCTGCAGAGCGGCGACGTGGTCCACCCCTTCTTCGTTCATTCGACACTATCGGGTGGACTCCTATGCATCGGCTGACGCTGCGTTTGGCAGACGGGTCCTGCAGACTGTTTTTTCTCAACAATGACAAGCCGCCATCAACCCTCCCGGTAAGACATGGGGGCTTTGGTATGTCCCAGTCCTGACGGCCGTTTTCCCCGACTGAGAGAAGGGAACGTTGGCTTACCTGAACGTCCCTTCTTGGAGAGGGGAAAACGGCCGTCAGCCCCACCCAAGGCGACTGTCTATTCTGGGTTCAGGGGCGGGAGGGCACTAATTCTTTCTCATTTCAGTAAGACACACCGGCCTACAGTCGAATCCTCGCCGAAAAAGCTGGAGGGAAATAGGAGGAGGCGGGGACCACAAACTACAAGTTAAAAGACTCGGTCCAATCAGCAACGAGGAGAAGTTACCCAGTCCTGACGGCCGTTTTCCCCTCTCCAAGAAGAGACGTTCAGGTAAGCCAACGTTCCCTTTTCCCTTCTTGCACAACAACCAGATGTCTCTAATGAACAAAACATCAAATTTATAAATTAGAAGGGAGCTGAAGCTCACATCTGGAAAATACAAAGGAAACCTTTAAAAAAGATAAAATTAAGCATGCATGAGAATTTTTCATTAGCTACCTGACTCACGTGATTCGTAAGCATATTGAATTTAAATTTCTCTAGTTTGTTTTTTTCGGTGATGTACTAACAACCTTCTAGGATGATGTACTAACAACCTACTTGGAAATCTAGATCTTACATTATATTACTGTAGAAAATCTTAATCAGCAAAAACAGGTATTTAGCAAATCGCTTTTCATTCCTCAGTGTTTATTCGTTTAATTCTTCACTGGGGGGGTTGATAGTTGTCTTTTCTTTGAAGGAATGCTCAGTTGAAAAGTCTCTTTTTCTTCATCAGTCATGAGGATCTATGTAATGTTTATTGATTATTAGGGATCTACTGAATAATTCCCCCAGTGTCTTATATAAACCTCTTTTCCCCTATTCAGATTTTTTTAAAAAAATAAACATTTTTTATTTTAAAAAACATTTAAACTTCTTTTAAACTGCCCACAGAACAAAGAACATCAGAATGCATATCCCCAGTGTCTCTATTCCCTTCCACATTATCCAAGGTGTGAAGATCATGCCAATTTCCAGCAAAAGCCAGCTGGAACCTATATTGGGTCACAGCTTCGTATGAAGATGCTGGAGGCAAAATATCACTTTAGTGACAATGGCGACAGCATTTCATATGGCGGGAAGACAATTGTAGACAATAGAAGGCAATGGTGAGCTGCTCCTGTATTTTTCCAAGAAAAACCACACATGGATACCCAAGGCTTATGTCTCTGTAGTTGGCTTCTGCTGCAAAAAAACCCAACAGGCTGAAGAGAGTATAACAGTGAAAAAGGCACCGAGACAAAGAATATAAGTTGCTATGTGATTCTATATAAATATAGAATAGAATAGAATAGAATAGAATAGAATAGAATAGAATAGAATAGAATTTTTTATTGGCCAAGTGTGATTGGACACACAAGGAATCTGTCTTGGTGCATATGCTCTCAGTGTACATAAAAGAAAAGATATGTTCATCAAGAATCCTAAGGTACAACACTTAAATGATAGTCATAGGGTACAAATAAGCAATCAGGAAACAATCAATATCAATATAAATTATAAGGATACAAGCAACAAAGTTACAGTCATACAGTCATAAGTGGAAGGAGATGGGTGATGGGAACAATGAGAAGATTAATAGTAGTGCATATTTAATAATAGTTTGACAGTGTTGAGGGAATTATTTGTTTAGTAGAGTGATGGCATTCGGGAAGAAACTGTTCTTGTGTCTAGTTGTTCTGGTAGTGCTCTATAGCGTCGTTTTGAGGGTAGGAGTTGAAACAGTTTATGTCCAGGATGCGAGGGGTCTGTAAATATTATCACAGCCCTCTTTTTGATTTGTGCAGTATACAGGTTTTTTCTGCAGTTCTAATTATCCTCTGAAGTCTGTCTCTGTCTTATTATTATTATTATTATTTATTATTTATTTGATTTTTATACTGCCCTTCTCCCGAAGGACTCAGGACAGTGTACAGGCAAAATAAAACCAACAATACAATATACAGGTTAAAATACAGTTTTAAAAACTTATTTAAATTAGCCTGAAAATTAAAATTTGCCATAAACTAAAAAACCCCATTTAAAATTAATAAAATTTAACATTAAAAATTCCAATTTAAGCCAGCCCCGCGCGGATAAAGAGATGTGTCTTCAGTTCGCGACGGAATGTCCGAAGGTCAGGTATTTGGCGTAAACCCAGGGGAAGCTCATTCCAGAGTGTGGGAGCCCCCACAGAGAAGGCCCTTCCCCTGGGGGCCGCCAGCCGGCATTGTTTGGCGGACGGCACCCTGAGAAGTCCCTCTCTATGGGAGCGTACGGGTCGGTGGGAGGCATGTGGTAACAGCAGGCAGTCCCGTAAGTACCCAGGTCCTAAGCCATGGAGCGCTTTAAAGATCGTAACCAACACCTTAAAGTGCACTCGGAAGGCCACAGGCAGCCAGTGCAGTCTGCGCAGGAGTGGTGTTACATGGGAGCTACGCGTAGCTCCCTCTATCACCCGTGCAGCTGCATTCTGGACTAACTGAAGCCTCCGAGTGCACTTCAAGGGGAGCCCCATGTAGAGAGCATTACAGTCTTGATGGGTTGCAGAACCAAACCAGACAGTTATAGAGGTGCAGATGACAGACTCAATAATTCCTCTATAGAACTGGATCAGCAGCTCCTTGGGCAGTTTGAGCTTTCTGAGTTGGCGCAGAAAGAACATTCTTTGTTGGCTTTATTTGATGATGTTTTTGATGTTAGCTGCATTTTAGATCTTGCGATATGGTAGAACCTAGAAATTTGAAGGTCTCTACTGTTGATACTGTGCCTTAGTAGGTTACCCTATAGTTAAATATGTACAATTTAACAATTTATATTTAAAAGATCTGCATATTTGAGTAACTTGGGCGTTTCATATCAAAACAATCAGAGCATGCTACTTGTATAGTCTTTCCATTCTGGTGTTTTCGTTTATGGAGTAGGCTTACATGCTTGAGGTTAACAAAGTTATGTTATGTTTCTCAACAGGCTGGGGTGGATAACTTGCTTCATTCAAGAAGACACTTTATTTAAACACCAAGATCTTTACCGAAATATCATTAATAAAATGCTAACTTAGCTTGTCTTCTTCCTATGCGAAGTATTAGGTATATGAGCCGTGGTAGTGCAGTCATTAGAGTGCAGTACTGCAGGCTACTTCTGCTGACTGGCAGCTGCCTTCAATTTGGCAGTTCGAATCTCACCAGGCTCAAGGTTGACTCAGCCTTCCATCCTTCTGAGATAGGTAAAATGAGGACCCAGATTGTTGGGGGCAATAGGCTGACTCTGTAAACCATTTAGAGGGGACTGTAAAACACTATGAAGTGATATATACCATGTTTCCCCACCAAAAAGACCCTGTCTTATATCTTTTTTTGAACCCTGAAATAAGAGCTTGGCCTTATTGCCATGAGCTCAAAAGCCCAATTGGGTTTATTATCAGGGGATGTCTTATTTTGGGGAAAACAGGATAAATCTAAGGCTATTGCTATATGGAAGTAGAAATTTAGAGAACCGTATTCGCTGTATCATTTTATCATGTGGCCCGTCCATCCATGCCAACCTGGCCACTCTGAATTATCCCATTCTAAATGCCTCTCCCCAGAGCACAAAACTCTCCATCTGGCCAAAGTAAGGTGTGTTTTGACACCCAGATCTATGTTTTTGAATACCTGTCTGAGTTTCCAGGCTTTTGATTTCAAAACCCACATTTTTCTATCCGTGTCACTGTATGGCACTTGTGGAGTAAGTAAAAATAAATGAGTGTAAAACTGATTTATTGTGCTCTTTGTTAATCTATTGTTGCTTTCGTTTTTGTTTGGTTTGGTTTGGTTGGTAGAAACTGGGTTTACAGGTAGTCCTCTATTTACAACCATTTTTAATGACTAAGTTATAGCGGCACTGAAAAAAGTGAATTGTAACAGCTTTTCACACTTATGACCATTGCACCATCTGCATGGTCATGCGATCAAAATTTGGACGCTTAGCAATAGCATTTAGACTTATATACCGCTTCCTTTACAGCCCTCTCTAAGCAGTTTACAGAGTCTGCCTATTGCCCCCAACAATCTGGGTCCTCATTTTACCGACCTCGGAAGGGAGGAATGCTGATTTAACCTTGAGCCAATGGAAATCGAACTGCCAATCTGCTGGCAGCCAGTAGTCAGCAAAATTAGCCTGCAGTACTGCATTCTAACCACTGCGCTGCGGCGGCTCTTCCACTGGTTCATATTCCACGGGTTCATATTTACGATAGTTGCAGGGTGGAGTCATGTAATTCCCTTTTGTGACCTTCTGACATGCAAAGTCAATGGGGAAGCCAGATTCACTTAACAGTTGTATTATTTATTAACTGAACAATTGCTGTGATTTACTTAACAACCGTGGCCAGAAAGGTCATAAAATGGGGTGGGGGGGCCCAGACTCACTTAACAGCTATCTCACCTGACAACAGAAATTTTGGGCTCAGTTGTGGTTATCAGTCAAAGACTGTCTGTATTTCAGTGCAAAATATATCACCAGGCTTGAAATTTTAGGTCTGGATAGCCTTGAACTGTCCATCTACGTTCCGACCTAAGTTTAGTACACAAGATTATCTACCATAATGTCCTACCTGTTAATGAGCACTTTTAACTTCAACCGTAATAACAGAAGGGCCATCAATAGATTCAAACTCAATGTCATTCGCTCTAATCTTGATTGTAGGAAATGTGACTTCAGCAATAGAGTAGTAAATGTCTGGAACACTCTACCTGATCCTGTTGTTAGTCTCTCTAACCCCCATACCTTTTACCTTAAAAGTTTCCTAAGAGGTCCCTAAGGGGGCATGCATAAGCGCACCAGCGTTCCAACCATCCCTGTTCTACTGTTCCCATTTATATGTACTCAGTTTATGTGTTTATGGCTATGTTTTGCTTATTTATATCCTTTTATTTGCGCCCCCAAAAAAAGATTATGTGTCCATGTCTATGTCTATACTGTTACTTGTTTCCTTGTACTTGTTGACAAATAAATAAATAATAAATAAATAAAATCTTGGTGTTTTTTTTTTTCTTTTAGGAAACCCCACTGACAAACCTTGTGCCAAACTGCTTTAGTAACCTGCCAGATTGAAGCTGGATGACTGGAATTCACTTTCCCTGGTGTGGCCCTTGAAGATTGATTCAATATGTGAGAAATGCACCTGCCTGTGTGTTGGTGAGCACAGGTTGTTGTTACCAGTTTGTTTCTGGGTGAAAATGAGGGGGGAGATTATTACATGCAAGTACAATGACCATAAAGCCTTGATTCCAGAAAGTTGTCCTTTAGTTATGATTTAATTGTTGATTTTCTTGGTTTTGCTCTTGAATTTTCCTTTGTAAAGCAGTTATAAACATATTTTTAAAATCCCCTTTTAGCTTTGCCCCATTTTCAGATTTGCCCTTTTATTTTTTCCTTTTATTTTTGTATTGTAAATATGGAATATTTTAAAGGCCTTTCCAGATGGGTCACCAGCCAAGCCAATCTTTTTAGATTGCCGAGGTCCCAGATCTTCCACCTGGGGTCCTTTGGGCCCATGTTCATAATTTAATGGTTCACCTTTGCTTCTTCAAGGCAGATCAGAGATCTCTTTGTGGAATCCTGTCCCTTCCAGAGCCAATTCAACCCATTTTCTTAGACGTCAGTTGATGGCTGCCATTCACTTGCCATGCTTGGCATGGCATGACCACTCCTACGATCCCCAGCCAATCTTTGTAAGAAAGCAGGCCACTGTTATCTCTGAACATGCATAGAGTTTATTTGCGCCTTCTGCTCCCACCCTGCCTTCTTTGGCCCGTATTTGGACAGGTGCTGCTGGGAAGCCCACAGATGATAAGATGCATCGTAGCTGGACACTGCTGGGTGGCCTCACGGTCTCCCCTGGGTGGCCTCACAGTCTCCTCTGCTGGAATGGTTGATGGCTCTTGTGCCTGGGTGGGAAGTGGGGTCTCTGCCTGTGCAGGGTTGTGGGTCTCTGTGGCTGGAGGGGGCGTGGCTGCCTCAACTGCAGGGCCCAGGGACCCCTCAGCCAGGAGACCAGGCCCAGAGGACCGGCAGAATCGCAGCAACTGCAGGAGCCTTTCCAGCTCCTTCTCCATGGTACTCCAGAGCTTTCCACATGGCTGGTCTTCCACCTGGTCAGATCTAAAGGAGGCAGGATCATTTTTCCTCTGCAGGAAAGGTGAGCTGATCCCCTCTTGGGATCCCCTTCTTTCCAGCTGGTTCTCAATCCCCTCTCTGGATATTTTGAATTCCAGTGGATTTTCTTTTTTAGTATATGTGCTGCCAAAGTTAACACTGAATTCCAGTGGATTTTCAATTCCCTCCTTGGCTCCTTTGCTTTCTTCACTTTGGTGGGGATTCCCAACAGCCTCTCGAGATCCTGTTCGATCCAATTCAATTTCTTCTCTAGATCCCTTTGTCTCTAGTGAAGTCCCAAGCAATTCTTTTGAGTTTTTACTTTCTAGCAGATTACTGTCCTCCTTTGTCTCCTTCTGGGGCACCTATTAGTGGAAGAAAGGATACCACACTTAGGGATTTTGAAGACTAGCCTTTTGGTGGCCTTCCCAGAATTCCCCAGCCAGCTTACCTTAAGATGGGTAGACTTCAATTCTCAAATTTTCCCAGCCAGCATGTTTTAAGATGGGTGAACTTTAATTCTTAGAATTCCTCAGCAATCATGCTAGCTGGGCAATTACAGGAATTAAAGTCCAGGTATCTTAAAGATGGTGAGGTCGAGAAACTCTGCATTAATGCATTGAAGACAATGGTGAAATCCATTTTTTTTACTACCGGTTCTGTGGGCGTGGCTTGGTGGGTGTGGCAGGGGAAGGATACTGCAAAATCTCCATTCCCTCCCCATTCCAGGGGAAGGATACGGCAAAATCCCCATTCCCTCCCCACCCAGGCTCACTGCAACTACATCGCAAAAAAGGCTTTAAGAGTTGTAAACTTCATCTTGCGTAGCTTCTTCTCCAGAAACACTACATTACTAACCAGAGCTTATAAAACATTTGCTAGACCAATTCTTGAATACAGCTCGCCTGTCTGGAACTCATACCTCCTTTCGGACATTAATACAATTGAGCGTGTCTAGAAATATTTTACAAGAACAGTTCTCCACTCCTCTGATTACAACAAAATACCTTATGCCACCAGACTTGAAATCCTGGGTTTAGAAAACTTAGAACTCCGCCGCCTTCGACATGACCTGAGTTTAACTCATAGAATCATCTGTTACAACGTCCTTCCTGTTGAAGACTACTTCAGCTTCAATCACAACAATACATGAGCACACAATAGATTTAAGCTTAATGTGAACCGCTCCAATCTTGATTGCAGCAAATATGACTTCAGTAACAGAGTTGTTAATGCCTGGAATGCACTACTAGACTCTGTGGTCTCTTCCCAAAATCCCCAAAGCTTTAACCAAAAACTATTTACTATTGACCTCACCCCATTCCTAAGAGGTCTGTAAAGGGCGGGCATAAGAGCACCAACATGCCTACCGTTCCTGTCCAAATGTTCCCTTTGATTGTATCCAATTTCATATAGTTATTACATACTTATGATTATATTTATGCTTATATATCGTATAGTTATTTCATGCTTATGCTTATATATACTGTTGTGACAAATAAAATAAATAAATAAATAAAGTATTTGCCATTTCTCCAAACTACTCAAAATTTACGCTACCAGTTCTCCAAACTGCTCAAAATTTCCACTACCGGTGTTCCAGAACCTGTCAGAACCTGCTGGATTTCACCCCTGAAATTTGAAGACCTTTTAGATGCTGGGCTGAATGGTTCTAGGGAAGGAAGGTGGCATTAATTTAAAGTAGTTAAAATTCCTTAGTTATCCCCTTATCATATAAATTATTCCCTTAATATAAACATATGAAGAATGATTGCAGGAATTGGGTATGTCTTGTTAAGTAAAAATAACGACCAGGTTGACATGATAGCAGTGTTCCAATATCTCAGGGGCTGCCCCAAAGAAGAGGGAGTCGGGCTGTTCTCCAAAGCACCTGAAGACAGGAGAAGAAGCAATGGATGGAAACTAATCAAGGAGAGAGCCAATTTAGAACTAAGGAGATGTTTCCTGACAGTTGGAACAATTAATCAGTGGAACAATTTGCCTCCAGAAGTTCTGAAGCTTTGAGACTGGAAGTTTTTAAGAAGAGATTGGACATCCATTTGTTTGAAATGGTATAGGGCCGTAATGGCGAACCTTTTCTAGGTTGAGTACCCAAAGCGCAAGTACGCGCACAAATATGTGTGCGTATGCCTGAACCCCCAAGATGCAATGCGCACACACGCTGCCACATGCGGTCCACCCACTGTGCAAGCACACACCCCTGCACATGCGAGCGCACCGCCTGCATGTGTCCCATCTCCCCGTGCATGTGCACATGCCCCCACATGCACCCCGCACATGTGTGGCAGGGACCCGACAACCAGGTGGCCAGTGGGAGGCACAAGCACATGCGCGGGGGAGTTCAACTGGGGCGATGGCTAGCATGCCCACAGACAGGGCGCTGCATGCCACCAGAGGTATAGGGCCATCACAGGTATAGGGCTTCCTGCCTGAGCAGTAGGTTGGACTAGAAGACCTCCAAGGTCCCTTCCAACTCTGTTTTTGTTATTCTTTATTTTTTTTAAAAAGAGCAGTTTTTCTACATGATTCATTTTTGTTTACATGAGTGTACATGTGGGTTTGTGCATATGTGCATTTCTTAAGTTGGTGATCTTATGGCACTTTTGACATAACTAAATCTAAAGTAAATAAATAGATCTATTATTATGTTTGCATTTGTTTGATAACCACATAGACTCCTTTTATGAAATGCAAGTAGCCATCTAAAATGTTCAAATAAACCAATAAGGTTTAACTCACTAGGTGTGCCATATGCTGTGAATGCAGCTGTTCTTCAGCTGGCTATCAGGTTCAATGTGTCATGTGAAACCATCTTGGGTGGTGGTCAGTTCATCTTCCTTTTGCCTTCAGGAAGACACTGAATGTTAAGCCACATTTCTGTCCCTTCTCCCCCCAGATTGCTTTCCAGCCCCTCCCTCCAAGGCTCACCTGCCTGGGGCCTCCCTCCTTCTGTTCCTTTTCCAGGGTGCCAGGGATCTGGGGTTGTCCATATCCCCCCGGCCGAGCCACATCATAGGCAATGAAGAGGATGCTCCAGGCCATGGCACAGCAGCCACCCAGGATAATCATCAGTGGCACCCAGTAGGCCTCCCACCGTAGGGACTCCAAAAGAGGCTTCCGGGAGCGCTGCTGCAGCTCACAGGGGGATTTAGTCCCCCCCACCAAGAAGGAGGTAAGCAGGAAGAGGTAGATGGGACCACAAAATCTTTGGGCAGCCATGCAGATAGCTTCAGGCAGCATGGAGCTGGCCTAGGTGGTGAAGGCTTGGTCTTCCCTGACAGTTACAGGCCCCTATGCCTCCTCTTCCCCCCTCCCTTGTGACATCATAGAAAAGATGACCCAACAAAGGTCATTTGCATACATACCAGCCACTGGGGTGGGGTGACATTGCCTTTTCAGGGAGGTTGCCAGCAGGTGGCACCTTGTGCTTAGCCTCTCAGGACACTTGGGAGAGGTTGGCACACACAATGTCCCTAAATGAGAGCCAATTTCATTTAGATGCCAAGACAGCAGGCTAGAAACCAGGAGATAGGGCCCTGCTATAGCTCTTTAATAGGCAGGAGAGCTGATTGGGTGACTTTGGGCCAATCAACAGGAGATGGTGAGTTCTACTCCCACCTGAGGCATGAAAGCCAGCTGGGTGACTTTAGGCCAGTGGTGGGATTCAGCCAGTTTGCACCACTTCGGGAGAACCGGTTGTTAATTTTCTGAGCAGTTTGGCAAACTGGTTGTTGGAAGAAATCATTAGGGCAGAGAACCTGTTGTTAAATTACTTGAATCCCACCACTGCTTTAGGCCAATAACCAGAAAATGTTCTGAACCTGGAATAGGCACAGTAAATTAAAGGCCCGCAATAGGCTCAGTGACTTCTAGTCCTACAATACACATGACAAATGTTTGAGTGACTTGAGCCAATCACCAGTAGAAGGGGAGTTCTAGTTGAATCTTATACATGAAAGCCAGTTTCGTGACTTGGGTCAGTAACTAGGAAGTTGTGACTTCTTGTCCTACAAAAGGCATGGTGAGTTCTAGTCCTGCAATGCACACGACAGCTGGCTGAGTGACTTCGGACCAATCAACAGGAGATGGTGAGTTCTACTCCCACCTGAGGCATGAAAGCCAGCTGGGTGACTTTAGGCCAATAACCAGAAAATGTTCTGATCCTGGAATAGGCACAATAATAATAGTTCTGCAATGCGCACAACAGTTCGCTGTGTGACCTTGGGCCAATCACCAGGAGACATAAAACACAGAACATAGAATAATAGAGTTGGAAAGGACCTTGGAGGTCTTCTAGTCCAACTTTTCCCTGCTCAAGCTGGAGACCCTGTACCCATGATGGTGAACCTATGGCATGCGTGCCACAGGTGGCACGCGTAGCCGTATCAGTGGGCACACAAGCTCAGCTCTGGCGCGCATGCACACGCCAGGCAGCTGATTTTCAGGCCTTGTGGGCCCACCAGAAGTAGGGAAACAGGCTGTTTCCTGCTTCTGGAGGCCCTCGGGAGGTGGCGGGGGAGCGTCTTTTTTCTCTCACACCTGGTTCCAGGGCGCCTCTAGGAGTCTGGGGAGGGCAAAAACGGCCTTCCCCATCCCACAGAGGTCTTCTGGAGGCCAAAAACAGCCCGTTTGCCAACTTCTGGTCCCACTTTTTGAAAGCGTCCAGTGATGGAACATCCACAAGCTCTGAGGGAAAGCTATTGGTTGATTGCTCTAACTGTTAGAAACTGTTAGGAAATTTCTCCTTGGTTCTTGGTTGCTTCTCCCCTTGGTTAATGTCCAGCCATTGTTTCTTGTCTTTCCTTTTGGTGCTTTGGAAAATAGTTTGAACCCCCTCGTCTCTGTAGAAGGCCCTCAAATATTGGAACAGTACTATCAGTCCTTCTTTTCATTAAAGACATACCCAATTCCTGTAACCATTCTTCATATGTTTTAGACTCCATCCCCTTGATCATTTTACTTGCTTTTCTCTGTACTCTTTCCAGAATGTCTACATCTTTTTTATATTGTGACCAAAACTGGATGCAATATTCCATGTTTGGGCTTATACCAAGGCCATTAAAAGTGGTACTAGAAGTTCATCTGCTCTTGATTCTATTCCTCTATCAACTCAGCCTAGGACTGCATCCTTTTTTGGCTGCTGCCACATACTGTTGGCTCATATTTAAGCGATTGTCCATTAAGACTCCAAAATCCCTTTCACAATTACTGGCAATTAAGACACATTTCACCTAGTCTATAGCTATACAGTTGTTTTTTCTTGCCTAAGTGTAAAACTTTACTTTTATCTACATTAAATTTAATTTTGTTCTATAGAGACCAGTGTTTAAGTCTGTCAAAATCTTTTTGGATCTTGGCTCATACCTGCCTAGATTTATTGTTCGGTCTGCAGACTATAGTTTCTGTACCCCTAAGAATTGAATCTCCTATCTCCAATACTCACCTTTTTTTCCCTAGGAAAGTCTGGGATATTTTAGTTCCTGGCTCAGGAATTATGGGTTGTGCCTCTTTTTTAGAAACTATTGATAACTGCTATTTTATAGGGGTCTACATACTTTCTTCCAGGGACAGGCTAAGAAAATAATTGTTCAATTCCAGAGAGGCTTTATTGGAATGGGTGAGGGTAGATAGTAAGGACTTTGCTCTCGGTTGTTGTTTTCTTCAAAAAGTGACATGTTTTCATCGGTCTTCCACTTTAGGTTCAAGACAGTATGTTCTTGTTCTGCAATAGGCTCAATCAGTTATAGACCTGCAAAACGCACAACAGATGGCTGGGTGATTTTGGGTCAATTACCAGGAGATGATGAGTTAAAGTCCTGCAATAGGCACAAAAACCATTTGCATGACTTTATTTTATTTTGTATTTATTTATTTTCGGCAAGCATGTATTTTATGACAGGTACAAGTGTAAACATAATTATAAACAGATGTAAAGGGTATGACTATGCTGAAGCCTTTGATTGTGTAGATCACAACAAATTGTGGCACATTCTTAAAGAGATGGGAGTACTAGACCATCTTATTTGTCTCTATATGCGCGTCAAGAAGCAACAGTGAGAATTGGACACAGAACCACTGATTAGTTCAACATTGGGAAAGGAGTCCGGCAAGGCTGTATACTGTTGCCTTGCCTATTTAACTTATATGCAGAGCACACCATGAGAAAGGCGGGGCTGGATGAATCAAAAGTTGTAATTAAGATTGCTGGGAGAAATATCAACAACCTCAGATATGCAGATGGTACCACTCTAATAGCAGAAAGCGAAGAGGAACTAAAGAGCCTCTTGATGCGGGTGAAGGAGGAGGGTGCAAAGTGGCCTTGAAACCCAACATTAAGAAAACTAAAATCATGGCATCCGGCCTTCTCAATTCCTGGCAGATAGATGGGGAAGAAATGGAGGTAGTGACAGATTTTATTTTCCTGGGCTCCAAGATCACCGCAGATGGGGACTGAAGCCAAGAAATTAAAAGACGCTTGCTCCTGGGGAGGAAAGCTATAGCAAATCTAGACAGTGTACTAAAAAGCAGAGATATCATCCTGCCAACAAAAGTGTGTATAGTCAAGGCTATGGTTTTCCCAGTTGCAATGTATGGCTGTGAAGGTTGGACCATAAGAAAGGCTGAGCGTCAAAGAATTGAGGCCTTTCAACTCTGGTGCTGGAGAAGACTCCTGCGAGTCCCTTGGACTGCAAGGCGAACAAACAAGTCAGTCCTAGAGGAGATCAACCCTGACTGCTCTTTTGAAGGCCAGATCCTGAAGATGAAACTCAAGTACTTTGGCCACTTAATGAGAAGGAAGGACTCCCTGGAGATGAGCCTAATGCTGGGAAAGATTGAAGGCAAAAGAAGACGGGGACGACAGAGAACGAGGTGGCTGGATGGAGTCACTGAAGAAATAGGCATGAGCTTAAATGGACTCTAGAGGATGGTAGAGGACAGGAAGGCCTGGAGGAACGTTGTCCATGGGGTCGCGATGGGTCGGACACAACTTCGCAACTAACAACAAAAAGGGTATGAATAAAAGAAAACATTAGGACAGGAACGGTAGGCACGCTGGTGCACCTACGCATGCCCCTTACAGACCTCTTAGGAATGGGGTGAGGTCTACAGTAGACAGTAAAGTAGACAGACTTTGAGCCAATCAACAAGAAATTGTGAGTAATAGTCCTCCAATACTCCTGCAGGGAGCCAGTGTAGGTGGTGAGGGCTTGATCTTTGCTGCCAGTGAAAGGGTCCATGGCCTCACCTCCCTCTATTGTGACATCATAGAAGAAATTACCCCCAATTATCATTTGCATAAGGACCAACTTCTAAAGTAGGTAGGCATTCCTGTTTAGGAAGGTTGCCAGCACATAGAACATTCTGCTGAGCTGCTCAGCCAGTTGGAAGAGGTTGGTGCAAACAATAACCCCAAATAAGAACCAAGTATGTTTAGAAGTCAAGGTAGTGGACTAGAAACAATAAGATGGAGATATCTAGTCTTGCCATAAGCAGGAGAGCCAGCTGGGTGACTTTGGGAAAATCATGAAAAGACAGTGAGTTCAAATCCTCCAGTTCAACAGTTCAAGAGATCGCAGGCAAGGTAAATTCTTGTTCTGTAATATGAACCACAGCTGCAGTGTGACCTTGAGCCAATCACCAGAGAAAGGTGAATTCTAACCCCACATAAGGCACAGTAAATTCCAGTACTACAATATGAATGTTATTCCTCTGAGTAACTTTATTAAAATCAGCAAGAGACGGAGAGCGCTAGTCAAACATAGAGGATGGAAGGGATGGAAGTCAGCTTTTTGACCTTGCACCAATCACCACGATTTGGTGAGTTTGAGTTCAACATTTCAGATGGAAGCCAGCTGTGTGACATTGGCTCAGTTAACAAGAGACAACCAGTAGGAGAAGGTGAGTTCTAGTCCTCCAACAGTCCAGGTAACTTCTAGTCCTCCACTTTGAATGACAGAGGGAAGGAGTGACATTACGCCTATTTTCCCACGAAAAGGTGAGTTCTATAACTACAAAAGCACACTGAGTTCTTTTCCTCCCAAATGCAGGATACCTATCAGAGTTTAGCATTTCCAATCACCAGGACAACCTGATTTCTAGTTGGACCAATGGGATGGAAATATGCTTTGTGACCTTGCAGTAATCAACACGATTTTGTGAGTTTGACTTGAACATTTAAGATGGAAGCCAGCTGTGTGACATTGGCCCAATTAACAGGAGACAGTCAGTAGGAGAAGGTGAGTTCTATTCCTTCAATAGTCAAGGTAAGTTCTAGTCCTCCAGTTTGAACGACAGAGAGAAGGAGTCATCTTATGCCAATTTTGCCAGAAAAAGGTGAGTTCTAGTCCTAGAAAAGCACATTAAGTTCTGTTCCTGCCAAATGGACGATACCTATCTGAGTTTACCCTATTCCAATCACCAGGATAACCTGATTTCTATTTGGAGCAATGGGATGGAAATAAGCTTTGTGACCTTGCAGTAATCAACAGTATTTGGTGAGTTTGACTTCAACATTTAAGATGGAAGTCAGCTGTGTGTCATTGGTCCAATTAACAGGAGACAGTCAGTAGGAGAAGGTGAGTTCTAGTCCTCCAATAGTCAAGGTAAGTTCTAGTCCTCCAGTTTGAACGACAGAGAGAAGGAATCATCTTATGCCAATTTTGCCAGAAAAAGGTGAGTTCTAGTCCTAGAAAAGCACATTAAGTTCTTTTCCTGCCAAATGGACGATACCTATCTGAGTTTACCCTATTCCAATCACCAGGACAAGGTCTTTTCTACTTGGACCAATGGGATGGAAGTCAGCTTTTTAACCTTGCACCAATCACCATGATTTGGTGAGTTTGAGTTGAACATTTAAGATGGAAGCCAGCTGTATGACTTTGGCCCAGTTAACAAGAGACAGTCAGTAGGAGAAGGTGAGTTCTAGTCCTTCAATAGTTAAGTTAAGGTAAGTTCTAGTCCTCCAGTTTGAACGACAGAGAAGGAATCATCTTATGCCAATTTTCCCAGGAAAAGGTGAGTTCAGGTCCTAAAAAGCACATTAAGTTCTTTTCCTGCCAAAAGGACGATACCTATCTGAGTTTACCCTATTCCAATCACCAGGACAACCTGATTTCTAGTTGGACCAATGGGATGGAAGTCAGGTTTTTAACCTTGCACCAATCACCATGATTTGGTGAGTTTGAGTTGAAAATTTAAGATGGAAGCCAGCTGTGTGTCATTGGCCCAATTAATAGGAGACAGTCAGTAGGAGAAGGTGAGTTCTATTCCTTCAATATGCAAGGTAAGTTCTAGTCCTCCAGTTTGAATGACAGAGAGAAGGAATCATCTTATGCCAATTTCCCAGGAAAAGGTGAGTTCTAGTCCTACAAAAGCACATTTAGTTCTTTTCCTCCCAAATGCACAATACGTATCTGAGTTTACCCTATTCCAATCACCAGGACAACCTGATTTCTAGTTGGACCAATGGGATGGCAGTCAGCTTTGTGACCTTGCAGGAATCAACACGATTTTGTGAGTTGGACTTGAACATTTAAGATGGAAGTCAGCTGTGTGACATTGGCCCAATTAACAGGAGACAGTCAGTAGGAGAAGGTGAGTTCTAGTCCTTCAATAGTCAAGGTAAGTTTTAGTCCTCCAGTTTGAACGACAGAGAGAAGGAGTCATCTTATGCCAATTTTCCCAGGAAAAGGTGAGTTCAGGTCCTAGAAAAGCACATTAAGTTATTTTCCTGCAAAATGGACGATACCTATCTGAGTTTACCCTATTCCAATCACCAGGACAAGGTCTTTTCTACTTGGACCAATGGGATGGAAGTCAGCTTTTTAACCTTGCACCAATCACCATGATTTGGTGAGTTTGAGTTGAACATTTAAGATGGAAGCCAGCTGTATGACTTTGGCCCAGTTAACAAGAGACAGTCAGTAGGAGAAGGTGAGTTCTAGTCCTTCAATAGTTAAGTTAAGGTAAGTTTTAGTCCTCCAGTTTGAACGACAGAGAGAAGGAATCATCTTATACCAATTTTCCCAGGAAAAGGTGAGTTCAGGTCCTAAAAAAGCACATTAAGTTCTTTTCCTGCCAAAAGGACAATACCTATCTGAGTTTACCCTATTCCAATCACCAGGACAACCTGATTTCTAGTTGGACCAATGGGATGGAAATATGCTTTGTGACCTTGCAGTAATCAACACGATTTGGGGAGTTTGACTTGAACATTTAAGATGGAAGCCAGCTGTGTGTCATTGGCCCAATTAACAGGAGACAGTCAGTAGGAGAAGGTGAGTTCTAGTCCTTCAATAGTCAAGGGCAGAGCTCTGCGCATGCGCAAGATGGCTGCATAACCGGGAGATCGGGAGGACGACAACTTGGTGAAGTGGGGGATGGCGACGCCCAGGCGGTCTGCCGAGCAGCCTGCGCCCCCCGGTTAGGTGTGGCACCACCTGAGCAGCCGTGAGAGGGGTCTTGGGACTTCCTTGGACCCACGGCTGCCGGACCAGCCGGAAGGGCGGGGCTGCGAAGCGGCCATTTTTTTATTCGGCCGGGCGGGAGCCGAGGAAGGAAACAGCGAGGCCTGGAGGAAGGAAACAGCGAGGCCGGAGGAAGGACGCCGGCACCCAGAGGGCCTGCTGCGGTTTCGCCCCAGACCCGTATGTCATCTCTCGGCAGCCAGGGAGAGGTCTGGGAGCCTCTTTGGACCCCGCTGCCGGGAACGAGGCCGGGGGATGGGCGAGCCGCGGATGGCGGCCTCTGGGCTACGGACGAGGCTGCGGCTTGGATTTGGTGGTTGGGGAAGCCGCAGCTGGGTTTCCCCCCCCGTTTCATCGTTTCATCGTTTCATCGCTTTTCTGGCATCTGGCGTCTTCGGATGTCTTCTGGGCTCTCCAGCTCTTCTTGATTTCCCCTGACCCCCCTTTGGACTTGGCGGAGGGGCCTAGGCTCTAGGGCCTAGGGTGAAGGGCTGTGATAGATCCCTCTTGTGGCCCCCACCGGAGGTGTCCTGGCCCAGTTTGGCCTGGTTAGGCCTAGCGGGGCCTGCTTCTTCTCGGACTGGGAGTTGCATTGTCATCTGCAATCATGGGCCAGCTGCATTTGTCACCTTGCATCTTATATGGCTGGCTGATGGTCATTTTTGGGACTGTTCGGGAAGGTGATTGGAGACCGAATGGGTATTGGGGCCCTACTTTGCAACATCTTATGAGGAAACATCCACTCTGGAAATATCGGTGACGCCACGAACGGGGGAGATGAATACCACCCCTATTAGGACGGATTTTAGGACTGAGCTTTTCGCAGAACCACAATCATTTTTTACTATCAGACTGCATCTGCGACTTATACCATCTTGTATCAGCTTTAAGCCAGCCACCATCTGAAGACATTTGGCAGATGGGTATCCACTCGGACTTGGCATTACACCTTGCCACCCCAGACATTACTTTGCTACTTCACATCGTCTGCTCTCTCCTGTGTATGCTTTTAACTTATTTATTTATGCGATATTCTGCCTTGGAACTCTTGCGCCTGCAGTGCCCCGCCGCAGGAATGGCCGCCGCATTATCAAGGGCGGCCTCAATGACGGGTCTTGGGACCCACGGAGGTGGCATGCGAAAAAAAAGAGCCTGTGGGGGTTTTTAGATAGGGCTTTTTTAAGGGGTGGGAGGGTTAAGGCGGGCGTTGGGGGTAGCCCGTCGGGAGGGGAGCCAGTCCTTGCGCCTGCTCGTGACGGTTTTTTAATAGGTTCGAAGGTTAGGGGGGGAGATTGCGTTCCTGTTGGTGAGGCGGCCTGATTCCACGGTAAGTGAGAGGGGCAGATATGGCGGAAGGAGGATCATATCGTTTTGGGGGCGCGCACCCGATGTTTGCAGCGGTCGCCCGATCCCCGTCCTTTTCCCGTTCCCGGATGGTCATGACCCCAGAGCCTGGGCCTTGGCTGATGTTATGCAACGACGGTCCGTAGTTAATAAGGCCCCTAGTATCGACCTTATTCAGGGGGCGCTGCGGACCTTATAGGCGACGGAAACCTGGCTGGGCACTGAAGGGGTGTGCCTTGTTGAGATGTGCCCGCCGGGTTTCCGTGCATTCCATCAGCCGAGGCCCAGGGTAGGGGTGGGGGTGGCGGTTGTGATTAGAGAAAGTCTAGAGCCGAGGAGACCACTGTACCTCAGATTGCCGGGTGCGAATCCTCTTTGTGAGATGGGGCCATAGGTGCCAGATGGGTTTGCTGATCACGTACCTGGCTCCTTGCTGCGTGACAGCTGCCCTGCCCGAGCTCCTGGAGGTGCTGGCCGGGTGGCAGTTGAGACCCCAGACTTTTAGTCATGGGGACTTTAACTGCCATCGTCCGGCTCGTCATCGACGGCAGCTCGGGAGTTCATGGCTTCCATGACGGCCTTGGACCTGACCCAAGTAATTGATGGCCCTACTCACATTGGGGGTGGCACCCTGGACCTGATTTTTGTCTCTGGTCAGTGGTTGAGAGATCTGGACTTAAAGGAAATAGTCATTGAACCTTTGTCATGGTCAGATCACTCTCTTCTTCGTCTGGACTTTCTGACCGCCATTCACCGCCGCAGGGAGACGGAGCCGACACGTTGGTTCCGTCCCAGGCGCCTGATGGACCCGGAAGGGTTCCGGACGGAGCTTGGGCCATTTCCTGAGGGTCTGGCTCACGGCTCGGCTGAGGAACTTGTTGCGGCCTGGGAACGGGCCGCGGGGCCTTAGACCGGGTCGTGCCTTTGCGGCCTCTGACCCGGCGCAGGTCCCAACCGGCTCCTTGGTTCTCTGAGGAGCTGAGAGGGATGAAGCGCCGGAGAAGACGCCTAGAGAGTTCCTGGAGGTCTAGCCGTTCAGAAGCTGATCGGACACTAGTGAAGTCCTATACTAGGGCTTACCTAGTGGCAATGAGGGAGGCGAGGCGTAGCTACGCCTCCTCCCTCATTGCATCGGCAGATAACCGCCCAGCCGCCCTGTTTCGGGTGACCCGCTCCCTCCTACACCAGGGGGAGCGGGATGACCCGTTACAGGGACGTGCTGAGGAGTTTAACGGTTATCTATACGATAAAATCGTTCAGCTTCGGGATGGTTTGGACCAAGATTGCGGTGATACGGGTGAGACGGCTGAGGGTGGTCTTGGTGACACTTTATGGGATGAGTTTGACCCTGTCGCTCCCGAGGACATGGACAGGTTGCTGGGGAGGCTGAATGCCACCACGTGTTTACTGGACCCGTGCCCCTCCTGGTTGGTGCTGGCCACGCAGGAGGTGACACGAGGCTGGCTCCAGGCGATTCTGGCGCTTCTTTGGTGGAGGTGTCTTTCCGGCCGCCTTGAAAGAGGCGGTGGTGAGGCCCTCCTCAAGAAGCCTTCCTGGACCCGCTGTTTTAGGTAATTATCGTCGGTCTCCAACCTTCGCTTCACGGCGAAGGTTGTAGAGAGTATGGTGGCATATCAGTTTCCTTGCACCTGGATGAAACTGTCTATCTAGACCCGTTCCAGTCCGGTTTCCGACCCGGTTACAGCACGGAGACGGCTTTGGTCGCGTTGGTGGATGATCTCTGGAGGGCCAGGGATAGGGGTTGTTCCTCTGCCCTGGTCCTATTAGACCTCTCAGCGGCTTTCGATACCATCGACCATGGTATCCTGCTGCGCGGTTAGAGGATTGGGAGTGGGAGGCACCATTTATCGGTGGTTCTCCTCCTATCTCTGACCGGTCGCAGTCGGTGTTGACAGGGGGCAGAGGTCGGCCCGGGCGCCTCACTTGTGGGTGCCGCAGGGATCGATCCTCTCGCCCCTTCTGTTCAACATCTATATGAAGCCGCTGGGTGAGATCATCAGTGGGTTCGGTGTGAGGTACCAGCTGTACGCGGATGACACCCAGCTGTACTTTTCCACACCGGACCACCCCAACGAAGCCATCGAAGTGCTGTCCCGGTGTCTGGAGGCCGTACGGGTCTGGATGGGGAGAAACAGGCTCAAGCTCAATCCCTCCAAGACAGAGTGGCTGTGGATGCCGGCGTCCCGGTACAGTCAGCTAAATCCGCAGCTGACCATCGGTGGCGAGTCATTGGCCCCGATGGAGAGGGTGCGCAACTTAGGCGTCCTCCTGGATGAACGGCTGTCTCTAGAAGATCATTTGACAGCCGTCTCCAGGAGAGCGTTCTACCAGGTTCGCCTGGTGCGCCAGTTGCGCCCCTTTCTGGACCGGGAGGCCCTATGCACGGTCACTCACGCCCTCGTGACGTCTCGCCTGGATTACTGTAACGCTCTCTACATGGGGCTCCCCTTGAAGGGCATCCGGAGGCTACAGTTAGTCCAGAACGCGGCTGCGCGGGTGATAGTTGGAGCCCCTCGTGGCTCCCGTATAACACCTATCCTGCGCGGTCTGCACTGGCTACCTGTGGCTTTCCGGGTGCGCTTCAAGGTTTTGGTGACCACCTTTAAAGCGCTCCATGGCATAGGGCCGGGTTATCTACGGGACCGCCTACTGCGACCAGATACCTCTCACCGACCCGTGCGCTCTCACAGAGAGGGACTCCTCAGGGTGCCGTCAGCTAGGCAGTGTCGTCTGGCGACGCCCAGGGGAAGGGCCTTCTCTGTGGGGGCTCCCGCCCTCTGGAACGAACTCCCCCCAGGACTCCGTCAACTTCCGGACCTTCGAACCTTCCGTCGCGAGCTCAAGACACATTTATTCATCTGTGCAGGACTGGCTTAGTTTTTTAGATTTTAAATTTAGAGGGGTTTTTAAATTGATTTTAATATCTATATTTTTACTTTTAATTAATTGGGCAGTAGAATAAGTTTTTTAATGATTGTTTTAATTTGTATATTGATGTTTTTATATGCCTGTGAACCGCCCTGAGTCCTTTGGGAGATAGGGCGGTATATAAATTCAAACAATAAATAAATAAATAAATAAATAAATAAGGTAAGTTCTAGTCCTCCAGTTTGAATGACAGAGGGAAGGAATGATCTTACGCCAATTTTCCCTGGAAAAGATGAGTTCCAATCCTGTAAATGCACATTAACTTCTTTTCCTGCCAAATGCATGATAACCTGTCTGAGTTTACCCTATTCCAATCACCAGGACAAGGTCTTTTCTACTTGGACCAATGGGATGGAAGTCAGCTTTTTAACCTTGCACCAATCACCATGATTTGGTGAGTTTGAGTTGAACATTTAAGATGGAAGCCAGCTGTATGACTTTGGCCCAGTTAACAAGAGACAGTCAGTAGGAGAAGGTGAGTTCTAGACCTTCAATAGTTAAGTTAAGGTAAGTTTTAGTCCTCCAGTTTGAACGACAGAGAGAAGGAATCATCTTATACCAATTTTCCAAGGAAAAGGTGAGTTCAGGTCCTAGAAAAGCACATTAAGTTCTTTTCCTGCCAAAAGGACGATACCTATCTGAGTTTACCTTATTCCAATCACCAGGACAACCTGATTTCTAGTTGGACCAATGGGATGGCAGTCAGCTTTGTGACCTTGCAGTAATCAACACGATTTGGTGAGTTTGACTTGAACATTTAAGATGGAAGCCAGCTGTGTGACATTGGCCCAATTAATAGGAGACAGTCAGTAGGAGAAGGTGAGTTCTAGTCCTTCAATATGCAAGGTAAGTTCTAGTCCTCCAGTTTGAATGACAGAGAGAAGGAATCATCTTATGCCAATTTCCCAGGAAAAGGTGAGTTCTAGTCCTACAAAAGCACATTTAGTTCTTTTCCTCCCAAATGCACAATACGTATCTGAGTTTACCCTATTCCAATCACCAGGACAACCTGATTTCTAGTTGGACCAATGGGATGGCAGTCAGCTTTGTGACCTTGCAGTAATCAACACGATTTGGTGAGTTTGACTTGACATTGGCCCAATTAACAGGAGACAGTCAGTAGGAGAAGGTGAGTTCTAGTCCTTCAATAGTCAAGGTAAGTTCTAGTCCTCCAGTTTGAACGACAGAGAGAAGGAGTCATCTTATGCCAATTTTGCCAGAAAAAGGTGAGTTCTAGTCCTAGAAAAGCACATTAAGTTCTGTTCCTGCCAAATGGACGATACCTATCTGAGTTTATCCTATTCCAATCACCAGGACAAGGTCTTTTCTACTTGGACCAATGGGATGGAAGTCAGCTTTTTAACCTTGCACCAATCACCATGTTTTGGTGAGTTTGAGTTGAACATTTAAGATGGAAGCCAGCTGTATGACTTTGGCCCAGTTAACAAGAGACAGTCAGTAGGAGAAGGTGAGTTCTAGTCCTTCAATAGTTAAGTTAAGGTAAGTTTTAGTCCTCCAGTTTGAACGACAGAGAGAAGGAATCATCTTATACCAATTTTCCCAGGAAAAGGTGAGTTCAGGTCCTAGAAAAGCACATTAAGTTCTTTTCCTGCCAAAAGGACGATACCTATCTGAGTTTACCCTATTCCAATCACCAGGACAACCTGATTTCTAGTTGGACCAATGGGATGGAAATATGCTTTGTGACCTTGCAGTAATCAACACGATTTGGGGAGTTTGACTTGAACATTTAAGATGGAAGCCAGCTGTGTGTCATTGGCCCAATTAACAGGAGACAGTCAGTAGAAGAAGGTGAGTTCTAGTCCTTCAATAGTCAAGGTAAGTTCTAGTCCTCCAGTTTGAATGACAGAGGGAAGGAATGATTTTACGCCAATTTTTCCTGGAAAAGATGAGTTCCAATCCTGTAAATGCACATTAACTTCTTTTCCTGCCAAATGCATGATAACCTGTCTGAGTTTACCCTATTCCAATCACCAGGACAACGTCATTTCTAGTTGGACCAATGGGATGGGAGTCAGGTTTTTAACCTTGCACCAATCACCATGATTTGGTGAGTTTGAGTTGAAAATTTAAGATGGAAGCCAGCTGTGTGTCATTGGCCCAATTAATAGGAGACAGTCAGTAGGAGAAGGTGAGTTCTATTCCTTCAATATGCAAGGTAAGTTTTAGTCCTCCAGTTTGAACGACAGAGAGAAGGAGTCATCTTATGCCAATTTTGCCAGAAAAAGGTGAGTTCTAGTCCTAGAAAAGCACATTAAGTTCTGTTCCTGCCAAATGGACGATACCTATCTGAGTTTATCCTATTCCAATCACCAGGACAAGGTCTTTTCTACTTGGACCAATGGGATGGAAGTCAGCTTTTTAACCTTTCACCAATCACCATGTTTTGGTGAGTTTGAGTTGAACATTTAAGATGGAAGCCAGCTGTATGACTTTGGCCCAGTTAACAAGAGACAGTCAGTAGAAGAAGGTGAGTTCTAGTCCTTCAATAGTTAAGTTAAGGTAAGTTTTAGTCCTCCAGTTTGAACGACAGAGAGAAGGAATCATCTTATACCAATTTTCCCAGGAAAAGGTGAGTTCAGGTCCTAGAAAAGCACATTAAGTTCTTTTCCTGCCAAAAGGACGATACCTATCTGAGTTTACCCTATTCCAATCACCAGGACAACCTGATTTCTAGTTGGACCAATGGGATGGAAGTCAGGTTTTTAACCTTGCACCAATCACCATGATTTGGTGAGTTTGAGTTGAAAATTTAAGATGGAAGCCAGCTGTGTGTCATTGGCCCAATTAATAGGAGACAGTCAGTAGGAGAAGGTGAGTTCTAGTCCTTCAATATGCAAGGTAAGTTCTAGTCCTCCAGTTTGAATGACAGAGAGAAGGAATCATCTTATGCCAATTTCCCAGGAAAAGGTGAGTTCTAGTCCTACAAAAGCACATTTAGTTCTTTTCCTCCCAAATGCACAATACGTATCTGAGTTTACCCTATTCCAATCACCAGGACAACCTGATTTCTAGTTGGACCAATGGGATGGCAGTCAGCTTTGTGACCTTGCAGTAATCAACACGATTTGGTGAGTTTGACTTGACATTGGCCCAATTAACAGGAGACAGTCAGTAGGAGAAGGTGAGTTCTAGTCCTTCAATAGTCAAGGTAAGTTCTAGTCCTCCAGTTTGAACGACAGAGAGAAGGAGTCATCTTATGCCAATTTTGCCAGAAAAAGGTGAGTTCTAGTCCTAGAAAAGCACATTAAGTTCTGTTCCTGCCAAACGGACGATACCTATCTGAGTTTACCCTATTCCAATCACCAGGACAAGGTCTTTTCTACTTGGACCAATGGGATGGAAGTCAGCTTTTTAACCTTGCACCAATCACCATGATTTGGTGAGTTTGAGCTGAACATTTAAGATGGAAGCCAGCTGTATGACTTTGGCCCAGTTAACAAAGAGACAGTCAGTAGGAGAAGGTGAGTTCTAGTCCTTCAATAGTTAAGTTAAGGTAAGTTTTAGTCCTCCAGTTTGAACGACAGAGAGAAGGAATCATCTTATACCAATTTTCCCAGGAAAAGGTGAGTTCAGGTCCTAGAAAAGCACATTAAGTTCTTTTCCTGCCAAAAGGACGATACCTATCTGAGTTTACCCTATTCCAATCACCAGGACAACCTGATTTCTAGTTGGACCAATGGGATGGAAATATGCTTTGTGACCTTGCAGTAATCAACACGATTTGGGGAGTTTGACTTGAACATTTAAGATGGAAGCCAGCTGTGTGTCATTGGCCCAATTAACAGGAGACAGTCAGTAGGAGAAGGTGAGTTCTAGTCCTTCAATAGTCAAGGTAAGTTCTAGTTCTCCAGTTTGAATGACAGAGGGAAGGAATGATCTTACGCCAATTTTCCCTGGAAAAGATGAGTTCCAATCCTGTAAATGCACATTGACTTCTTTTCCTGCCAAATGCATGATAACCTGTCTGAGTTTACCCTATTCCAATCACCAGGACAACGTCATTTCTAGTTGGACCAATGGGATGGAAGTCAGGTTTTTAACCTTGCACCAATCACCATGATTTGGTGAGTTTGAGTTGAAAATTTAAGATGGAAGCCAGCTGTGTGTCATTGGCCCAATTAATAGGAGACAGTCAGTAGGAGAAGGTGAGTTCTATTCCTTCAATATGCAAGGTAAGTTCTAGTCCTCCAGTTTGAATGACAGAGAGAAGGAATCATCTTATGCCAATTTTCCCAGGAAAAGGTGAGTTCTAGTCCTAGAAAAGCACATTAAGTTCTTTTCCTGCCAAATGGACGATACCTATCTGAGTTTACCCTATTCCAATCACCAGGACAAGGTCTTTTCTACTTGGACCAATGGGATGGAAGTCAGCTTTTTAACCTTGCACCAATCACCATGATTTGGTGAGTTTGAGTTGAACATTTAAGATGGAAGCCAGCTGTATGACTTTGGCCCAGTTAACAAGAGACAGTCAGTAGGAGAAGGTGAGTTCTAGTCCTTCAATAGTTAAGTTAAGGTAAGTTTTAGTCCTCCAGTTTGAACGACAGAGAGAAGGAATCATCTTATACCAATTTTCCCAGGAAAAGGTGAGTTCAGGTCCTAGAAAAGCACATTAAGTTCTTTTCCTGCCAAAAGGACGATACCTATCTGAGTTTACCCTATTCCAATCACCAGGACAACCTGATTTCTAGTTGGACCAATGGGATGGAAGTCAGGTTTTTAACCTTGCACCAATCACCATGATTTGGTGAGTTTGAGTTGAAAATTTAAGATGGAAGCCAGCTGTGTGACATTGGCCCAATTAACAGGAGACAGTCAGTAGGAGAAGGTGAGTTCTATTCCTTCAATATGCAAGGTAAGTTCTAGTCCTCCAGTTTGAACGACAGAGAGAAGGAGTCATCTTATGCCAATTTTCCCAGGAAAAGGTGAGTTCAGGTCCTAAAAAAGCACATTAAGTTATTTTCCTGCCAAATGGACGATACCTATCTGAGTTTACCCTATTCCAATCACCAGGACAACCTGATTTCTATTTGGAGCAATGGGATGGAAGTCAGCTTTGTGACCTTGCAGTAATCAACAGGATTTGGTGAGCTAGACTTGAACATTTAAGATGGAAGCCAGTTGTGTGTCATTGGCCCAATTAAGAGGAGACAGTCAGTAGGAGAAGGTGAGTTCTAGTCCTTCAATAGTCAAGGTAAGTTCTAGTCCTCCAGTTTGAATGACAGAGGGAAGGAGTCATCTTATGCCAATTTTGCCAGAAAAAGGTGAGTTCTAGTCCTAGAAAAGCACATTAAGTTCTTTTCCTGCCAAATGGACGATACCTATCTGAGTTTACCCTATTCCAATCACCAGGACAAGGTCTTTTCTAGTTGGACCATTGGGATGGAAGTCAGCTTTTTGACCTTGGAACAATCACCACGATTTGGTGAGTTTGAGTTGAACGTTTAAGATGGAATCCAGCTGTGTGACATTGGCTCAGTTAACAAGAGACAGTCAGTAGGAGAAGGTGAGTTCTAGTCCTTCAATAGTCAAGGTAAGTTTTAGTCCTCCAGTTTGAACGACAGAGAGAAAGAATCATCTTATACCAATTTTCCCAGGAAAAGGTGAGTTCAGGTCCTAGAAAAGCACATTAAGTTCTTTTCCTGCCAAAAGGACGATACCTATCTGAGTTTACCCTATTCCAATCACCAGGACAACCTGATTTCTAGTTGGACCAATGGGATGGAAATATGCTTTGTGACCTTGCAGTAATCAACACGATTTGGGGAGTTTGACTTGAACATTTAAGATGGAAGCCAGCTGTCTTTCATTGGCCCAATTAACAGGAGACAGTCAGTAGGAGAAGGTGAGTTCTAGTCCTTCAATAGTCAAGGTAAGTTCTAGTCCTCCAGTTTGAACGACAGAGAGAAGGAGTCATCTTATGCCAATTTTCCCAGGAAATGGTGAGGTCAAGTCCTAGAAAAGCACATTAAGTTCTTTTCCTGCCAAACGGAAGATAACCTGTCTGAGTTTACCCTATTCCAATCACCAGGACAACATCATTTCTAGTTGGACCAATGGGATGGAAGTCAGGTTTTTAACCTTGCACCAATAACCATGATTTGGTGAGTTTGAGTTGAAAATTTAAGATGGAAGCCAGCTGTGTGTCATTGGCCCAATTAACAGGAGACAGTCAGTAGGAGAAGGTGAGTTCTAGTCCTTCAATAGTCAAGGTAAGTTCTAGTCCTCCAGTTTGAATGACAGAGAGAAGGAATCATCTTATGCCAATTTCCCAGGAAAAGGTGAGTTCTAGTCCTACAAAAGCACATTTAGTTCTTTTCCTCCCAAATGCACAATACCTATCTGAGTTTACCCTATTCCAATCACCAGGACAACCTGATTTCTAGTTGGACCAATGGGATGGAAATATGCTTTGTGACCTTGCAGGAATCACCATGATTTGGTGAGTTTGACTTGACATTGGCCCAATTAACAGGAGACAGTCAGTAGGAGAAGGTGAGTTCTATTCCTTCAATAGTCAAGGTAAGTTCTAGTCCTCCAGTTTGAACGACAGAGAAGGAGTCATCTTATGCCAATTTTCCCAGAAAAGGTGAGTTCTAGTCCTAGAAAAGCACATTAAGTTCTGTTCCTGCCAAATGGACGATACCTATCTGAGTTTACCCTATTCCAATCACCAGGACAACGTCATTTCTAGTTGGACCAATGGGATGGAAGTCAGCTTTTAACCTTGCACCAATCACCATGATTTGGTGAGTTTGACTTCAACATTTAAGATGGAAGTCAGCTGTGTGTCATTGGTCCAATTAACAGGAGACAGTCAGTAGGAGAAGGTGAGTTCTAGTCCTTCAATAGTTAAGTTAAGGTAAGTTCTAGTCCTCCAGTTTGAACGACAGAGAGAAGGAATCATCTTATACCAATTTTCCCAGGAAAAGGTGAGTTCAGGTCCTAGAAAAGCACATTAAGTTCTTTTCCTGCCAAAAGGACGATACCTATCTGAGTTTACCCTATTCCAATCACCAGGACAACCTGATTTCTAGTTGGACCAATGGGATGGAAATATGCTTTGTGACCTTGCAGTAATCAACACGATTTGGGGAGTTTGACTTGAACATTTAAGATGGAAGCCAGCTGTGTGTCATTGGCCCAATTAAGAGGAGACAGTCAGTAGGAGAAGGTGAGTTCTAGTCCTTCAATAGTCAAGGTAAGTTCTAGTCCTCCAGTTTGAATGACAGAGAGAAGGAATCATCTTATGCCAATTTCCCAGGAAAAGGTGAGTTCTAGTCTTATAAAAGCACATTTAGTTCTTTTCCTGCCAAATGCATAATAACCTGTCTGAGTTTACCCTATTCCAATCACCAGGACAACGTCATTTCTAGTTGGACCAATGGGATGGGAGTCAGGTTTTTAACCTTGCACCAATCACCATGATTTGGTGAGTTTGAGTTGAAAATTTAAGATGGAAGCCAGCTGTGTGTCATTGGCCCAATTAATAGGAGACAGTCAGTAGGAGAAGGTGAGTTCTAGTCCTTCAATATGCAAGGTAAGTTCTAGTCCTCCAGTTTGAATGACAGAGAGAAGGAATCATCTTATGCCAATTTCCCAGGAAAAGGTGAGTTCTAGTCCTACAAAAGCACATTTAGTTCTTTTCCTCCCAAATGCACAATACCTATCTGAGTTTACCCTATTCCAATCACCAGGACAACCTGATTTCTAGTTGGACCAATGGGATGGCAGTCAGCTTTGTGACCTTGCAGTAATCAACACGATTTGGTGAGTTTGACTTGACATTGGCCCAATTAACAGGAGACAGTCAGTAGGAGAAGGTGAGTTCTAGTCCTTCAATAGTCAAGGTAAGTTCTAGTCCTCCAGTTTGAATGACAGAGGGAAGGAGTCATCTTATGCCAATTTTGCCAGAAAAAGGTGAGTTCTAGTCCTAGAAAAGCACATTAAGTTCTGTTCCTGCCAAATGGACGATACCTATCTGAGTTTACCCTATTCCAATCACCAGGACAAGGTCTTTTCTACTTGGACCAATGGGATGGAAGTCAGCTTTTTACCTTGCACCAATCACCATGATTTGGTGAGTTTGAGTTGAACATTTAAGATGGAAGCCAGCTGTATGACTTTGGCCCAGTTAACAAGAAACAGTCAGTAGGAGAAGGTGAGTTCTAGTCCTTCAATAGTTAAGTTAAGGTAAGTTTTAGTCCTCCAGTTTGAACGACAGAGAGAAGGAATCATCTTATACCAATTTTCCCAGGAAAAGGTGAGTTCAGGTCCTAGAAAAGCACATTAAGTTCTTTTCCTGCCAAAAGGACGATACCTATCTGAGTTTACCCTATTCCAATCACCAGGACAACCTGATTTCTAGTTGGACCAATGGGATGGAAGTCAGGTTTTTAACCTTGCACCAATCACCATGATTTGGTGAGTTTGACTTGAACATTTAAGATGGAAGCCAGCTGTGTGTCATTGGCCCAATTAACAGGAGACAGTCAGTAGGAGAAGGTGAGTTCTAGTCCTTCAATAGTCAAGGTAAGTTCTAGTCCTCCAGTTTGAATGACAGAGAGAAGGAATCATCTTATGCCAATTTCCCAGGAAAAGGTGAGTTCTAGTCCTACAAAAGCACATTTAGTTCTTTTCCTGCCAAATGCATGATAACCTGTCTGAGTTTACCCTATTCCAATCACCAGGACAACGTCATTTCTAGTTGGACCAATGGGATGGAAGTCAGGTTTTTAACCTTGCACCAATCACCATGATTTGGTGAGTTTGAGTTGAAAATTTAAGATGGAAGCCAGCTGTGTGTCATTGGCCCAATTAATAGGAGACAGTCAGTAGGAGAAGGTGAGTTCTATTCCTTCAATATGCAAGGTAAGTTCTAGTCCTCCAGTTTGAATGACAGAGAGAAGGAATCATCTTATGCCAATTTCCCAGGAAAAGGTGAGTTCTAGTCCTACAAAAGCACATTTAGTTCTTTTCCTCCCAAATGCACAATACCTATCTGAGTTTACCCTATTCCAATCACCAGGACAACCTGATTTCTAGTTGGACCAATGGGATGGCAGTCAGCTTTGTGACCTTGCAGTAATCAACACGATTTGGTGAGTTTGACTTGACATTGGCCCAATTAACAGGAGACAGTCAGTAGGAGAAGGTGAGTTCTAGTCCTTCAATAGTCAAGGTAAGTTCTAGTCCTCCAGTTTGAACGACAGAGAGAAGGAGTCATCTTATGCCAATTTTGCCAGAAAAAGGTGAGTTCTAGTCCTAGAAAAGCACATTAAGTTCTGTTCCTGCCAAATGGACGATACCTATCTGAGTTTACCCTATTCCAATCACCAGGACAACCTGATTTCTAGTTGGACCAATGGGATGGCAGTCAGCTTTGTGACCATGTAGTAATCAACACGATTTTGTGAGTTTGACTTGAACATTTAAGATGGAAGTCAGCTGTGTGACCTTGGCCCAATTAAGAGGAGACAGTCAGTAGGACAAGGTGAGTTCTAGTTCTCCAATAGTCAAGGTAAGTTCTTGTCGTCCAGTTTGAATGACTGAGGGAAGGAGTGACATTACGCCTATTTTCCCAGGAAAAGGTGAGTTGTAGTCTTTCAAAAGTACACTGAGTTCTTTTCCTGAAAAATGAACGATACCTATATGAGCTGAACCTATTTCGATCAAAAGGACAACCTGATTTCTAGTTGGACCAATGGGATGGAAGTCAGCTTTGTGACCGTGCAGTAATCAACACGATTTTGTGAGTTGTACTTGAACATTTAAATTGGAAGCCAGCTGTGTGACATTGGCCCAATTAACAGGAGACAGTCAGTAGGAGAAGGTGAGTTCTAGTCCTCTAATAGTCAAGGTAAGTTCTTGTCCTCCAGTTTGAACGACAGAGGGAGGGAGTGACATTACGCCTATTTTCCCAGGAAAACGTGAGTTCTAGTCTAATAAATGCACATTGAGTTCTTTTCCTGCCAAATGCACTATAACCTGTCTGAGTTTACCCTATTCCAATCAACAGGACATGATTCCTAGTTGGACCATTGGGATGGAAGTCAGCTTTTTAACCTTGCACCAATCACCATGATTTGGTGAGTTTGAGTTGAACGTTTAAGATGGAAGACAGCTGTATGACTTTGGCCAATTAATAGGAGACAGTCAGTAGGAGAAGGTGAGTTCTAGTCCTTCAATATACAAGATAAGTTCTTGTCCTCCAATTTGAATGACAGAGAGAAGGAATCATCTTATGCCAATTTTCCCAGGAAAAGGTGAGTTCTAGTCCTAGAAAAGCACTTTTAGTTGTTTTCCTGACAAATGCACGATACCTGTCTGAGTTTACCCTATTCTAATCCCCAGGATAGTTGGACCGTATGGGATGGAAGTCAGCTTTTTCACTTTGCTCCAAGAAATATTATGTTTGAATCAATTAGTTAGTTACTGCATTACTTTGGTCGAATTAACCAAATTGAGTTTTCATCCTGCATTGTGCAAAGTAAGTTCTAGTCCCCCAATATGAACTGTTGCTAGTAGAGGGACCTTTGACCAGTCGCCAGGTGAGTTCTAATCATGCAAATGGTACAGTGAGTTCTAATCCTGCTGTATGCATAATAGTAATCTGAGACTGAGACTTTATTCTGATCCCCAGTAGATGGTGTAGTTCCAGTCGATCATTCGGGATGGAAGCCAGTTACTCCACTTTGGACCAATCATCAGGAGACAGTGAGACTGAATGGATCCAAGCAGCTAATTCACCTTGGAGCAATCACCGGGGATGTTGAGTTCTAGTCCTGCAATAGTAATAGACAATTTAAGTTCTTGTTTTCCTATATGCATGACATTCAGTTGAGTGACCTTGGCCAATCACCATGAGAATGTATGTTATGTTCCTGCAATAGGCATGGTAAGTTCTAGTACTCCAAGATGAATGATGTTTAGCGGAGTTGCCTTGAGGAAATCACCAAAAGAATGTGAGTTTCATCCTGCAGAAGGCATGACAGATCGCTGAGTAACTTTTATCCAATCCTAATAGATGGTACGTTCTAGTCTTCTGATAGGAACAAAAGCCTGCCTTCCTTCCTTCCTTCCTTCCTTCCTTCCTTCCTTCCTTCCTTCTTTCCTTCCTTCCTTCCTTCCTTCCCTCCCTGTTTATTACTCTCCTCCTCTCTCTACCTTCTTCTTTCTTTAGGCAGAAAGACAGCTCAGTGACCTTCAAGCAGTCACTCTCTCTTCACTCTCAGAAGAAGGCGATGGCAAACCACTTCTCAAATACCTTGCCAAGGAAAGTACTGTGAATTGGTCCTGATTGAATGGAAGAAAAAAAGCAATGGTTGACGAAGATGAAAGGGACCCTCCTCAGCGCATTGTGTCCTGGTAAGGACCACAGTGAAGACGGGCAGAGGACCTCTTGGCCTTCAAGCAAACCAAGGTCCCCTGTTGCATGATCTGAAGTCAACGGCTGAAATGGGACCCAAGCTATTTAACGGGGTGATTGCTGAATGAGCCACAACCAGTTGATGCTGTGTTGTACCAACCAAGAAGTGTAGAATTCCCACAACCCACGAATCAAAAACAAATAGCTCTGGGCATGCTTGCTGGGAATTCCATACAAGGCAGCTAGTGGGTGTAGGCCTGGAGGGCTGGGTTGGTGCCTGGTGGGTTGGACACAACTTGGGCTGGGTTGAAATGAGGACCTGACAATTGGGCCCTGTCTTCTTCTGGACCGGATGTCCAGACCTCCTGCGCCAGTGAAGAAGAATGAAGGAAGACCTGTTTTCATTAATTAATTAATTAACATTCAGTTATAATTTCTCAATAATTAATGACTCTTGTAGTTTCTACATTAATTAATTCACCACTTGTAGTTTCTACATTAATTAATTAATAAGTTTTGAAGAACTTAAAAGCTAAAACAATGTCTTATTCTTCTAAATATATCTGTGATTCTATCCAATATCACAGAAAAAAGTCAGGAGAATGATCAAGTGTTTCTTTAATATTGCATCAAAATCTCACCAGAAAACAAGAGATATATTTCACAGAGATGAGTTGAAAAACTTTTTGATATTGTACAAACTGTATTTTAGATTCCAGATCCTCTTGCATTTTATCCATTTAAACCGCCTGGCTGATAAGGAATGAAAATTTGTACAATAAAACACTGCTAGCCTCAAATTTCTGGTAGAAAAATTATGACAAATGATATGTTTTTCAGGTCATAGTTCAAGGAAAATTGTTGTATGTGCACGAAGCACACGTAATATGCACAGTATCAGTTGTCCCAAAGGTGCTTTTCCAAAAGGCAAGTGGACTTCCTTTAAAAATGTTTTGCTTCTCATCCCAAATGCTTCTTCAGTTATTTTTCTTCTTCAGTTTACTCCTTCGATGAGAAGTGAAACGTTTTCAAGGAAGGAAAAAAAAACCAAGAAAGTTCAGTTGTATTTTGCAAAAGCACCTTTGGGACAACCATGACCTCAATGACTGAAAATCTCCATAGACACAGTATCAGTTCTTCCTCCCCTAAATTAGCCGGGATAAGTTTAAAGCAGAAGATGCTGCTAGATTTTGAATTGTATCCCAGGGACAGCAGTAGGAAAAAGATGGAAAAGCCAGGTTAAGAGAATCAAATCGATTCCAATGAAAATTCCAGTAAATACAATTAACCTTCATTTATATTTTGTGTTTCAAGACCACCTATCTCCTTCCAGGAAGGGATTTTAGTTGGTGGTTATTCTGGTCTTTCATTGGACTTCTGCATAAGCTTTTGAAAAATAACCTTCCGGCCTTAATGTTATACAACCTGATTTAGATCAATAGAGAATGAAGTTCTCCTCCAAACAAGCATCTCATGTGCAGAACATGAAAACAATGAGCTCAGACTGAATTTGTTGTCTGCTCAAAAGCTAGTTGGAAATCATTAGGATCCGTACTTAACCGGAGCAGGTTCATATCCTCTAATCCTCTACTTATAAATCAGAGATGCAAACTCTGGATTAATATAAACATACATTATGCTGGTTCACTGTTAATCAAGTGCCCAACTTTTACTGAGCATTTTAAGTATTTATTTTAGATTCTTGTGGAATTATGACTCTCTGTTCAAAAAAGTTATAAAACAACAAACGTAAAATTTGCTGCTTGTTGCTTTTTGGTGGCTGTGCTAAAAGCTGTATTTTAGCATTGCTTAAGGCCGCTGCTTTAATTAGTGGGTCACTTAAAATATATCAAGCCTAATGTGGCAAAATAAAGTCATAATTAAGAATGTGTCTGGGCAAAGTGCTTATAGGCAATGTTTACTTAGATCAGAGCTCTGTTTGGATATATACTGCCTGCTATATGTTGCGTTATTGCTTTTTTGGCACAGTGGTTAGAATGCAACCACAGTTGCGCAGTGGTTGTAATGCAATCCTACAGGCTGCTTCTGCTGACTGTCAGCAGCCTGCAATTTGGCAATCCAAATCTCACCAGGCTCAAGGTTGACTCAGCCTTCCATCTTCTGAGGTGGGTAAAATGAGGACCCAGATTGTTGGGGGCAATAGGCTGACTCTGTAAACCTCTTAGAGATGGCTATAAAGCACTGTGAAGCGGTATCTAAGTCTGTGATATTGCTAGTGCTATTGTAAAAAAAATCATACTCTATAAAGAAATGCTTTCTTTGACCCCTTCTCTGTCTTTTGATTCCTTGTACAAGTGTTTGCAAAATGGTAGCACTGAAGATGTGTTAAACAGACATTGTTATAATTGTTCTTCAAGTTATTGGAAATTATCTGGATATCCCTGACCTGTTTCCACGCATAAGTCCATGATTACTTTTTAATATAGGAGAAAACATGGGGGGAGGGGAGGGAATGGCCATCGTAGTACTTATTTACATGTTTGAAATGCATAAGTAAAAGAATTGGCCTCAAAAATTCTTATCTCTATAATATTATTGCTATAATACCTGAATCGTAATGCATTTACTGATAAAGAAATAAAATCTAATAAAATAAAATCTGATCTATTAATTTATCAGGCCTTCTCCGTTTTGGCAGTTTAAGAAACTATAGATCGTTACAAAGGAAATGCATCCAGTGAATGTGTTTTATAAGAGGAAACATTACTCCTACTGTAAATGAAACCAACTAAAGGCAGATCTCCTTAACTCATTTTTCAGACAAGGAGAAAGCAGTACAAAATTTGAACACTGATTTCATTATACGTCTTGCTTTTAATACAAATGAGCAATTGCACTGCCATAATAATAACTTCTTAGCTTTCTTATAATAAAATTCCTTATCTGAATTCCATGGATTTTAAAGTATCCATTCAATTAGTTCTAGTCTAGGCTATGGTAGATTGTAGATCAGTATTATGATTATTTAATTTAGCGGCTATAGTGACCTGGAGGCAAGGCATTTGGAAGACTTAACATTTAGGATTTTGTGAATCAATCAAAATCCAGCTTCAATTTGGGATTCAATTTATACATGAGATTCAGTCCAATTTAAATTGCAAAATCAATTTGAACTTGTGTTTTAAAATGCTTAAGAATCAATTGATCTTTAAACTGATTGAAAAGCACCAAATCTGATTCATCACATCAAACTGATTCAATAGTTAGATTCAAAAGCTGATTGCCCTGAATAGGTTTTAAGTTAAATGGACAGCTCAAGTGATAGTAATGAACAAGCTCTAGATAGTTTTATACTCATTTCCAATACTGTAAGTACCCTTGTAAGTATTCAGCACAAGTTCATATCATTCTACCACTCATGGTATCTGGACCTCATAAATCCAGTTGCCATAAACCTTACTTGGTTTTTTAATCAAGAAGATACTGATCATTTTCTTCAGGATATAAGATTATTAATGGTGATGACCGGTAGTAGGATTTATCCGGTTCTCTCCGGACTGGGCGAACTAGTAGCGGTGACTGTGCACCCACCTGGATGTAATATGTGAGCACTGCGCATGCGCAGAAGCCCGTGCACATGTGCAGACGAGGCACATGTGAAGTGAAGCAAGTGAGCACACTCACATTTGCGAACTGGTAGGGAAGTGACTCCCACTGCTGGTGATGACTTGCAGAAAACATTTGGTACCTAATAGTTTCAGGTTTGATCTTCTTTTACTTTTAAGTATTATCTTTGCATTTTATTGGACTGGGACTGTAAATAAATAACAATTCATAAAATAGAAAAGAAAAAAGGGAGTCAATTAAGGTGGATATAACAATTTGATATTTCTCCTGCTCTCCACATACTTAATAAACTGATCTAATTCATCATTTGTTTCTTTCCTTGCTAGCACAACCAGCCTTTCTATTATGCCCATGGCAAGGAACTTTTCCACAGCCCAGGTCTACTTCTATTTTAAATTTGCCTAAAGCAAAATTTGAAACAAATTTCAGATCATTCCTATCTCTGTGTGTGTGTGTGTGTGTGTGTGTGTGTGTGTGTGTGTGTGTGTGTGTGTATGTATATCAATAAAAAGCAAGTCAATAGAGATTTCATCAGACTAGTGGCATTTGTCAGATCTAGAGCAGTATAGAACTCATCAAAATTCTACTTCTTGGTATAATCATATTTTATATTTTATATTTCATCCATAAATAAGTAAAACACTTTTCCTTTTGTGATAATAATAATAACAACAACAACAACAAACCAGTCTGAACATCTTGCTGATGATCAATAATAATAATAATAACAACAACAACAAACCAGTCTGAACATCTTGCTGATGATCAATAATAATAATGATGATGATAATAATAATAATAACAACAACAAACCAGTCTGAACATCTTGCTGATGATCAATAATAATAATGATGATGATAATAATAATGATGATGATGATGGTGATGATGTTGGTGATGATGATGATAATAATAATAATAATAATGATGATGATAATAATAATAATAATAATAACAACAACAAACCAGTCTGAACATCTTGCTGATGATCAATAATAATAATGATGATGATAATAATAATAATAATGATGATGATGATGATAATAATAATAACAACAACAAACCAGTCTGAACATCTTGCTGATGATCAATAATAATAATGATGATGATGATGATGGTGATGATGATAATAATAATAATAATAATAACAACAACAACAACAAACCAGTCTGAACCTCTTGCTGATGATCAATAATAATAATATCTGTAACACCATCAAACATCCACATCTGCCTATCCCAGGTTCCTGGTAAGGACTTGGTAGGTAAATAAAAATGCCAAATCCAGTCTGAACATCTGGCTGATTGCGCGAATAATAATAATAATGATGATGATGATGATGATGATGATGATGATGATGATGATGATGATGTCATCAAAGAATACACGCAAAGGGTCAGGGAACTTCTAAAAAGTAAACTGAATGGCGATAACACCATCAAGGCTATAAACAGCTGGGCCATACCCGTTATCAGATATACTGCTGGAATTGTAAACTGGACACAGGCAGAAATGGACAGCCTGGATAGGAAAACAAGAAAACTGATGACCATACACTATGCGCTGTACCCACGTAGTGATGTTGACAGGCTATATTTACCCAGAAAGGTAAGCGGCAAAGGACTTTTGCAAGTGAAGCAGACAGTCGAAGAAGAGAAACATGCTCTGGCAGATTATGTGAAAGACAGTGTTGAACCAGCTTTGATGGAGGTCAACAAGAGGAAGCTGCTAAAAGTACGGCAAACCAAGTATCAATATAGGAAAACAGCAATGCAAGCTCGAGCTGACAGCTGGTATAAAAAAGCACTGCATGGACAGTTCCTTGAAAAGATCCAAGGAAAAGTAGATAAAGAAAAGACCTGATTATGGCTGACCAACGGAACATTGAAGAAAGAAACAGAAGGCCTAATTCTTGCGTCCCAAGAACAAGCCATTAGAACAAATGTAATCAAAGCCAGAATAGAAAAATCTGATGATCCCAAATGCAGACTCTGCAAAGAAGCAGGTGAAACCATTGATCACATACTGAGCTGTTGTAAGACAATGGCTCAGACCGACTACAAACAACGTCACAACACAGTCGCTCAGATGGTCCACTGGAACTTGTGTCACAACTACCATCTGCCTGTAGCAAAGAACTGGTGGGATCATAAGCCTGAAAAAGTGATTGAAAATGAGCATGCAAAACTACTGTGGGATTTCCGAATACAGACTGATAAAAGTTTTGGAACACAATACCCCGGATAT
The DNA here is from genome assembly GCF_028640845.1 of Ahaetulla prasina. Classification (NCBI taxonomy): domain Eukaryota; kingdom Metazoa; phylum Chordata; class Lepidosauria; order Squamata; family Colubridae; genus Ahaetulla; species Ahaetulla prasina. The sequence continues at coordinate 218,837,516 of NC_080539.1, forward strand.
CACGATTGTGGAAAAGAAAAAAGTGTGGAAAGTCGACATTGCTATACCTGGTGATAGCAGAACTGATGAGAAACAACTTGAAAAAGTCACCAGATATCAAGATTTGAGAATCGAATTGCAGAGACTCTGACATAAACCAGTGCAGGTGGTTCCAGTGGTACTCGGCACACTGGGAGCTGTGCCTAAAGACCTAGGCAAGCACTTAAAAGCAATTGGCGCTGACAAGATCACCATTGGTCAGCTGCAGAAGGCCACCTTACTGGGATCTGCTCACAAAATTCGCCGATACATCACGCAGTCCTAAACGCTTGGGAAGTGTTCGACTAGTGATCTGTGATACGAAATCCAGCATAGTTATATCTCGTTTTCTGTGTATACTGTCATTTTGTGATAATAATAATAATGACAAATTTGAAACTGTTTCACAATTAATATGTGAGTGCAGCAAAATTGTGCAAGTTGATTACAAAGCTAGACATGATCGAGTTGCTAAATTAGTCCAGCGGTCATTATGTAAAAAATACGACACCCCTGTATTCGAAAAGTCATGGGAGCACAAAGTGGAAAAAGTTATCGAAAATGAGACAGTGAAGACTGTCTTGTGGGACTTTCGAATACTGACGGATCATCATTTGGAACATAACACGCCAGATATCATGATTGTTGAGGGCTGAAGTGTACAGTTTATTGATATCGCTCTACCAGGAGATGCCAGAGTCGAAGAAAAAGAACTGGAAAAAAATACAAAATATCGCAACCTGGCCATTGAAACTACACAGCTATGGATGAAACATGTAACATTGTTGTCACTGGGCACTTGGTACCATGTCCAAGAATTTTACAAAACACATCAAGAAATTGCAGCTTCCTGCAATAACAGGAACTCCAGCGGAACTACAAAAAACTGTGCTACTCGGAATATCATATATTTTAAGAAGATATTCGGTTGATACCTAGGACACTGGTAGCAACCCGTATCAACCATTAGCACCAGTCAATCATATTTGTGACACATTTTTAAATGTTCAGTTGACTGAGTTTCATGTTTAATGAAAAGAGATGATGATGATGATGATGATTTCCTGAGTAATGGAGAGACCAAGCTGGCCTACAAGAAAACGAATAATTCTAGCTGCACAAGACCAAAGCTTAAGAACAAATGCATACAAGGACAGAATTGAGAAGAGGGCCTAGGGGTAACATGATAACAGTGTTCCAGTATCTAAGGGACTTGCCACACAGAAGAAGGGGTCAACCTATTTTCCAAAGTGCCGGAAGGCAAGATAAGAAGCAATGGATGGAAACCAATTGAGGAGAGAAGCAACCTAGAACTAAGGAGAAATTTCCTAACAGAACAATTAATCAGTGGAACTATTTGCCTCCAGAAGTTATGGATGCTTCGACACTGGAGGTTTTTAAGAAGAGATTGGACAACCATTTGTCTGAAATGGTATAGGGCTTCCTGCCTGAGCAGGGGATTGGACAAGAAGACCTCCAAGGTCCCTTCCAATTCTGATATTCTGATATTCAGAGGGCGGGTATTGTTGAGGGCAGGTGTTTGTGAGGAGAAGGAAAAGCCAGGCCATTATTTCTATAGCAGGCTAAGCCTGAATTTCACTTACTGTTAGTATGGTATGTCTTTGTGTCAGTGCATCAAGTACACTGAATAACAAGATGGCACACTTTTGCAGCTGCTAGATTTCCTTCCTTCTCCTGTGACTTTAACAGCAACAATGCTCACAGAATGTGAACAAAGGAAGTGTTTGTTTGTCAAGGTGAATGACAGGTACAGGAACTGGACCAATAAATAAATAAATAAATAAATAAATAAATAAATAAATAAATAACTTCTCCATTTCTATGTTCAAAGACCATTTACTTTCTGCATTCCATGTATCAGGAAGTTTGCAGGTTTTACCCAAGTATTGGAAATATATTCAGAATAACAGCTAAATTTACATTGTCACATCATCCCACAGTTGTTTGTTAGTACATTATGTAAACCCAGCCATGATAAACAATGTTTTTGGCTTTGTAAGAACAAAACCAATTATTTGTTCAATAAATCATGGCTAAGAAAATTGTACAAGTGTTGTCACAGAATTTCACCAAGAGCTCAGTGCTGCTACACAATTGTTTCAAAATATTGGGAGAATTCCAAAGGCCATGTTATCTATTTAAAAACAAAGCTCCTTGTAAGCCTCCCATCCTACACGAGTAGCCTTAGTTAGGATCCACCTGATGTTATCTTTACACCTATTCCTTCTCCTGTGACTTTAACAGCAACAATGCTCACAGAATGTGAACAAAGGAAGTGTTTGTTTGTCAAGGTGAATGACAGGTACAGGAACTGGACCAATAAATAAATAAATAAATAAATAAATAAATAACTTCTCCATTTCTATGTTCAAAGACCATTTACTTTCTGCATTCCATGTATCAGGAAGTTTGCAGGTTTTACCCAAGTATTGGAAATATATTCAGAATAACAGCTAAATTTACATTGTCACATCATCCCACAGTTGTTTGTTAGTACATTATGTAAACCCAGCCATGATAAACAATGTTTTTGGCTTTGTAAGAACAAAACCAATTATTTGTTCAATAAATCATGGCTAAGAAAATTGTACAAGTGTTGTCACAGAATTTCACCAAGAGCTCAGTGCTGCTACACAATTGTTTCAAAATATTGGGAGAATTCCAAAGGCCATGTTATCTATTTAAAAACAAAGCTCCTTGTAAGCCTCCCATCCTACACGAGTAGCCTTAGTTAGGATCCACCTGATGTTATCTTTACACCTATTCCTTCTCCTGTGACTTTAACAGCAACAATGCTCACAGAATGTGAACAAAGGAAGTGTTTGTTTGTCAAGGTGAATGACAGGTACAGGAACTGGACCAATAAATAACTAACTTCTCCATTTCTATGTTCAAAGACCATTTACTTTCTGCATTCACCTAAGATAACCTATGGCTACCTATGAGGTTCTTGCATGGTTTTGGAAAATATCCTGTAATGTATCTGACTTATGGAGGGAACTTTTGGAGGGAAAATACTTGTTATTGATTGGCTGGTGCCTCAGCCAGAATAGTATACAAGGAGAGCTTCTCCTATTCTGGGTTCACACCATACCATAAAGAGCTGTTGCTAATCATGACCTGCCTCCTCCCTCCTCCCTCCTCAATCGCTCAATCTAACAATCCAATCTGCAGTAGAGGCAGTGGTGGGATTCAGCCAGTTCGCACCACTTCGGGAGAACCGGTTGGTAACTTTGTGAGCAGTTTGGCAAACTGGTTGTTGGAGGAAATCATTACAGCAGAGAACCGGTTGTTAAATTACTTGAATCCCACCACTGAGTAGAGGAATAGGATCGAAATACCATCCAAAGTTGAGATTAGTTCATTTTGGAAGCTATCTGAATGGGCAGGTTGTTTTTACCTAGATCTTTTTTGTATGAACCAAGCAAACACAAACGACTATTTTATTTCTGCATTCCATGTATCAGGAAGTTTGCAGGTTTTACCCAAGTATTGGAAATATATTCAGAATAACAGCTAAATTTACATTTCCACTTTGGGTCAATTTTGTGTATGTGAGTGAGTGTGTGTGTGTGTGAGAGAGAGAGAGAGAGAAGAAGAAGAGAAGGAGAGATATTTTTAACTCCTCTGTCCAAGTAGCCTCAGGACAGAATTGATGCACCCTGAATCATTTTGAGATCTGATATCATCTAGCTTTCATGACTACAATATAAATATTCTCCCGTTCAAATGAGTTGTACCAAAATAGAAATTAGTGATTTGAACAAGAAGTTCTGTTCGCCCCCCTCCACTCCACTCTTCTTTTTTCTTAGTGTACATTGTAATTTTGTTCACATGACACACACTAAGCTAAAATGTGGCAATAGGTAACCTTTGTTTTATAAAAATACAGGCTTTACCATTGTACTTGTAAACTCTTGATTTAAAATCCCAGTTTTTCCTAAACTGGATTAAAGAACTCTGATTAAAGAGCTGCCTAGTAGAGACTAAGACAGTTGTAAAACCATTATGTACTTGCAAGCCTTTTTATAGCCTGAGCTATAAAGTTTTTTTGAGACTTGAGCTGATCTAATAAAGGTCTTGTCTTAAACTGGAAGATAACTTTTCCCTTAGGGCTAAGGATAACTAGTTTTGTTCTTTGGCCTTCTCTATCCATCTTTTTCTGGTTAAACAAACAATTGCAGAACGTTGGGTTTCTTTTGACCAATAGGGTTTGCCTGCAAGGACATTGCGAGTGCAACTCCTCCATTTCCCCAATAGATTTGCTGCAGAAAGTCATTTTCGCAAATTCACCCCATTTAAAAAAATGCCCTTCCTGCAGCAAATCTATTGTGTAAATGGAGGGTTGCAATCCCAATTTCCAGGCGAGCCAACTCTACCAGTTAACTGAGTTTCTGTGTGTTTTTATTAAAACCTGCTGTATGTTTAATCGGTCATGCCACAAATGCACAAATATGAATGTGTCTTTATTGTGCCCAATGGAGGAAAAATGAATGTGAGCTTGAATAAAGGTCAGCATTATAGAAAGTTGTTAATGTGTTGGCAAATACAAGTGACCACTGGGGGCATGAAAGAACTCCCATTTTTATCAGGAATCTTCAAAACATTTGCACTTTGTTTTCATTAACAATTTAATAAGACTTGCTATGGCATGGCGTAAAACTGGATTTGAACGTGGAAGCCTTTATAGTTAAAAAAAATACAATGTTTATGCAGGCAGTCCTTGACTTACAACCCCAACTGAGCCCCAAATTTTTGTTGCTAGGTGAAACATTTGTTAAGTGATTTTTATCATACCTTACGACCTTTCTTGCCACAGCTGTTAAGTGAATCACCACAATTGTTAAGTAGTCACACGGTTGTTAAGGGAATCTGGCTTCCCTATTGACTTTGCTTGTCAGAAGGTCTCAAAAGTGGATCACATGACCCCGGGACATTGCAATTGTCATAAATATGAAAACAGGAGCCAAACATTCAAATTTTGATCACGTGACCGTGGGGATGTTGCAACCGTTGTAAACATGAAAAATGGCCATAAGTCACTTTTTCAGCGCTGTTATCATTTTGAACAGTTATTAAATGGACTGTTGCAAGTCGAGGTCTATCTGTAATTGAAAACAGTTTAGAATAAATATTATATTCTTCAACCTCAAGGCTTTTATGTTTCAAATTACAGAGAGGTGAAAGTTGTGCAATGAAAGGATTTCAGCTGCTTCATAAATTTGAACTCCAAAAATCCTACTTGCCTATGAACAATCGATATTTAGTTAGCCTCCGAGACCTCCCATAACAGCTTAAAGAGCTATGTTGGAATGTTATTAGCCAAAAATAAAATAGGACTGCAAAACTCCAGGCATGCCTATAGAGCTAATGTGGGTTTGCATTCACTTAAGAAATCAATTTACCAAAAAAATCCAGAACAGGTTTATATAGGATCTTGCCATTAGTACTATACAGGCTGCATATTAACAGAAAACCCCTAGCACTTGCAATTGCCAAAATGCTTTTACCATTGCAAGATGCTTCATCGAGCACCCCAAACATTCTCTCAGCAGCCGTTTTCCTTATACAGGTAGCCTTGATTTACAACAGTTCAGTTAGTGAACCTAAACAGGGGGTTGGACTTGAAGACCTCCAGGGTTCCTTCCAACTCTTCTCTTCTCTTCTCTTCTCTTCTCTTCTCTTCTCTTCTCTTCTCTTCTCTTCTCTTCTCTTCTTCTATTCTAGTCTAGTCTAGTCTAGTCTAGTCTAGTCTAGTCTAATCTTCTGTTCTATTCTATTCTATTCAAAGTTACAATGGCACTAAAAAAAGTGACATGATCATTTTTTATACTTACGACCGTTGTAGCATCCCCATGGTCATGTGATCAAAATTCAGATGTTTGGCAACTGGTTCATCTTTATGATGGTTTCAGCGTCCCAGGGTCATCTGATCAACTTTTGGGACCTTCGGACAAGCAAAATCAATGGGGAAGCCAGATTCACTTAACAATCGGCTTACTAACTTAACAATTGCAATGATTCACTTAACAACTGTGGCAAAAAGGGCCAAAACTCACTTGACAAATTTCTCACATAGCAACATGAATTTTGAACTCAATTGTGGTCATAAGTCGAGGACTACCTGTATTAGAAGTTCTATTGTAGTGCAGTGTATGATTGTATTACTTGGGAGTAGCACTTAATGAGATGAGGAGACGAAAGGGACTGGCAGTGTGTGCAGGTGGGTGACTGTCTACTCCAAGGGTGTCAAACTCAAGGCCTGTGGGCTGGATCCGGCTCATGGGGTGTTTAGATCTGGTGTACAGGGTTGCCCTGGAAACAGTGAAAGACCAGCCAAGCTCCGTTTTCGCTGCAGAGCACTCAGGCCACCACAGGTGCCCCTGACACGAGTGACGTCAAGCTGGCCATGCCCACCCCCCGCACCCCCTAAGGTCAAACACCACCCTGATGTGGCCCTCAATGAAATTGAGTTTGACACCCCTTGTCTACTCCGAATGTAACTTGCAGCAGGTACCTAGCTGACTATTGGCTTTGTCTTTCTTTTTAACTTTTCTTTTTAAGAAACTTTTCTTTTCTTTTCTTTTCTTTCTTTAACCTTTCTTTTTAAAAGCCAACACAGTTCTGGGTTGCATAAATAGAGGGATAGAATCAAGATCACGTGAAGTGTTAATACCACTTTATAATGCCTTGGTAAGGCCACACTTGGAATATTGCATTCAGTTTTGGTCGCCACGATGTAAAAAAGATGTTGAGACTCTAGAAAGAGTGCAGAGAAGAGCAACAAAGATGATTAGGGGACTGGAGGCCAGAATGGTTGCAGGAACTGGGTATGTCTAGTTTAATGAAAAGAAGGACTAGGGGAGACATGATAGCAGTGTTCCAATATCTCAGGGGTTGCCACAAAGAAGAGGAAGTCGGGCTGTTCTCCAAAGCACCTGAGGGTAGAACAAGAAGCAATGGGTGGAAACTAATCAAGGAAAGAAGCAACTTAGAACTAAGGAGAAATTTCCTGACAGAACAATCAATAAATTGAACAACTTGCCTGCAGAAGTTGTGAACACTCCAACACTGGAAATTTTTAAGAAAATGTTGGATAGCCATTTGTCTGAAATGGTGTAGAGTTTCCTGCCTGGGCAGGGGGTTGGACTAGAAGACCTCCAAGGTTCCTTCCAACTCTGTTATTATGTTATAACTTCTCTGTTGTGGCAACAAACATAATATGATCTCAGCGGTGAATTGAGAGCTTTTGATGGTGTCAGTGTATCAAGGTGCAGATAAATTAAATGTTGGAAGTGTCACAGGGAACTGGAATAGGTGCTAACAAAGATTTGAGCTGTGCAGTGTATGGAGTGATACTGATAAAAACATATAACTTGCAATGTGTTGTGAAAAACCGACTGGTGTTTGTCTTTTTTACTTCCTGTGTTTGTTGTGGTAAGAAGGGGAACGGCAGACCTGGCTGTGCATCTTCCTCCTCCAGTTTCAGTACCGGTGCCTTTTCCTTGCCCCATCATGTCTCCCTTTCGTGGATGGATTTTTTGGATTGCAAGCCTGGAGGTTAGGGACTTCTGTTTGCTGTTATTCCAGACTGATCTTCTGTAAGCCACTGAGTAGAAGAGCTTTCTCTGCGGAAAGCACAAAGTAAATGTGCCATGTGCAAACATAGCGCCAGCTTCCTGGCCTGATCAAAGCCGTGTCTGCAGTTTGAGATGGGCATAATAGCTTCCCAAGCATGTCCCCTCAAATGTTTGCTCTGATACTGTTGAAAATGAAAATACACATAAAACACAGAAGAGACACAGAAGCCTTAGGCCAAAGCGCTTCCTGACTTTTGCAATCCCACATTTCGAACTGTAAAAATAACAGTATAACATCCGCTTGTGAATTCTAGCCCTAGTTGTTCTTTTATTGGACGACAAAGTACCGCCTCATTAATATAGTGGAGGTTCTCTAATGTAGGGTCTTGAAACATTTTAAAAATGATGGACATTTAAGAGCCGGATAGCAATAGCAATGGCACTTAGACTTATATACTACTTCACAGTGCTTTACAGCCCTCTCTAAGTGGTTTACACAGTCAGCATATTGCCCCCCAACAATCTGGGTCCTCATTTTACCTACCTCAGAAGATGGAAGGCCGAGTCAACCTTGAACCTGGGGAGATGTGAACTGCCAAATTGCAGGCAGCTGGCAGGCAGCAGAAGTAGCCTGCAGTACTGTGCCATTGTGGCTCATGGATGGATGGATGCTTGGTACAGGTAATAGGGCAGCTTGCGATGCTTCTTAAGATGCACTACCTGTGAACATCCCCAGAGTGGGGAGGTACATGATGACAAGTGTGCAGTGACCTCATCAGGCAAATGTCATGGCTCACATACTTGCATATCTAGGACACATGTAGGTGAAGTGGCATCTCTATGGTTTGCTATGGATCCTGCTGGCATTTCTAGGTTGTGATCCAGAGTGTCCAAGCACTCATCTTAAGACTGCATTTCTCACCAAAGGCTTTCGATGAGACCACCAGAGGCTTCCCAGAAATTTCCACCTAATTTTAAGTTTAATAAAGCAAAAGAAAATGATTAAATACTCGGCAATAATCCTTTGCGTGTGGTCCTGGGATGACAATCAAAGATCAAAAGTTCTGATTTAGGCAAATGCAGATTTTTATTTCTACTGTGACTTAGTAATATACACCAGGCTATAATAGTTCGAAAGCACGAAAAAAAATGTAAGTAAAAAAATAGGGATCATCTTTGGTGGGAAGGTAACAGCGTTCTGTGTGCCTTTGGCACAGGGGTGAAATCTAAGTTTTCCCTACCGGTTCTGTGGATGTGGCTTGGTGGGCGTGGCTTGGTGGTCATGTGATTGGGTGGGCATGGCCAACTCAATGTCACTCGCATCGATGGGTGCCTCACCTGGCCCCTCCCCTCCCAGCCATTTCTTGTCATACCCAGCCTCTATAGTTCTGTAAAAATGTTGTTCACCCTTTTTCAACTTTATTATCTACATACTGTAGATGTACTTTCATGGACCACTGAAAGGAGGAAATGGCTCACATGCTTTGCCCAAGAGTGGGATAGGCAACAGGCTTTTAAGGGGCTGCCAGAAAGAAGGGGAGGCAATGTATTTTCCAAAGCACCAGAAGGCAAAACAAAAAGCAATGGATGGAAACTGAAGTAACAGAGAAGCAACCTAAAACTAAGAAGAAACTTCTTGACAGTGAGAACAATTAACTAATGGAACTGCTTCACTAGAAAGGACTTTCTTTTGCTCCAGAAGAAAATCAGAATAAAGAACTGGAAAAGCCTTCACAGGAAGAGGCTTTTTTGTTCTGCTGTGGAAGAAAAATAGAAGACAGAGAAATCTTCCCTTTCTGCTTTTGCTCCAGAGGAAGCAAAAGACAGTTTCTTTTGAGGCAGTTTCTCAATTCAGGCAAGGTGGTTTGCAGCTTCGCAACATTGTAAGGAGGTGATAATTGCTCTTGGCTGAACGCCCAGACATCTCATTAAAGCTAGTATTCCTTTCCCTACTTGGGAGGGGGGAGGAAAAACAGCCAAAGAAAATTTCCCTTTATTATTCTAGCTGAGGGCAAATGAGACTAAGACTCATTTGCTGTTTCTTAGCTTAGCTGAGGCAGCAATCGCTCTGCCGCGCAAATCAGCTGAGCTAATAAACAATAGAATATAGGAGAAGTGAAAGGAGGGGAGGGCAGGTGGGTGGGGCCAATCAAAGTTTTCCTTACCGGTTCTCCAAACCAGTCAAAATTTTCCCTACCTGGACAGTATTTCACCCCTGCTTTGGCATTAGTCATGCTGGCCACAAGACCATGGAGATGTCTTCTGACAGCGCTGGCTCTTCGGCTTTGAAACGGAGATGAGCACTACCTCCTAGAGTCAGGAACGACTAACGCATATATGTGAGGGGAACCTTTACCTTTACCTTAGAATAGTAGTATTGTCGTGTCCCCCTCCCCCTCCGACGACCGGGTCTAGGAAGTCCGTATCAAGCGTGGCCACGAAGCCTCTGCAGCTTTGCCAAATTCCTTTCAGATTTCTCAGGGCAGGCAGGAATCCAAGTTGTGACTTCTGCAAACTAGATGAGACTTTGCTTGACTCAAGGAATGCCAAAAGCAGGTCCTTTATATAGGCTGTGGGGTGTGGCTCCATGACTCAGCATTTATCCAGGCCTGCCCCTCCCTTCCTTCTGCTGACGTCGCCTCTCAGATCTCCGGAAGCGAGGATCCTCCCACTTTGAATTCCCTTCAGCTGTCTCTACTGTCGGCATCTGAGAAAGGGAGGGGTCAGAGGGACCAGGTCCGGGTAATTGCACCACTTGGCTGACTTTCTGCTCTGACGGCTACATCGAAGGAACACACACTCTATGAGTAAGCTGTCTTGGGCTTATCTGTTCATTCCTGACATCCTGTCCGGGCATGGGGCCAGGGCCGGGGGCTGGAGGCATGACAGGCCGTTCATCTTCATTATCAGACTCAGAGTCTGATAGCAGACCCGAGACGAGACGGGAGGGGCCCGGCTAAGGAGAGGAGGGAGGACGAGGCACAACAAGTATCTTCTTTCCAGTTGTTTTTTTTGGGCATATTTTTTTTTACCCAGCAACTGGGGGGAGGGGGCGCATTATATTTGTTCTCCTTACCCAGGAGAACAGGAATTGATTTATTTTACAAACCTAGTGTTTTATGACCACTTTTTAATGAATAGCTTTGGGAAGTTGTTGTTACTTTTCTGGGAGACAAGAAATAATCCTCTATCACTGTCACACAAAACAGATGGTCTTTTAAACCGAAGACCAGCAATCCTAATAAAATAACTCAGAATCACTCACAGATGTTTTCCAAGCAGCCTCTGTTTCTTTCTTATATATTCTGGGATAATTATTTTTTTTCTTCTGTCAACGGGGAAATAAGAGAGCAGCAGGGAAGCAAATGTGATCTCTAATTACCACCTGCAAAGGCACAAAACGGAGAAGAGAACAAGACAGGGAGGCCGCTTGACAGATTAAAATAGAAGAATTCAGAACGCATGAGCTGAAAAGTTAAAAAAAATAAATAAGAAGAAGAAGAATGATACCTAAGACCAGAGAGTGTTGTAAAGAACTATTTTTGCAACCAGCCAAATGAAAGGATTCAGTTTAGGGAGCACATCCAACTTTCATTAAGAAACAGCAATCTGCTGCGGAAAAAAGTAAAAAGTACAGAGATCTGTTTCCAGGATGAATGACACAACCAAAATAGTCTGTCTCAAAGCAATGGAGAACATACTGCAGAGCACATAACCATTCATTAGGCAGTTTGCTATTTATTATTGCCACTCAGCTAGAGCTTCCCGAGCGCTGCTGGTTCAACATCCTATTCTGGCTTTTAAACCTTAGACGGTTGCAAAATAAGATTCTTGCCACAAAGTCTGAAACATATTTATGTTTAGACAAGGTTTATACTAGAAGAAAACAATTTTCTGCAATCTGTAAGAGCTCAAAATTAAGGTGCCATACCAGTGAGGAGGACAATGCAGGCTTTAAAACCTCGTTCTGCTGATATAAGCATTTAAATATTTATTTTTGCTCTGTGCTCTGCAAAGGGACAGAGGAGTTATCTGGTGGTGGTGGGGAAAGCAGAGGTGTTGGGGTATCTAAAAAAGGAAAGATACCAGGCATGATTGTGTGGCTAAAGCACACAACACCCATTCACTATGGACTTTGAAGAGGCAGGGCTTCAGACCAGAGTTTGTGCCAAGCACGCTGGCATTTTTTTTAATTGCCTCCCACCCACAAACTGGGAGTTAATTTAACTCCAAAAGAGATTATGGCTGCTCAGGGTTAAACTCAATCCCCACAGTGATCAGTGATGGGAGCAATTAGTGGAATTCCTTTGAGGTCTTTAAAATGGCAAGCAAGCCTGAAAAGAAAGGTGCTATTTCAAAAATGAATCTTGTCTCTTGAGGACTGGGGCTTTAAGAGAACAGGCTCAGCATGCTTGGTTGCTAAGGGAGACTAGCAAAACCCTGCCCCCTCTCTGCTGGGGGTGCTGCCATCACCTCATACTGTCACAGAATCATAGGGCTGGAAGGGACCTTGAAAACCTTCTAGTCTCCCCCCGCCCCGCCCAAGACAGAGCATCCTGGACAAATGATTGTCCAATCTTTTCTTGAAAGCCTTCAGCAATGATGCACTCACAACTCCTGGAGGCAAGGTTTTCCTTGGAGAAACCCAACCCATTGCTCAACGGTGTGCTTGTTGGAAAATCTTGAAACTACTAAATACCTTTTGACTTTGGGGCAAAGTTCCCCAGCAGATAGATGTACCCAGGATCCAGTTTTTCTTCTTCCATTGGGAGTAAGGGACAATGGCAAAAGTGAGAGTGCCCTGGATATGGTTGCTCAGGAAGACATGGATTTGGTAGCGGTAGTAGATAGTAATAGTACTTAGACTTATATACCACTTCATACTGCTTTACAGTCCCCTCTAAGCAGTTTACATAGTCAGCCTATTGCCCCCAATAATCTGGCTCCTCATTTTAGCAACCTCGGGAGGATGGAAGGCTGAGTCAACCTTGAGTCTGGTGAGATTTCAACTGCCAAACTGCAGGCAGCCGGCAGTCAGCAGAAATAGTCTGCAGTACTGCACTCTAACCATTGCACCACCATGGCTCCCAACTGAGACATTCCTGGTGGGTGAGGAACCACCATAAACCTAAGTCAGTGTCGGCGAACCTATGGCATGCGTGCCGGAAGAATGCGTCCCATGAAGAATGCACAGCCTCGCTGGCTCCTGTTCCGTGTTCCTGTGATTACACGCACACCAGTCAGCTGGCCGTTGCATGCACGGAAGCAGCGGAACCCAGAACAGCGGCATTCCATCACACATGCGCAGGTTGGCACCCGACCTTCCAGGTTGACCTTGTGCGCATGCGCAATGGCCAACTGTTTGTCAGGTATGCTTCCATACTGGTATCTGGGTGTTTGAGTGCCGGCTCGTGCATGCGCAATAGACCGCCGGTGTTCTGGCTATCAGTGCTCCTGCGCACGTGAAGGCCAGCGGGGCCGCGCATACCTCATGGGATGGTTTAGCATGCCACTTCTGGCACGCAGGCCGGCATGCGGTGACGTCAAAGGTTCACCATCACTGACCTAAGTAGTTTTCAAGCATCTGAAACTGAAAGAGAAACATCTATTTACATTACATAAAATGAAAGAGAAAATTGTGTTTAGCCTTTAAGAGAGAGAGAAAAAAAGCAACATTAAAATGCAAGTTGGATTTTCCCCTTTCTCCCTAACTGTGAAGACCAATCATCGTCGCAATAGAATTCCTAATAGGTCAGCAAGGCAAGGAGGTTACAAATAATACTGTACAACCTGAAGCTCATCCTGCTTTACTTCAACAATCCTATTGGCACTGAACAAACAGAGCACTCCGTGTTAGAAGATTGTAAAAGTCAGTGAAACAGAAAATAAATCACTGTTCACTGAGCTTAGCATAATCTCTGGGTGAAAGAGGTTATCAGAATTGTGGAAGAGTGGCAGGTCTGACAGGGGGTTTGCTCTCAAGAGCGAATTTTCCTGGATTTATGACCCCACCGAATTCCACTCCTTCCAACTTCAGCACGCCCCTGTTTTTATCAGGGAAAAGGAGAGGAATGTCGCTTCTGCTCCAGAGGACTTATTAAATTGATTGATATTCCAAGCAGACGGGAATTTCACAAGCGTTCAATCTTTGATGCAGAATCAGCACGGCAAGTACCGACTCCCTTTTTGAAATTTGAAACCTTTCTTTGTCTTTGATTAATTGACTTTTAAAATGGCGTCTAAAAGTGAAAGTAAAAATTTTTTAGTACGATGAAGCAGCGTTACTTGTGGATTGTTACAAACGGAGTTTTTTTATACTGAAAGGAGGGAAGGAGAGTTATTAACTTTGAATTCCTGATTCTTTTGAAGACAGAATGGCAGCTAAACCTTTAAAGCCTTCTGGAAGAAGGGGATCTGAACCAAGTCTTGAGAAAATATTGAAAGAACAATTAAAACTTTCTGAAGATAGGCAAAAAGAGATGATGGAGAATTTTAATGCAAAAATAAGAGAAGATATTCTTATGGCAGTTCAAGGACTGAGTAAAAAAATTGAAGGATTGGAAGTGGAAATGCAACAGATCTCTCAGTCAAATAAGTATTTAGAAGACGAAATGAAAGGTGTTCAGAAAAAAGTGGATCAAAATGAAGATCAGGTTGTGATATTACAATATAAACTTATGGAAGGAGCTCTTAGAATTCGTGGTATGCGAGAAGAGCGTGGAGAAGACTTAAGAAAAATTATATCAGAAGCATTGGCTGAATTTATTGAAGCGGACCCCCAAGAGGTAGCTTACCAAATTGATAAAATATATAGAGTTAATTCTTGGATTGCAAGACAGAGAAAGCTTCCTCGGGACATTGTGGTTTATTTTGTGAAAAGGACTATGAGAAATCAAATTCTGCAAGTTTCATATCAGACAACTTTAAAAATTGGAGAACAGGAGTTGAAGGTGTTGAAAGAGATTCCTTCAAAGATGTTAAGAGACAGGAAGGAATTTGCTTTTTTTACACAAGAACTTAAAAAACATCAGATTCAATTCAGATGGGAGGTGCCAGTTGGACTGACACTATTCTATCAAGGAAGGAGATATAGAATTGACACGGTTTTAAAGGCAAAGGATTTTCTTTCTACAGTTTTGAAAGTCGAAATAGAAGTGATAGAAAACTTCAAGAGACTCAAGAAGGCGTGGTGACCCAAGAGCCTTTATTGCTGCCAGTATTAGAGGAACCACAAGAGCAAAGGGTGACAAGAGGAGCCCTTAAGCGTAAAGAAGAGCAACAGTCTCAAAGTAAAAGTCAGGATCCCATTATGGAAGCTGTGGGAGGAGCTAGACGGAAGATACCGGAGGAGGAGCTTCCGTTGTCTGCTTCAAAGCTTCAGGAGGCCAGTAATGGCAAATAGAATCTTGTCATGGAATGTTAATGGCTTGAATTCAGCTCAGAAAAGAAGGAAAATATTTCACTACTTGAAACAATTAAAAATGATGTGATTTGTTTGCAAGAGACACATATAAAATTATCAGACCAAAAATATTTAATTAATTCAAAATTGGGTAACCATTTTGTTGCATCAGCTTTGGAAAAGAAGCATGGAATTGTTGTATATATCAGGAAGGATATACCAGCTAAGCTAATTGAGGCAGATATTCAAGGAAGATTTATTGCTATTGAACTGGTGATAGATGCAAAAGACTTTGTTGATAGGTATTTATGCACCTAATCAGCAACAAGAAAAGTTTTACAAAATGTTACATGAGAGGTTGACCCTCTGGGATTATAGTTCGTTTATTTTATTAGGAGACTGGAATGGAGTAATTGATACAAGAAGGGATAAGAGAACCTCCTCCAAGAAGATACCTATACATGCAAAATTACCAAAATCCTTTTTTGAAATGATGGAAGACTTTGAGTTTAGAGATATATGGAGGTTACGGAATCCAGATGAGAGAGATTTTACTTTTTTTTCTGATAGGCATCAATCTTTTTCACGCATTGATTTTATTTTAATTTCTAATGACTTGCTTTCTAGGGTGAAGAAAACGAAGATATTTCCGAGGTGTTTAACTGACCATAGCCCAGTATGGATGGAATTATTACAAGGGAAAAAAGGTGGTAGAACATGGAGGTTGAATGAAAATCTGTTTAGATATGAGGATAATGTAACTTATTGTAAGAAACAGTTAAAAGAATTTTTTGATTTTAATATGTACAAAGGGACACCTATAGGAACTGTGTGGGAAGCGAGCAAAGCGTTTATTAGAGGATATTGATTTTATTTGGACAACAGGCAAAGGAATAATAAACAAAGGCAGCGTAGATATTTGGAAGAAGAAATTCAAAGGAAGCAACAGTTATTAATTCAAAACCCACAAGATCATAAACTTAAAGAGGCTATAAAAATATTACAGAGTCAATTTAATATGTTAATGGCAGACCAGGTGGCAACGAATATACAATATGCTAAACATAATACCTTTTGTAATGCAAATAAACCTGGGAGATGGTTGGCATATAATTTAAGGAAGAAACAGAAAGCACGTGTCATACAAAAAATAGAATATAAAGGTAAAGAGATATACCAACAGGATAAAATTAAAACGGCATTCTCAGAATTTTATACTGCACTATATGCAAAAGACAAAATATTGGATAGGGACATTTATGATTATTTGAAAGATTATAAGGTGAATATTCTAACATTAGAACAGAGCGAGGAGCTGAACCGGCCGATAGCTACTGGAGAAATAGTGGAGGCAACTAAACAATTAAAATGGGAAAACCCTGGTACAGATGGTCTTACAGCAACTTATTATAAAAAGACAGGATGAAATATTAGGCCCACTTAAAGAATTATTTAATCAGATACAATTAGGAGTGGGAATACCCCCGTCATGGAAAACATCTTTTATTTCACTGATACCGAAAGAGGAGCAAGACTGCTCTAAACCTGGTAACTATAGGCCGATTTCACTTTTAAATAATGATTATAAGATTTTTGTAAAAATAATAGCAAATAGATTAATGTTAGTTTTACAACAAAGAATTCATACTGATCAATCTGGTTTTATAAAAGGGAGGCAGATGAGGAATAATGTTAGACAGATTATTAATATATTGGAATATTTGGAAAAGAAGAATACTTCAGCGGCACTTATTTTTTTGGATGCAGAGAAAGCCTTTGATCGATTGCATTGGGATTTTTTATTTAAATTAATAGAGAAAATGCAATTTGGAGACTGTTTTATTAGAATAATTAAAGCGATTTATGGAGAGCAAACAGCACAGATTATAGTAAATGGTAGTTTGACAGAAGTTATTAAGATTGCGAAAGGAACAAGACAGGGATGTCCCTTATCACCATTATTGTTTGTTTTGACTCTGGAACCATTATTAGATAAAATACGAGAATTAATGAAAATAGAGGAATTAAGATTAGACAATATGAGTACAAAGTTAGAGCTTTTGCAGATGATGTAGTGGTTACGTTAACGAATCCTATAAATTCAAGTAGATTTTTGTTGGAAGTAATTGATAAATATGGAAAGGTATCAGGATTTAAAATAAATCAGAATAAAACAAAAGTGATAATTAAAAATATGTCTATACAACAGAAACAAAAACTAGAGGAAATGACAGGATTTGAGGTAGTAAAAAAGGTTAAATATTTAGGGGTCTATATTAGCTCATCGAACAAGAAACTTTATAAGAATAATTATGACTTGCTATGGCAAAAAGTTCAGAATGATATGAGTGGCTGGAAGAAATTGCAGTTATCCCTATTGGGAAGGATTGCGGCTATTAAAATGAATGTGTTACCTAGATTTTTGTTGGAAGTAATTGATAAATATGGAAAGGTATCAGGATTTAAAATAAATCAGAATAAAACAAAAGTGATAATTAAAAATATGTCTATACAACAGAAACAAAAACTAGAGGAAATGACAGGATTTGAGGTAGTAAAAAAGGTTAAATATTTAGGGTCTATATTAGCTCATCGAACAAGAAACTTTATAAGAATAATTATGACTTGCTATGGCAAAAAGTTCAGAATGATATGAGTGGCTGGAAGAAATTGCAGTTATCCCTATTGGGAAGGATTGCGGCTATTAAAATGAATGTGTTACCTAGATTTTTGTTGGAAGTAATTGATAAATATGGAAAGGTATCAGGATTTAAAATAAATCAGAATAAAACAAAAGTGATAATTAAAAATATGTCTATACAACAGAAACAAAAACTAGAGGAAATGACAGGATTTGAGGTAGTAAAAAGGTTAAATATTTAGGGTCTATATTAGCTCATCGAACAAGAAACTTTATAAGAATAATTATGACTTGCTATGGCAAAAAGTTCAGAATGATATGAGTGGCTGGAAGAAATTGCAGTTATCCCTATTGGGAAGGATTGCGGCTATTAAAATGAATGTGTTACCTAGATTTTTGTTGGAAGTAATTGATAAATATGGAAAGGTATCAGGATTTAAAATAAATCAGAATAAAACAAAAGTGATAATTAAAAATATGTCTATACAACAGAAACAAAAACTAGAGGAAATGACAGGATTTGAGGTAGTAAAAAGGTTAAATATTTAGGGTCTATATTAGCTCATCGAACAAGAAACTTTATAAGAATAATTATGACTTGGTATGGCAAAAAGTTCAGAATGATATGAGTGGCTGGAAGAAATTGCAGTTATCCCTATTGGGAAGGATTGCGGCTATTAAAATGAATGTGTTACCTAGATTTTTGTTGGAAGCAATTGATAAATATGGAAAGGTATCAGGATTTAAAATAAATCAGAATAAAACAAAAGTGATAATTAAAAATATGTCTATACAACAGAAACAAAAACTAGAGGAAATGACAGGATTTGAGGTAGTAAAAAGGTTAAATATTTAGGGTCTATATTAGCTCATCGAACAAGAAACTTTATAAGAATAATTATGACTTGCTATGGCAAAAGTTCAGAATGATATGAGTCGCTGGAAGAAATTGCAGTTATCCCTATTGGGAAGGATTGCGGCTATTAAAATGAATGTGTTACCTAGATTTTTGTTGGAAGTAATTGATAAATATGGAAAGGTATCAGGATTTAAAATAAATCAGAATAAAACAAAAGTGATAATTAAAAATATGTCTATACAACAGAAACAAAAACTAGAGGAAATGACAGGATTTGAGGTAGTAAAAAGGTTAAATATTTAGGGTCTATATTAGCTCATCGAACAAGAAACTTTATAAGAATAATTATGACTTGCTATGGCAAAAGTTCAGAATGATATGAGTGGCTGGAAGAAATTGCAGTTATCCCTATTGGGAAGGATTGCGGCTATTAAAATGAATGTGTTACCTAGATTTTTGTTGGAAGTAATTGATAAATATGGAAAGGTATCAGGATTTAAAATAAATCAGAATAAAACAAAAGTGATAATTAAAAATATGTCTATACAACAGAAACAAAAACTAGAGGAAATGACAGGATTTGAGGTAGTAAAAAGGTTAAATATTTAGGGTCTATATTAGCTCATCGAACAAGAAACTTTATAAGAATAATTATGACTTGCTATGGCAAAAAGTTCAGAATGATATGAGTGGCTGGAAGAAATTGCAGTTATCCCTATTGGGAAGGATTGCGGCTATTAAAATGAATGTGTTACCTAGATTTTTGTTTCTGTTCCAGATGATACCTATAATTAAAAATATGTCTATACAACAGAAACAAAAACTAGAGGAAATGACAGGATTTGAGGTAGTAAAAAGGTTAAATATTTAGGGTCTATATTAGCTCATCGAACAAGAAACTTTATAAGAATAATTATGACTTGCTATGGCAAAAAGTTCAGAATGATATGAGTGGCTGGAAGAAATTGCAGTTATCCCTATTGGGAAGGATTGCGGCTATTAAAATGAATGTGTTACCTAGATTTTTGTTGGAAGTAATTGATAAATATGGAAAGGTATCAGGATTTAAAATAAATCAGGATAAAACAAAAGTGATAATTAAAAATATGTCTATACAACAGAAACAAAAACTAGAGGAAATGACAGGATTTGAGGTAGTAAAAAGGTTAAATATTTAGGGTCTATATTAGCTCATCGAACAAGAAACTTTATAAGAATAATTATGACTTGCTATGGCAAAAAGTTCAGAATGATATGAGTGGCTGGAAGAAATTGCAGTTATCCCTATTGGGAAGGATTGCGGCTATTAAAATGAATGTGTTACCTAGATTTTTGTTTCTGTTCCAGATGATACCTATAATTAAAAAGAAAAAATTCTTTGTTCTGCTACTTTACAAACATTACATATGGCTCTTTATTGAGGCCTTCTCCTCTGGAGCAAATACCCAGTGAGATGAGAGTGTCTTTCTTCTTTCTTCTTTCATGTGTTGGATTGAGAGACAGCCACAACACAAGAAGAATCTGAACTTTCAATGCCACGTCTTAACCTGACAATGGGGAAGTTTCTCATCTTTGTGTAAGGCAGTCAGGTCTGGCTTGCAAAAGTCTAGTAGGTAACTATTGCAGATGTCAGTGAAGAGAACAGAAAATTCTGTAGGACTCATAAAGCTTTATATGACTCAGAACCTGGGTCTCTTTGGGACCACATATTCCCAACTGCATTTGCCCAGCCAATAAAATTGGGTAGGAAAGCCCCTCCCCCCTCCATCTTGTTTCTCTCAGGCTTCAGTTCTTAAACAGAGAATAATGATGGAGGGGGGAGGGCTTTTCAATGGCTGCCTACAATATTTCCCTGAAGGTTCAAATGTTCCGAACCCTACTGAAATTCAGGAAAATACAGAAAATATGACTTTTCCAGCAGGCCACAGAGCTTGGATGTTCGGTGGCTAAGACACTGAGCTTGTCGATCAGAAAAGTCGGCAGTTTGACGGTTCAAATCCCTAGTATAGATCTCCTGCATGAGCAGGGGGTTGGACTAGATGACCTCCAGACCTCCCTTCCCACTCTGTTACTGTTACTGTTATAGAACCGTTATAAGCATCTTACATTAAAGTTTCTGTTGTGTTGATATGGCTTGTGTTTCTCGGTGTATACTGTATACCTTATACAAGTGTATTGTACGTTGTGTTATTGCTTGTAATGCTTTTATTTAAGGTTTACATATGGTGTAAGCCCAGTTTATAAAAATACAAACAAATCTTTGCTGTCATCTTGTGGCCTCTGGAGTTTTGCAGTCCACCTCTGGTAGCAGCATCCTAGGTGGCTTTTCTGCCATTTCAGTTTTAAAAATGCACCTCAGTAGCTTACAATAACTAAATCCATAATAAAACACCACATAATTATCAACAACATACACAAAATATGTCCATACAACCCCATGGTAATTATAGGGACACAATAAGCAGCACCCACACTCATTTTAGGTACAAATTTAATAGTCACCATACTCTCTAAACGCCCATGCCAGGTTTTCACAAGCTTTGTTAATAATGTTAATCTTAATAATGAGAATGCTGTTCTCCTTTCCTGGCTCTGTAGAAGGGATGTTCTGGCAGAGAATGCAGTTCAGTTCTCACTTTTTATAAAACTTAGAAAATCTTCATGCAGACTAGAATGCCTTTCTCAGGGTAGCCCTTGTATTTAGCATAATAGATTTGCAACCTTGATTAGCAATAGCACTTAAGACTTACATACCGTTTCATAGTGCTTTACAGCCCTCTCTAAGTGGTTTAAAGAGTCAGCATATCGCCCCCGACAATCTGGGTCCTCATTTTATCAACCTCGGAAGGATGGAAGGCGGAGTCAACCTTGAGTCTGGTGAGATTTGAACTACCAAACTGCACCTAGCAGTCAGTAGTCTGCAGTACTGCACTCTAACCACTGCATCACCTCAGCTCTTTAACAGGATGGATCAAAAGGTGAGCCCCTCCCCCAATGTTACCTAATCCGACATGCTGGAATAACAGTTAAAAGCTCCATTTTATAATTAGAAAACACATTCAATAAACCTAGTTGACACTTAAAGTGAATTTAAAGATAAATTTCCTCTATCAAGCCATGTCTGATTCTAGGGAGCAGTGCTCATCTCCGTTTCTTAGCTGAGGAAGCCAGGGTTGTCCAAAGATACTTTTGTGGCCATGTGGCCAGCATGACTATACACCAAGATGCACAAAATGCTGTTACCTTCCCTCCAAAGTGATGCCTATGTATCTACTGACATTTGCCTGCTTTCAAACTGCTAGGTGGGTAGGAGCAGAGGCAAATAACAGGCGCTCACCCTGTTATGCGGCATTGGGTCTTAAACCTGGGTTGGGTCTCAAGCATCTTTTCTGACACATCACACCCTCTAAAATGCATTTATTCTCTGCAGATATGGACATTTTCCAGTCATGTTCTCTCTTTGGCAGAATTTTAGGTCCCGACAAAGTTAATCATGGTCAGAAACTGAGGGCATTTGTACGCCCGGAAAAAAAAATAAACTGATAAATTAATGTCCATCAGGCAGCCAATAAACGCAAAATTTACTTTATCTTAGGTGAAGTCATTCTTTAGGAATAAGAGTGTTTGCATCAGGCTGAGAACAGCAAGGACAGAGAAGGTGATTAACAATGTCATTTTTAACGAGTTTAGTAGCAGCCCTTTCATCCAATGATACAATCAAGACCATTACAAATAAAAAATATAGATAAAACTTATTACTATTGACCTCACCCCATTCCTAAGAGGACCATAAGGGGCGTGCATAAGAGCACAAACGTGCCTACCGTTCCTGTCCTATTGTTTTTCTTTTCTTCTTTCTATATATATGCTTATACCTCCTTATATTTACCCATATGTTTATATACTATATAATCTTTTGTATGATTCCTACATATATTGTTGTGACAAAATAAATAAATAAATAAATAAATAATACAAATTAATAATAAAATAAATAAATAAAATAAATAAATAAAACAAAACAAAACAGAGAGGCAAAGACAATCAGCCCTTTCTCTGATTTTGTTTTTTGTTGTTGTTATGGCCAGATGTCTTGGACTGCATCCCCCATAGACCTTTGTCCTTGACTCTATTGGCATGGATGGAAGTTGAAATCCAAAGCGTTTGACAGATACCAGATTGTGAAGAATTGGTATAGTTTAATGTCATCAAACTGGGTTTGATTTCTGGTGGCAGCTTGGACAAATACCTTCCCTCCCAACATTTCCTCAGCAACAAACAGCTCTGATAGTTGCATAGTCAACCATAGTGTGGTTAAAGGAGACCTCCTCTTTGTCTTTTCTCTATATATTTCTAGTTCCTTTCTATGTAGGCACTGCAGCAGCCCAGTATATTTTCCTCCTATGTGTCCATGGAGATTCTCAGCCATTCAGGTCATGCTTTTTCAAGAGGCAACTGGCCTTCAGAACTGGAGAAGCTTCTCGGATAAGAAGCAAAACGTCTTCAAAGAAAAACCAGAAAGTCCAGTTGCCTCTTGGAAAAAGAAAAAAAAAAGACCTTTGGAATTTCCTCCTATGTCTGCCAAACAAGCTCTAGAGAAGAAAAGAAAGGGGGTGCGGCGGGGTGGGTCGCTGGGAGGAAGCAACCCTTGACGCACGGCCCCGGGCCGAGGATTTCTGCCAAAAAGCCGCCACTTTCACTTCCGTCCCTGCTCCTTTTCCTCATTCCGTCGAGCGCCAAGATTCCGAACCGCCTCGCAGGCAAAAGCTTTTAAACTACAACTCCCATCATGCCCCCTCTCTCTCCCGCATCTCTCTGGCCCAATTGAAAAAAAGAGATTCCGCAGCGTTTGACCTACCCCTGCCACGCGAGCCAATGGCGAGTCCCGTTTGCGCTCTCGCTCAGCCAATCATACGGGAAGACGATTGTTGAGGGCCGGGCGGGAAAGTGGTTGCGATTTTGAATGTCGAGAAAAGCCTGAAAGGTAAACGATGGCGAGGCGGTTGTGTCTGTCTATCTGTCTGTCTCTGTCTGCTTGTCTTTGTCCAGAAACATTTGTTTTTTTAAATGAAGATCAACGTTGGTAATTCGCTTGATAAGTCTAGGGAGACAAAAGTAGAAACGCTAAAAAACATTTTGGAAAAGTCTTGCTACTAAGCTTTATCAAGGGCTTTTGCAAAAGAAGTTTACATATTGAAAGAGAATTAGGTGGTTGTCCCGTTTCAAAAAATTCGTGTTTGATGTGCGTGCATAAATCTTGGTTTCTGTCTCTGTGGTTCAGGATCAAAATTTTCAGAAGGTTTTAAGTTGGAGGGTGTTCAGTGAATAAACATTATGCAGAATAATACTCAGGTCTCCAGCTTAAACGATTTGAATGCCTGGGATTTTTAAATGTAATAGCCTGGTGGACTAGTAACAGCAGTATTCCACTGCAAAACTGTCCTTAAGTTGGAATTAAGGAAGTTATTTTACTTTTGCTATTTTCTATTTCTTTTTAGAACCATGGCTGAGATGAAAGATGATAATGATGAGCTTGCAATCCTTGAAAAAGACATCAAAGAATTTTGGACAAAGTTCAAAACTATTTGTTGCCTTGAGCCTATTGATCAGGTTTTGGGGCTAAGAGACTCGTGGTATGAATCCATAAACAGTCTTTCAGGTAAAATTATATCTGCTTCATTATTTTGGATATTTCAGAAAATGAAATAATCCAGTATATTCTTCATTCCCTCTTCTAGCTTTGTAATCAATTGGGGTAGGCTGACCATGGAAAAGAAGAACAATATTTAAAGTATCTAAACTAGGCCTGTCCAACTTTTTGGCTTGCCTGGGCCACGTTAAGTGAAGGGGAATTTTCTTGGGCCGCATATAAAAAACATAATGTAGTTAATGTATATAAATAACAAGTGTCCTTTATTTTTTTAATATTTTAAATAAAATTTTGTGGGACCACATTATTAGATGTCCAGGACCACATGAGGGCCTTGACTTAGACATACCTGACCTGAACTATGTATGATATTTTCCTTTTTTTCATTTCTCAGTATGTTGGGGAGAATTTAATCTGAATGTAAAGTTTGTTGGTGATTTTATTGATCAGATTTATATCCCACCTTTTTCAGGAGGGTGAATTTATATCTTTTTACTGCTTTGTATATGATTTAACCTAGTATCAATCTTTACTGTACATCTCACTTTAGGTATCTTATAATACAGGTAGTCCTTGACTTATAACCATCCATTTAGTGACGGTTCAAAGTTTCACCAGCACTGAAAAAAGTGACATGACCGTTTTTCATACCTATGACCATTGCAGCATCCCCACGGTTACATGATTTGGATTCAGAATTAGGACACTTGGCAACTGGCACCATATATTTATGATGGTTGCAGGGTCCCAGGGTCATGTGATCACCTTTTTCAATTTTCTGACCAGCAAAGTCAATGAGGAAGCTACATTCACTTAGCTATATTAGTAACTTAACAACTGTAGCAATTCATTTAACTGCAGCAAGAAAGGTCATAAAATGATAAAATTCATTTAACAACTGTCTTACTTAGCAATGGAAACTTTGGGCTCAATTGTCATAACTCGACTACTTGTACAATAAATAAAAAATACATCACATAAAACAAAATAAAAACAATAGTTTCTGGCTGAGTTTTGATTTTGTTTTTTTACATTTTAGATAAATGGTCTAAAAGACTGAAAGAAGGGGATGAAATTATCAACAAATTCCATGAGTACAGCAATGGTACAGTATGAATCATTTCTGGTTTTGCTTACAATCATTTTACAGAAGCTAATAGACAAAGTAGAATCCCTAAAAATATATATATATTTAATATTCAGTATTGATGTCTATCCTGAAAAATAATGTCTGGGCCACCTTTTCTATAAAAGTAAACTGCTGAATGCAGTTCGGATAAGCCAAACCTTGATCTAACTTCCAATTGTGTTATACAATAATAACACGTATTTAATTATAAAGACATATAGTTTATACTTCTTTAGATATAGTCAGATAATCATTGCATTGTCAATAATGCTTCTTCTGTTCCTTTCCTCTCAAATGTCCATGAATCAAACTGTTTGGATAATATACATTGTTTAATGTTAAGATGATGAAGGTGCCAGTTTTATGGGAATGTATATTTCTGTTGGATTGGGACTAAATGTAAACTGGGTTTGGTTTCTGGGGCCTACAGAGATATGTAGTTTTCTCAATAACAGTATGAAATTGCTTTCCATGGATTTCTTCTGGATTTCCTTTTTCATCTCAGCCTAGTTTGCAGTCCTGCCTCTGCCTGGTGCTTTCTCAATACTAATGAGAATGTGTTGTACTGTAAATATAGCAATAGCACTTAGACTTATATATCGCTTCAGGGTGCTCTACAGCCCTCTCTAAGCGGTTTACAGAGTCAGCATATTGCCCCCAACAATCTGGGTCCTCGTTTTTACTGACCTCGGAAGGATGGAAGGCTATGGTGTTATCCAGGTGCTATGTAATTTACTAAAACAGAGTTTTGTTTTTCTTCATATTTTATGTGGGTGTTGCATTTAATATTTTATTTTTTAATATTTAGTGATAAGGATAGCAGTTAATATCTTAACACATGTAATATATAAACAGAAAACATTCTCAAGATAGCCTTAAATATTGTCATATTTATGCAGTGTACTCACAGCATCTTTCCAACAGATTATGTTTAACTTTTTTAATGTTTTATTGAGTAATCTATATTACTCAAATTACTGAGGGGTAAACCTAAGTAAGTAGCTTTTGCATTTAAAAAAAAATATGTAGCCAGTTTTCTCTGTTTCTTACAGAAGTCTGTGTGTTGAATAAATCAATTGAAGAAAAGCAAGCTAAAATCTCAGCAGCTCTTTCTAACATTACGGATGAGGAAAAGGAGAAGGCAGACTTGATGAACAGCATCCAAGAGTTGAAGGAAGAGTTAATCCAAAACAGTAAATGTAAGTTGCACTGGGAAAATGGAACATGAATGGTTTAGATTTGTATCCTGCCTTTCCTCCTGAAATTCAAGGCTGCCTATGTAACACTTTGTCTTCCAGTTTTTCCCTGAATAGAATCTGGTTGCCTTATAATGAGAGAGAATGGCTGGCTTAGTATCTGAGCTTTCATAACTGAACGTGGGATTCCCAGGTCTTGAATGAACACATTAATCATTATAGCATACTGGATATTTTTATAACAATTTGGGAGATGCTGGAGCTGGCCATTCCATTTCAACAAAGTCAATTTGGAACCGCCATGTTAGGTTTCCCCCGAGTGGTGCAGTGGCCTAGAGGTGGAGCTCTCATCTCACAATCGGGAGGCTGTGAGTTTAATCCTAGGTAGAGGCAGATATTTCTCTGTCTGGGCACAATCTAGATATATATATAAAAGCAAAAACCACTCATGCATTAATCACGATATCTCCAGAACTGTAAAGCCTACAAACTTGAAATTTGCCACGTATGTTCCTCTTGGCTTCAAGGTGCTCACTAAGAAAGGATTTTTTGAAATGACCATCAGGTCATTAGTATTTCCTATATTATTATTAACATGCTCTGATGCTAAGGAATTCTACTCCCCCTCCCCGCCTGAAAAGAAGTCTGTTCCAAATGTAAAACCCAAGCAGTGGAGAGAATTTTCAGTTTTAGTTTCAGTTTTATTTTCACAGCAGCAAGCAGCTTTACTACAGAACAGTTGAGCTAACCCACGCCCAGCTTCCTTCCTGTCTCCTTGGTCACACAGCAAATACTGTTTGAGTTTCCAAACACCCCTCAACTCTCTCACACACTGACAAGATGCTACCCAGATGAATACCGATGGATGCTGCGGGCTGGGACATTCTTCTCCCACTCCCCTGTTCCAACTGCCCGTTACATTATATTAACACACTCTGATGCTAGGGAGTTACACATTCTACATTAAGTTTCAGGCTGCAAGTGTCAATTTATCAAACCCGAACACATAGTTTCGTAGCAAAGCACGGGCATCCAGCTAGTGAGAATATATCTGCTGAAACAATCTCTGCATTGGCGACAGGAAGGGCATCCGGCCAGTAAACACTCGGCTCCATTCAGTTGCCCAAGACTCCACCCTGCAAGGGATTACGGGGTCTTTAAAAGAAGAAGATGGTGTAGGTTTCCCACGTGAAAATTTTTCTCCCTTTAATGAAATTAATTCAGTTGTGAATTAATTTGGTGCTTCTTGGATGCTTTACTTAGCCCTATGAAATGGCTCCAAAGAGCACAGTCAAATAGGGAAAAAAGCACGGAGAAAATAATCAGGCAAAAATTACCTCATTTCTCTTCCTTGTGTGTACTTTATATTCACGTCTCACTTTTAACTCACTTACGGGACCGCCTGCTGCTATCACACGCCTCCCACCGACCTGTACGCTCCCATAGAGAGGGACTTCTCAGGGTGCCGTCCGCCAAACAATGCCGGCTGGCGGCTCCCAGGGAAAGGGCCTTCTCTGTGGGGGCTCCCACACTCTGGAACGAGCTTCCCCCGGGTTTACGTCAAATACCTGACCTTCGGACATTCCGTCGCGAACTGAAGACACATCTCTTTATCCGCGCAGGGCTGGCTTAAGTTGGATTTTTTAATGTGAAATTTTATTATTTTTAAACGGGGTTTAGTTTACGGTAATTTTAATTTCAGGCTAATTTAAATAAGTTTTTTAAATGGTATTTTAATCTTGTATATTGTATTGTTGGTTTTATCTTGCCTGTACACCGCCCTGAGTCCTTCGGGAGAAGGGCGGTATAAAAATCAAATAAATAATAATAATAATAATAATAATAATAATAATAATAATAATAATAATAATAATAATGCTTGCTTTGCAAAATTGCCTGCAGTTTTAAATGAAAAGTGACATATTTGATTTTAGATAGCAATAGCACGTAGACTTAAATACCGCTTCATAGTGGTTTTCAGCCCTCTCTATAAACAGTTTACAGAGTCAGCCTATTGCCCCCAACAATTCATTTTTTGAAGACTATTGCTTAACACATTGTAAGCCGCCCTGAGTCTTCGGAGAAGGGCGGGATATAAATTCAAATTTAAAAAAAAACAAAAAAAACCCAATTCATTTTATCGACCTTGGAAGGATGGAAGGCTGAGTCAACCTTGAGACAGTCAGGATCAAACTCTTGGCAGTGAGCAGTGAGTTAGCCTTCAGAACTGCATTCTAATCACTGCGCCACCAGGTCTCTTAGATGAAGATGCCTTAATCTTAATGGGCTTTCCAAGTTTAGTCTGTACAGTTGGAAGTAAACATACTTGTTCAAGGATACTTGATGAAGAACCACCATATCCTGCAGCTCATAAACTTCAGGCCCCTTAGTCTTGTCAGCGTTGTGCTGTAACCTGGTCTCTCTCATTCGGACTCTTACATCTGGGTATCAGCATATTAATGGTATTTCACTCTGTGCCAACAGATGACCTCACCCAGATGTAGGAGTGAGAAGAAAGATGAGTTCTGAGGGATCCCACATAAAAGCTAGATCTTTCCCCCCACCAATGCTGGCTGAAACTAACACTGGAGACAGGAAAGCTGCTAAAGAACAGTGCCTTCATCCCAGCTCCTGAAGCTGGTCCAGAAGGATACGTTGGTCAAATGGTACTGAAAGCCACCAAACAATCTAGAACAGGGGTGTCAAACTCAAGGCCCTGGGGACGAATTGGGCCCATGGAGTTTAGATCTGGTCCGTGGGCCGCCCTGGAAATACCAAAGGACTGGCCCGAGGTGCCTCTGCCAGCAAAGCAGGTGGCCCTTCCAAGCTTCGTTTTTGCTGACAGAGGGTTGCAGGAAGCTGTCACAGCTGAAAATGGAGCTTGGGAGCCCATTTTCACTGGCAGAGTGCTCGGGCCGCCACAGGCGTCCCCAACACAAGTGACGTTGAGCTGGCCACGGCCACCCTGGTCCCCCAAGGTCAAACACAGCCCCTGATGCGGCCCTCAAATGAAATGTAGTTTGCCACCCCAGATCTAGAAAGACTAGGACAGACGCATCAAGCCCATCGGAGGTTATCCACGAGCACAATCACTGCTTTCTCAGTACTGTAACCTGGTCTGACTCCTGATTGGAAAGGTCTAGATCAGTGGTAGCTAACCTTTTTGCCATCACGTGCCAAAAGTGGGGGGAGTACGGGGGGGTTGCGTGCACACCCATACCCATAATTCTATATCACCATGATGGCGAACCTATGGCACGGGTGCCACAGGTGGCATGCGGAGCTATATCTGTGGGCACGCAAGCGTTGCCCTAGCTCAGCTCCAGCACGGCCAGCTGATTTTTGGGCCTTCCGGACTCACTGGAAATCGGGAAATGGGCCATTTCCAGCCTCCAGAGGGTCTCACGGGGGGGTGGGGAAGGCCAATTTCACCCTCCCCAGGCTCCAAGAAAGCCTCTGGAGCCTGGGGAAGGCGAAAAACAGGCCTACCGGGCCCGCCAGTAACCTTTTTGCCATCATGTACCAAAAGTGGGGGGAGCGCAGTGGGGTAGCGTGTGCATGTACGGGGTGGGGGGCATTGAATTATGGGTGTGGGCACGTGCACGTGACCCCCCCTCCTGCACTCCCTCCGCTTTTGGCACGCAATTGCATAAAGGTTAGCCATCACTGCTATACCACATGCGCATGCGACCGCCCGTGATTGGTAGGTCCGTTTTTTGCTCTCCCCGGGCTCCAGAGCTTCTCTAGGAGCCTGAGGAGGGCAAAAATGGCGTTCCCAACCATCCCAGAAGCCCTTCGGAGGCCAGAAACAGCCTGTTTCCCTACTTCCGGTGGGCCCAGAAGACCCAAAAATCAGCTGCCTGGCACTTACATGCCCACTGATGTGGCTCCGCGTGCCACCTGTGGCACACGTGCCATAGGTTCACCATCATGGGTCTAGATAATTTGCCTCTTCCAGAGTCTACAGAAATTATGCATGTACCACTTATTCCACAATTGTCCCTTAAAAAAGGAAGGTTGGAAACTGGATGAAAATTGCCCAGTAATGTTGGGTCCCAGGCGGTGTCTTAAACAGGGAACAGACCCACTGTCACCTTCCAAAAAACCCCATATCCTATGAAGAAGCAGTCACCCCCCACTTGGACCCAACTATATGCCATCTCTTAGCTGGCCTTGACCAACCAGGAAGGAAACAGGTTTGAATCGCAGGGAGTAGAACTCATAGCTCCAAAGACCTTGTCCAGTTCTTCAGAACTAACTGGGCCTGAAATTCATCCCAAACTCATCCCAGATATCTGTCCCTTTCGTAGGACCTGTCCAGCAGTACAGTAGATCTGAGCAACTTCGTCCCACAAACTACCCTCTTCTCAGTAACCCTGCAAGGGCTTCTCCATCCCCTCCCAGAGGAGGGATCTGGGGACCAGAAACAGGGCTACCAGTTTCTAAATGTAGATGCAATAAGAGCAGAGAAGCGAATCTGCTTTGTTGCTCTTAACAGCTACCAAATAAATCCTAATAAAGGTTATTATCCATGTTGGATTGGATTTGTTCCTCCAGCAGTGAACGGAGTGTCTATTGTGATGTTTCTTTTCCCGCAAAACTCAGAAACTAAAGAGCATTACATGATCCCAGATTACAGGGAGTTCACACAAATGCAGTCTAACCTAGATAGCCCACTAAAGCAGGGGTCTCCGACCTTGTCAACTTTAAGACTTGTGGACTTCAATTCCCAGAATTCCTCAGCCAGCAATGAGAGTTGAAGTCCACAAGTCTTAAAGTTGATAAGATTGGAGGCTCCTGCGCTAAAGGAACTGCAAATGATCAATTGGGTGAGGTTTTAAAATAAATGGTTATTTTCTTGAAAAAGTCAGGCTGAAAAAACAGATGCTTGATTCATAAACTTTATCAGCTTACTTTTAAAAAATGAACCTGGGCTAAGCTTAGCAGAGATTTTGAAGCTTTGTTTCTTTTTTAAATTCCAGCGAAGCATAAAAAAGCAGAAGAAACGGAGGAAAGACTTCTTAAGGCTGAAAAATTATTCAAAGAGAGGCTTGGGTTAGAAATACGAAAAACATGCGGTAAGATTGACGCTTGCATTTCTCCTTCAGAATGGCTGACGTTACATTTTATAGCAAAATCCATTGCATTTACTTTTCTCCTACAAAGCTGATGATTATTACTTCTATGCTATATAAGCTTAAAAGGTAGTAATTTTTCCATGCAGATTTGCAATGTTGCCAAAGGTTTCTGCAGAGGGAAATATTCTTGCATTCAACAATCTCTTGTCTGTGCAGTGCATCACTGCCAGCTCAGCCTCATTTTAAAAGCTCTCTGTAAGGGATCAGTTCAGCCCTCCAGTAACCCTTGTCTTCATCCTATCCTTGACCATTTCAGGAAATGAATGAAAGAGGAAGAGGTCTATCAAAAATGGGGGAGAAGCAGAGTAGGGATCGTGGTCCACTTCAGGTTTTGCCCCACTCATTGCTTGCTTCAGTCCCAGTTAGCATGTGGTTTCCAATTAATTACTGTAATAATTCAGGCTATGCAGATGGCACCATTTGAGGGACAGAGGGTTCCAAGCAACACTGTCAGAGGTGGGTTTCAGCAGGTTCTGACCAGTTCTGGAGAACCGGTAGCGGAAATTTTGAGGAGTTTGGAGAACCAGAAGTAAAAATTCTGACTGGCCCCGCCCCCAGCTGATCGGGAGGAAATGGGGATTTTGCAGTAACCTTTCTCTGGATTGGGGAGGGAATGGAGATTTTAGAGTATTCTTCCCCTGCCACGGCCACCATGCTGTGCCATGCCCACCAAGCCACACCCACAGAACCGGTGGTAAAAAAAAAGTTTGAAACCCACCACTGAACACCGTATTGAAAACATTATGAAGCACTGTGACTATCAAAAATGCCAGTTCTGTCCTTTGGTTTATGGAAAAACGGAAGGCTCTCTAAAACATGAGCATAGTTAAAGGGAATGCTTCATCTCCAAAGCAATACCTTTTGTGTACCTTGAAAATTTCCCTTTCCATAAAATTGGGTACCAATAACAAGAGTAGTTAAATTTAAATGGCTCTCTGAGTGGTTTACAGAGTCAGCGTGTTGCCCCCAATAATCTGGGTCCTCATTTTACCAACCTCGGAAGGATGGAAGGACGAGTCAACCTTGAGCCGGTGAGACTCAAATTGCTGGCAGTTGGCAGTCAGCAGAATTAGCCTGCAATATTGTATTCTAACCACGGCTCCTGAAAAAGCTGCTAGCAGATTCCTTAAGTTATTGCCTCACAGACTTAACACAGTTCTCTTCCTACAGTATCCCTAAGGATAATGCTTTTCACGAGTGAGTAGAACGTTTCTGTGTGCTAAGTGGTCTGGGTTATTTTTCCTCACAAGGGTTTTGTGCAACAAAAGGTTTTGCAAGCCTGTGAACAAATATTCAGCACCATATCCTTATTGAGCTCTGATGTTTCTGAACTCCAGTAAGAACCTTCGTAATGTCTTTTAAGTTTTTTAAAGTGCTATTTACCAGGGTGGATAAAAATCGGTGATTTAAAAAAAAAATCGGATTTTTAATTTTTTTATCACATTTATTTTAATAAAATGCTTTTGGAGTAAAAAAAATCTGTCTAAAGATAGTTTTCTATTTAAGATATGTTAATAATTTAGTTTATTCAGCATGAAATGGCGCTTAGTTATGTAGCATGAGGCTGTATATTCTGCAATATTGGGATTGTCGGTGAGTCAACAGCGGGTCAGAGGAAGAGCCACTGCGGGACAGAGATGACAGTTGCTCTATAAAAATTATGATTTAAATCAAGCCTTTTTACTGGTGACTTAAATCATGATTTAAATCGTGAATTAAATCGACTTGATTTAAATCAAACCCACCCTGCTATTTGCTATTATCAGAACCATGGAATCTAAAAAATTAACCCCGCACCAGATGATTTCATAGGGAATGAAATATTTCTCAGGAAACAAGAGTCCCTCTGAGCATACCCTTGATGAAAAAAATGGTTTTCAGTATTAGAACTAAGCTTGGGAGTCCAGTCACACTTACCATATATACTCGAGTATAAGCCGAGTTTTTCAGCACGTTTTTTGTGCTGAAAAACGTCCCCTCGGCTTATACTCGAGTATATACGGCTTATACTCGAGTTTTTTTTTTCTTCTTTTTTTCACATACTGGATGGCGCAAACTTGGCGGGCTTTTGCATTAGCACGGGGAAGCCCTGCCGGTGCAGTGAGAGGGCGGGGCGGGGGAGCCGCCAGCCTTCTCGGCTGAGGGAGGGAGGGTTTCCCCGACCGGTAGCTGTCTCATTTCCCACCCTCGGCTTATACTCGAGTCCCCAGTTTACCCCAGTTTTTTTGGGGTAAAATTGGGGACCTCGGCTTATACTCGGATCGGCTTATATTCGAGTATATACGTTACATTAGTTTTTTGTTTGTTTGCGTGACAGTTATACATCCTAACTTTGCCCTCAAGCTTTCGGCCAGGGCTTTTATTGCTGATAAAACCTTCAACTGTATTATCAAGACACTTATTGGAATGGGATGCTCATCTATCTTCTGCCCATCCTCTAAAAGGACTGGAAATCACATGCGAGTCTCTTATGTCTGTTACTACTTCTTAAATACCCAACTTCCCTTTTCTTTTATCCCTTCAAATTGCTCTTTCTCCCCCTTCTCTAAAGCAGGGGTCCCCATCCTTGGTAACTTTAAGCCTGGAGGACTTCAAATCCCAGAATTCCCCAGCCAGCAAAGCTGGCTGGGGAATTCTGGGAGTTGAAGTCCACCAGGCTTAAAGTTACCAAGGTTGAAGACCCTGCTCTAAAGGATAGACATGGGAGTCAGAAGCCCTGGGGAAGACGAGAGGTTCACGTTTCCATCGTTAAAATCTTAGAAAATGGGCTTACGAAAATGGTCTCCAAAGGGATAGTGGCCACATGTGGGCTTTGGGTTGCCTGTCCTTCGTTAAAGGCAATCAATTAGCATCCATTTATTTCTGTATGCGCACACAGAGAAAAGAGCAAATATGTCGAACACCTCTGTTCTTTAAAGGGAATTTCTGAAAACTGCAGTTAAAGCGTTACTATTTTGGTCCCAAGATTATTCCGGGTTAGGGTTGTTTTTTAAAAAAAAAGAAAACTTCAGCGCACAATAGCCCAATCGTGCATTATGTGTGTTCCCACTGATCCTTTGTAAATGATTATTTGGATCCAGGGGAGCTTTTCTCCAGGTAGAAATAAGTCTCTTTGCAAATAAACCAGGAGTTGTGATTGGTCAAAGCTTCCCGGGGAAACAGTTTGCCATTTTCCACACCGTTTCCTACACTGTTTAGCCATTCATTGCTAATAATTTCTTAAAATGTGAGAATGAAGGAGGAAACGTCTAAGAGTTTATAAAATGGCAGTACAATTGAAATGTATACGTTTTTATCTGGCATACCTGAGATTTAATGCATCCTTATTTCTGCATCTAGATAAGCATTTGCAATTTGTATTCCGCTGCATCGATCATAAAGACTTCCAAAAGCCGTACATACTTACTCTTTCCATAAATGAAGAGGGAGCTTATGAAGGTATGTACACAACCATGTCTTCTTTTCCTATTTCCTTCATATCAAAATAAGCTCACACCTGTTTGTTCTCATCACCTTTTCATTCTACTTAAAAAAAAACCTTCAGTATTGAAATGATTATTTTACGATTGTAGTTCAGATTTTCCATCCATTTTTACAGTATATATTTCTCTTGGCAATTTCTGGTTTTCCCATGCTCCCCCCTCCCCCCCAAGGACTTGAACTATTTACTAGCCTGTAGGTCAGGTTATATTATGTCCTGTGTTCTAAAACTTCCCTGCCTTCTCTCCAATGAAGACTGGGCTTAGCAATAGGACTTAGACTTATATACTGCTTTACAGCCCTCTCTAGGCACTTTACAGAGCCAGCCTATTGCCCCCAACAATCTGGGTCCTCATTTTACCCACCTCGGAAGGATGGAAGGCTGAGTCAACCTTGAACCTGGGGAGATTTGAACTGCCAAATTGTAGGCAGGCAGGGAGCAGATGTAGCCTTCAGTACTGCACTCTAACCACTGCGCTATTGTGGCTTAAAACATTTAAGACTTTTGTTTTGGCAGCTTTTCATGAACTCTGTCCTGATTACTTACCTTGTTCCTGCTTGAAAAAGACCTGTGTGGCTTTGAAGGTTTGCTCCCCATTTTTTTTACCCAACTGAAGCGGCAGTTGGGTTTTACAGGTAGTCCCAGAGTAATGACCATAATGGATCCTGCCCATTACAGTCCTAAGTCATTGTAGCCATTAAGTGAGGCACCCATGCCATCACCTTGCTCAGTGACTGCTGTTCCTGCCCTCCCAGGTATGGTTGTTCTAGGTCCATGACTGGCTTAAATTGGGATTTTAATGTTAAATTTATTAATTTTAAATGGGGTTTTTTAATATGGTAAATTTTAATCACTGGGCTAATTTAAATAAGTTTTTTAAATCGTATTTTAAACTTGTATATTGTATTGTCGGTTTTATTATGCCTGAGTCCTTCGGGAGAAGGGCGGTATAAAAATAAAATAAAATAAATAAATAAATGATGGCGAACCTATGGCACGTGTGCCATAGGTGGCACGCAAAGCCCTCTGCGGGCATGCGCACTGTCACCAGCTGCTCTTCTAGTTTCCGGCGCACCAGCTGGTCTTCACGTGTGCCGGAGGGCCAGCTGGTTGGCACATATGTGCAGGTCAGAAATCCAAAGACCAGGCGGCCAATGCACGCATGCGCACCAGCCAGCTGGTGTTCAGGTTTCTGGCGCACAGTATAGTTTGGGCACTTGGTGCCGAAAAGGTCCGTGTCACCAGGTGGAGGGTCTTGAAGAACCCAAAATGTCCTGCTGCAGGGTTGTCGTGGCACTGGGTCATGACGAGGGCTCGGAGTGGTCCTGTGGGCACATATAATCGCCTCAAACTTGAGTAAGTCCTCCTCCAAGGTCCAAGGAGACGGGGCCCACCTCCGCCTCCTTTGCTGCGACCAGGCGCCCTGGCGCTGCGCCTCGCACCTGGGCCCGCAAGTCCACTGGCTCCGTGCTGCGGCCAAGGCTTCTGCCGCAGCACTGTCCGTGGAGGAAGGGGGTCCTTGGCGCAGAGGTACTCTGGCTTGCGGGACAGGGCATCCGCCCGGTTGTGACCGCTGGGAATGTAGGTCACGCGAAGTTGAACCGGCAAAACAACGACCACCGGATCTGCCGCTGGTTCAACTTCCGAGCTGTGGTGAGGTGCTCGAGATTCCGATGGTCCGCTCGACCTCCACCTGATGTCGGGCCCTCCAGATGGTGTCGCCAAGCCTCGAATGCAGCCTTGATAGCCAGCAACTCTTTTCCCAGATAGTGTAGTTGCGCCGGAAGGGTTGAGTTTCCGGAGTAGTAAGCGAGGGAAAAGTGTGCCGCCATTCGCCGGAGCCTGTAGCAGCACCGCCCCAGAGCCACATTGGACGCGTCCGTTTCCACCACAAAAGGCCGGAGCGGGTCGGGATGCCTCAGGACGGGTTCCGTGACGAAGGCTTTCTTGAGGGCTGTGAATGCTTCTTGCTGCGGGGACCCCACCGAATGCAACCTTCTTCCTGAGGAGCTGGGTAAGTGGAGCTGTCAGTGTGGCGAAGCCCGGGATGAAGGTCCGTAGTAGTTGGCGAAGCCCAGTAGGCGCTGAACATCCTTCACCCGACGAGGGCTTCCCAGCTACACAAAGCTTCTACTTTACATGGGTCCATGGCTATGCCCTCGGGCGAGATGATATGCCCGAGGAATTCTATGGAAGTCCGGAAGAAGACGATTTCTCAGCTTCGCATTGAGTTGTTGCTCCCGCAAGCGTTGCAGAACCAGACTGACGTGTCGAAGGTGGCTTTCCCTGGACCGGGAGTAAATCAGGATGTCGTCGAGGTAGATAACCACGAACCGATCCAACATGGCTCGGGACACGCTGCTCATGAAGTGCTGAAAACGGCGGGAGCATTGGTCAACCCAAATGGCATGACAGTGTATTCGTAGTGTCCGTATCGGGTGCCGAATGCCGTCTTCCATTCGTCTCCTTCTCGTATCCGCACCAGGTTGTAGGCCCCCCGGAGATCGAGCTTGGTGAAGATCGTGGCCTCCCGCAACCTTTCCAGTAGCTCCGGGATGAGCGGCAGGGGGTAGCGATTCCGCACCGTAATGGCGTTTAGCCGGCGGTAATCACAGCATAGGCGCAAGTCCCCTGTCTTCTTCTTCACAAAGAGGACCGGGGCCGAGAGAGGGGACTTTGAAGGCCGGATGAACCCTCGGGCCAGGTTTTTGTCCAGGAAGTCCCTGAGGGCGGCCAACTCGGGCTCCGACATGGAATACAGGCGTCCCACAGGCAGTGGTGCGTTGGGCAGAAGGTCCACGGGGCAATCGTAGGGCCGATGCGGGGGTAGTCGGTCCGCCTCCTTCTCGCTGAACACGTCGGGGGAGTCCGTCACCTCTGGAGGCAAGGTGTTGGCAGCGGTGGGACGTTCTGGCCGGCACAGGTGTGGCGGATGTGATCGACGCACTGCAGACTCGGGAAAGAGATGGCGTTCGCGACCAGGCCACCTGAGGATCGTGGGTCCGCCAGGCCACCCCAGGGACCAAGGGAAAATGAAGGTCCGCCGTGACATAAAACTGGATCGCCTCCTCATGGTCCCCAATAGCCAGGCGCAAAGGCTGGGTGGTGAATTTAATGGGGCCGGACACCAGTTCTCGCCCATCAATTGTCTCTACCCGCATCGGAGGGTCCACCGGAACCACGGGGACCGCAAACTGGGTCACAAAGGCCTGATCCATAAAGTTTGTTGTGGCCCCTGAGTCCACCAGCGCATGCGCCTGGAGCCCGTCCGACTGGTTCCCCAACCATATCCGTGTGTCCAGAATCAGATGCCGAGGGGGCCCAGAGTCTACTTCCGCAACGTCCAGTGGGGGCTTAGTACGTGCCCGACCTAGGGTTTCCCCGAGGTCGGGCCTGCCCGCTTCGATTGGTCACGCTGTGATTCGGGACCGGCGTGCGTGCCCACGCTTGGGGCAAGAAGCGGCGGTGGCGGGCTCCCACAGTACAGGCACAATCCCCTGGGCGCCGCCGGTGCCGCCCCTGGGCTGTTAGGCGAGGTCTGGCCGCTCCCAACTCCATGGGCTCTTCCGCAGCGGTTACAAAACGTGGGGCGACCCTGGGTGCTGGTGGTGCAGGAAGTGGGGGTGCAGATGTCGACGGAGGGTCCCGGGGGGTGCGACGGGACGGTCGCCGTTGCAGACGGGCATCGAGGCGGAGGAGTGGGAGGATGGGGGGGGGCTGCAGGCACATTCCTGGCAGCAAGTTGGCCTGCCAAGTGAGCCACTTGCTGCTGGAGCTGTTGATTAGCCGCGTGTAGCTGCTCTAACTGCTGCTGTACCTGCTGCTGATCCATCTTTGGTGGAAGATGTTTTAGTCAGGTCTCGGACAAAATGTTCTGTTTCCCTTCCCCCAATACTCCCAGCAAAGAGTCCGTCAGAGGCCTTCCTTTTTTTCCCTTTTATTTACATAGATACATGTCCTGGCCACGTCTACCCACGGGCCTGCCAAGTTTCTGGAGATAACGAGGAAATTATAGATAAGGCCAGAATTACTCACGAATATATTCTTCCCTCCATGAATTAGCTTGCGCCAAATTCATTGTTTTGTCCGAGACAAAAAACCAGGAAGTCCCGCCTCCTATTTATAGTCTCTGCAGATGTCACTGCATGACAATTATGACTTGGCTTTGTCCCAACTCTTCCGCTGCTGCGCACGCCGATCAAGCCTTCGTAACCTTGCGTCCCTCCAAAACTGTTCTTGGGGCGTTGCCAAATCAGAAGAAAGCCCGGGAGAATCAGGCCCCGCCGGCCCCTCCCTCTGAGTGGGTGCCAGGGAGGGAGAGGGCTCAAGAGAAGCAGGGCTTGCCAGGTCTTCTCCCTCATTTTCTGAATCATCCGAGTCCAGGAGTCTGGGTCCAGGAACCTGGGTCACAACAGCCAGCAAAGCTGGCTGGGGAATTCTGGGAGTTGAAGTCCACCAGGCTTAAAGTTACCAAGGTTGAAGACCCTGCTCTAAAGGATAGACATGGGAGTCAGAAGCCCTGGGGAAGACGAGAGGTTCACGTTTCCATCCTTAAAATCTTAGAAAATGGCCTTACGAAAATGGTCTCCAAAGGGATAGTGGCCACATGTGGGCTTTGGGTTGCCTGTCCTTCGTTAAAGGCAATCAATTAGCATCCATTTATTTCTGTATGCGCACACAGAGAAAAGAGCAAATATGTAGAACACCTCTGTTCTTTAAAGGGAATTTCTGAAAACTGCAGTTAAAGTGTTACTATTTTGGTCCCAAGATTATTCCGGGTTAGGGTTGTTTTTTTTAAAAAAAGAAAACTTCAGCGCACAATAGCCCAATCGTGCATTATGTGTGTTCCCACTGATCCTTTGTAAATGATTATTTGGATCCAGGGGAGCTTTTCTCCAGGTAGAAATAAGTCTCTTTGCAAATAAACCAGGAGTTGTGATTGGTCAAAGCTTCCCGGGGAAACAGTTTGCCATTTTCCACACCGTTTCCTACACTGTTTAGCCATTCATTGCTAATAATTTCTTAAAATGTGAGAATGAAGGAGGAAACGTCTAAGAGTTTATAAAATGGCAGTACAGTTGAAATGTATACGTTTTTATCTGACATACCTGAGATTTAATGCATCCTTATTTCTGCATCTAGATAAGCATTTGCAATTTGTATTCCGCTGCATCGATCATAAAGACTTCCAAAAGCCGTACATACTTACTCTTTCCATAAATGAAGAGGGAGCTTATGAAGGTATGTACACAACCATGTCTTCTTTTCCTATTTCCTTCATATCAAAATAAGCTCACACCTGTTTGTTCTCATCACCTTTTCATTCTACTTAAAAAAAAACCTTCAGTATTGAAATGATTATTTTACGATTGTAGTTCAGATTTTCCATCCATTTTTACAGTATATATTTCTCTTGGCAATTTCTGGTTTTCCCATGCTCCCCCCTCCCCCCCAAGGACTTGAACTATTTACTAGCCTGTAGGTCAGGTTATATTATGTCCTGTGTTCTAAAACTTCCCTGCCTTCTCTCCAATGAAGACTGGGCTTAGCAATAGGACTTAGACTTATATACTGCTTTACAGCCCTCTCTAGGCACTTTACAGAGCCAGCCTATTGCCCCCAACAATCTGGGTCCTCATTTTACCCACCTCGGAAGGATGGAAGGCTGAGTCAACCTTGAACCTGGGGAGATTTGAACTGCCAAATTGTAGGCAGGCAGGGAGCAGATGTAGCCTT
Organism: Ahaetulla prasina; assembly: GCF_028640845.1. Classification (NCBI taxonomy): domain Eukaryota; kingdom Metazoa; phylum Chordata; class Lepidosauria; order Squamata; family Colubridae; genus Ahaetulla; species Ahaetulla prasina. The sequence continues at coordinate 218,878,367 of NC_080539.1, forward strand.
CAGTACTGCACTCTAACCACTGCGCTATTGTGGCTTAAAACATTTAAGACTTTTGTTTTGGCAGCTTTTCATGAACTCTGTCCTGATTTCTTACCTTGTTCCTGCTTGAAAAAGACCTGTGTGGCTTTGAAGGTTTGCTCCCCATTTTTTTTACCCAACTGAAGCGGCAGTTGGGTTTTACAGGTAGTCCCAGAGTAATGACCATAATGGATCCTGCCCATTACAGTCCTAAGTCATTGTAGCCATTAAGTGAGGCACCCATGCCATCACCTTGCTCAGTGACTGCTGTTCCTGCCCTCCCAGGTATGGTTGTTCTAGGTCCATGACTGGCTTAAATTGGGATTTTAATGTTAAATTTATTAATTTTAAATGGGGTTTTTTAATATGGTAAATTTTAATCACTGGGCTAATTTAAATAAGTTTTTTAAATCGTATTTTAAACTTGTATATTGTATTGTCGGTTTTATTATGCCTGAGTCCTTCGGGAGAAGGGCGGTATAAAAATAAAATAAAATAAATAAATAAATAAATAAATGATGGCGAACCTATGGCACGTGTGCCATAGGTGGCACGCAAAGCCCTCTGCGGGCATGCGCACTGTCACCAGCTGCTCTTCTAGTTTCCGGCGCACCAGCTGGTCTTCACGTGTGCCGGAGGGCCAGCTGGTTGGCACATATGTGCAGGTCAGAAATCCAAAGACCAGGCGGCCAATGCACGCATGCGCACCAGCCAGCTGGTCTTCAGGTTTCTGGCGCACATTATAGTTTGGGCACTTGGTGCCGAAAACGTTCGTTATCACTGTTCTAGGTCATTAAACAAATGGAACAAAAGAGATGCCTGCCTAAAGAGGTCAGGCGGACCCTCTCTGTTGCACAGAAACGGTGCGCTAAGCCAGAGGAACAAAGGGCTCGGATCTCAAATGATCTGAGCTTTCTTTCTCTGGCTCCCCTCCTCACCATGCATTAGAAAGAAAGAGAAAGGAAGTCTTTCTCTCCGGCTGAGGATGGGGAGAGGATAGCGGGGCACTGTGCAGAGGAGCGAAGCTGTTCCGGCTTTGTTCCACCCTCTGCACAGGACATCCCTGCCTTGCCTTCCCCAGGCTAGGAAGAAAGACTTCCCTCTAGCGCCGGGTAGGGAAAGGGAGGCAGCGTGCTGCGTAGAGAAATGAAGTTTCTCTACAAGCTTCCCTATTGACTTTCTGAAGAAGCCAGCGGGGAAGGTTGCAAATGGCGAGCCCGTGATCGTGGAGGGCTTGGCAATCCGTCGTAAATGTGAACGGGTCCCCAAAGAGCCCAGATTGCAGTCACAGGACTGGGGGCACTGCAACAGCCGTAATTTTGAGCGCTGGTAGTTGGTTCAAACAGTCAATTGAGTAAACGGTTGCAAGACAAGGACTGTCCCGTACATAGTGCAGAGGATTATGTGAATCATGGGAAAGGGTGTGCTGCACTGAGAATGTATCTGCTGACTAAAACTGCATTGGCGACAGGAAGGGCATCGGGCCAGTAAACACTCAGCTCCATTCAGTTGCCAGGAATCCACCCTGCAAGGGATTATGGAGTCTTTCAAAGAGGATGATGGTGGAAAAAGGTGTGCTGGATGGAGCAATGCTGCCAGCAAAGCATTCTTAGGATCTTCTAGGGTGGCTACTTCAAGGGCCTCTCCAGAGGCGTGAATAGGAAAGAAGTCCTCTTCTGAAGGATAGTCACCATCTGAGAACTTCTCTGAATGATTTGCAGGGTCGTTCTTGTAGCTATCCATTCTCTTACTTCTGTTTTGCAAAGAGCCGAGGTAGCACACTGGTTAGAGTGCAGGACTTCAGGCTACTTCTGCTGACTGCCAGCTGCCTGAAGTTTGGCAGATCGAATCTCACCAGGCTCAAGGTTGACTCAGCCTTCCCTCCTTCCGAGGTAGGTAAAATGAGGACCCAGATTGTTGGGGGCAATAGGCTGACTCTGTAAAACCGCTTAGAGAGGGCTGTAAAGCACTGTGAAGCGGTATATAAGTCTAAGTGCTATTGCTATTAATGGCCACTTATCTAGCAACTGGGAGAAGTAATGTAAAAGATAGCTCAGTCTTCTTAGAACGTATTGACTCGTTTATTAAAAATTCCCAACAGTTTATAGTAAAACAAACCCAAAATAGAGTAATATATATTTTAATAAAAGCCATCAAGACTTAAAACTTTCACAATCACTTACAGTATAAGAGATAGCTGATAATGTGAAGCCAGCATCCAACTGCCCACAGATGTGTTTCTTGGTCTTATGTTGAGATAGAAAATTATGAGAAGTGAATGCAGGATATTCTTTGCTATGTCGCTGTCTGACTTTTATGTGTCCAAGTGTCCAAATGTAATATATCATGTTAGCAGTGGTGAAATGCTACCAGTCCGGGCCAACTGAGTGATAAAAACTAAATGCTACCAGTTCGCACCGGTTCAGGCGAACTGATAGTGATAAAAACTACTGGTTCAGGCGAATCCTTAGTTTAAAAAAAGCTACCAGTTCCTCTGAACTGGTATTTCCGACGATCAGCTGTGCCGCACGATTTAAAAACTACTTACCTTCCCAAGCCTCCTTTGTCCACACAAAGCATGCATTTGGTGTGTATTGTGCATGCGTGCGCAGTGTGCAACGAAACGGTGGCAAACCAGGGAAGATTTCACCACAGCATGTTAGGATGTCTTATTTTCAATTTTTTAAAAGAATTTAATTCACTGCTTCTTCCTAGTGGTTTCTTGTTCTCCTCCCTTGGACTGCACAGAAGAACTGCAGCGGAAAGTGAGAGAAACCAACAATTTCTCTGCGTTTATTGCCAATGCTAGAAAAGCCTTCATTGCATTGACCTACCAATAAAGCACTGCTTATTCTTTAAATCCATACTTGGGAAGAATAAAAGTCTTGTAACAACTTGTGAGCCTTGGACAACAACGACTGTGAAAACTTAGCTCCAGATCTTCATCCTTATTTTGAGGGAGGTTTTTATGTAACCTGGGCTTAGACGGTGGTTGTGAGAATAAAATAGGTGTGAGTGGGAAAACCAGGTGTGTTGCACATAACTCTTGAAAAAAAAATAGATTTCAAATGTAGCATATCAATCTATAACCTAATAGGATTAGGAAATAGTAACCAGTCATCTGTTGGATGATTGTCCTACCTCACTATGCAACAAAACAATCCTAGGATCCCCTCAAGGGGATATATTTGAAAATTGGAAGTCTTGTATCTTCTGGCAGAACAAATTTCTGGTTTGCTCAGCCTTGCTATAGGGAATGCTATTATCTTCATGTCCTTCTAAAGTCTTATGAGTTGGGGGGGGGAAGCGGAAACATTGTGTAGAATTTGATTATGTGGTGCCAATTCCATTTATGAATAGTCTATAGCAAATTGACTTCCTCTTGTATTTCAGAAATAAATGTCAGTTCCCCTTTCATTGTATCACAAAGATCTCCCAACAATTCATTAAATGACTGGTTAATGTAATAATTTAAGAGTTAGTATCATTTAAAAGGGGTTCAATGTAAGTTGTCTCTAATTGTTTTGTTCCAATGCTAATTCACCAAATATCCCTTTCAGAGCTTCTTATAAATAAAGAAGATTATTCTATTCCGAGCATAGAAACATGTCTGTTGGATTTGTTATCCATGTTGGGCTGATTATTTTTCCTTTTGTTTTAAAGAGAAGGTTCTTCGTCTCTCCTGTCAGTCGAGAGAGTGACTTCTTCCACATATGTAGCAGGAAAATTGCCTTTTTCCCCTTTTCTAGAACCGTACCACCAGCCGCTCTCATCTTTGTGATGAATTACAATTAAATCGCCTGAAAGGATAATACAAGCAAGTTAATATTGACTAAATTATATTGTGTCATTTAATCGAAAGCATGGGACGATATCTACCCACCAATGCAAGACAGATGTATAGAAGCCCTTCCCTCTACAGCAGGGGTGTCAAACACAAGGCCCATGGGCTGGATTCGGCCTGCGATGTGGCTGACCTGGTCAACTCGCATCGCTTTGGCCTGGTCTACCAAATGCAAAGAAGAAACATTGGGCCAGCATGGCTTTGGCCTGGTCTACCCAATGCAAAGAGAAGACATTGGGCCAGTGTGGCTTCAGCCCGGTCTACCCAATGCGAAAAGGAAACATGCCAGCAGTTTGGGAGTGATGTCATGCTGGCCACGCCCACCCAGTCGGCGACACCCAGTGAGTGGCATCAAGCTGGCCACACCCACCCAGTCAGCCACACCCACCCAGGTCAACCACAGCCCTGATGCGGCCCTCAATGAAACTGAGTTTGACAGCTCTGCTCTACAGACTGTCAAACAAGGCACCTACTCTTAAGTGCATCTTGCATGTAGGTAGGAAGAAGAATCAAGGGACACAACTTGCAGAGCTAAAGCTGGGTTAGGAAAAATGGTGCACTCTTTGAATTCTGAATGAAGTTCATTCCATTCCTCTGGTTCATAGCAACCGCATTGTTGCTTAACTTAATCAGGAACCACATCTCTGAACAAATTTACAACAAGCTTGATTTCTAAAGCTCTATCACAAGATACAGGCTGTTGCTTTTAATGGCCTTTAGCTGTAGGCCCAACCTTTTGCAATATCAGCTCAGTTTCTTAAATCCCTAGTTTTAGGCATAGATTTCCATCTTTTTTTCAAACTGCTTATCTTTGATCACTGAACACCCGCAAATATGTTCAAGTAGTGGCGATTATATAATATTTAAATATTCCATGTGATTATAATAAGGAAGCCACAAGGTTTTTCTCTTGAGTTTTAATTTGGCCATCTTAGGACAGCTGCTTTAAACCTGTAATTTCTCAGTCCATTTATTATTGAGATAATTACTATTATTTGAGGCACACAGGTACAGTTAGGCAGGATTGAAACCTTTACCAGATTAGTTTCTTTGAAAAAATATATATACTGTGTTTCTCCAAAAAGACGACCCACCTTGAAAAGAAGCCCTATCACGTTTTTTGAGTCCATGGAATCAAATTAAGCCCCACCCACAAAATTAGCCCTAATTAAGACCCCCTCCCACCCCAGGGTGCAGGAAGTGGGTCAAGGCACACAGGTAAAAAAATAAGCTTTGTTGGGGATGGGCGGTGGAGCTGCCCTACTTACCAGGCCTCACATACCCTGACACCTGCCTCGCCTTCTGTGGCCACTTGCTGCCACTCACGCATCGCCCTGGCCTCCATATCACCTTCAGATGCCTGCTGGAAGGTATCTGCAGCTGATAACAGGGGCCGGTGATAGCGCAGGCTGGTAATGCCTGTTATTAAGAACACAAAGCCTGCAATTACTGCAGGTTCGAGCCCGGCCCAAGGTTGACTCAGCCTTCCATCCTTTATAAGGTAGGTAAAATGAGGACCCAGATTGTTGGGGGGGCAATAAGTTGACTTTGTAAAAATATACAAATAGGATGAGACTATTGTGTTACACAATGTAAGCCGCCCTGAGTCTTCGGAGAAGGGCGGGGTATAAATGTAAACAAAAAAAAAAAACAGAACTCTAGATCGATCCGGAGCTCTGTGTCGTGTCCCACTCCTCCGCTGGCCGGGTCAGGGAAATCCGAATCAGGCGTGCCTCTGCAGCTCTGCCAAAGTCCTAGCAAAGTCCTCAGGGCAGGCAGGAGACCAGAAAGTGACTTCAGCAAGATATGTTTAGACTTTGCCTGACTCAGAGAATGCCAGAAAGCAGGTCCTTTATATAGGCCATGGGGTGTGGCTCCATGACTCAGCACTTATCCAGGCCTGCCCCTCCCTTCCTTCTGTTGCCTCCGTCTATCAAGTCTTCTGACGCGAGGGTCACTCCAGTCGGCAGCTGTTGGCAATTGACCTCCCTCAGGCTCACATGCTGTGGAGGAGGGGGAGGGGTCTAGTTGCTCCGTTTGCCTGGGCATGGAGCCAGGGCTGGGGGCTGGAGGTATTTCCTCCTCTTCAGCCTGTCTGGGCATGGAGCCAGGGCTGGGGCCGGGAGGCATACTAGGACATTCCTCCGTGTTCGGAAGCAGATAAGAAGATCCCGGCTGAGGTGAGATCGGACGAGACACAACACTCTGTTATAGGCTGCAGATACCTTCCGGCAGGCATTGAAGATGGAATGGAGGCCAGAGTGATGCGTGTGAGTGGCAGCAAATGGCCGCAGAAGTGGGCCAACAGTGGGCTCCTGCTGGGTGGGGCTGTCGGTGTCACCGCCACGAGATGAGTCAATAATTGGAACCCTCCAAAAAGAAAGTTTAGCCGTTTTTTCAGGGGTCAAAGACCCAGCCTTTTTGGAGAAACATGGTATTCGCATGGTTAGCTCATACCCTGGAGTTTTCTCACCAAAGTAATTCTAATCGCATACCTTTCTCTTGTTCTATTCTAAAACAATTATCCAAGGGCCTAGGCAGAACAAGGTTCTGAAATGACACACAAACGTTCAGCATTTTAGGCAGACGAGTACTGGGCAGACTTGGCTACCTTTTCAAGTCTTTCTCCACTTTCATTTTTAGCATCCAATAAGGGGAATTAAAAACACGGGCAGCTGACTTGAGATGATGGCCCAATAGGAATACTGAATTCTGTTTTCACAAACAGAAAAAAACTCTGAATAACCAATCAATTGTGGTAAATTGAAATTGGACAACCATGCCAGAGGACTCCAAATACCGATTTTTCAGAGTATAAGTTGCACCTTATTTTTGGGGAGGAAAATAAGAAAAAAGCTGATTGGCAGGTGGATTGGCCTCCCGGAATACCCCCAATCAGCTGTTCCCAGAGGTGAATTTTAGCAACAGGTTCCTTCGCTGTGAGCTCTGTGCCTTGCTTTTTTTTGCTTTTTTTTTTCTGCCTCTGAAAGCTTCCGAAACAGCTTCAGAAAAAAAGCCTCTTGGGCTTTTTTTCTGAAGCTCTGTTTGGGAGCTTTTTCTGAAGCTGTTTCTGATGCTTTTTTCAGCCTCTGAAACCTCTGTTTGAGAAGCTGGGTTCGGAGTATAAATGCACCCAGATTTTCACCCTCTTTTTTGGGGGGGAAAGGTGCGTCTTATACTCTGAAAAATACAGTAGTTCTATGACATGTTAATGGGTCTTCATTTAAAAAAAATGTATGAGATGGCACCCACTGATTTTTCATTACAATAGTCGAAAGAGATTAGCGTTTTATTGATTTCTAACTCTTCCCCACCCCCCCAACTTCTATTGAGATTAGGATGAGTAAATGTTACCTTTACTTAAGCAAAGCTCATCCTCTCTTTCTGCGTGGTAATCGTACACAGCTCGACACGTTCCGCTTTCTGAATTCTCCAGTCGCAAGGAGGTGGTGGAATTCGCGCTGCTCCCTGTTTCTACAATGTCAAGCCAAAAATGGAATATTTTTAATAGCGGCCCAGTTGATTCCTTTTCCTCTGCAAATGATCCCGAAGCTCTATATAGGTAGTCCTCGACTTATGACCACACAATTGAGCCCAAATTTTCTGTCGTGAGACATTTGTCAAGTGAGTTTTGCCCCATTTTTACGACCTTTCTTGCCATAGCTGTTAAATGAATCACTGCAGTTAGTAGTAATCCTGTTGTTAAGTGAATTTGATTTCCCCTGTTGACTGTTTGCCAGACGGTTGCAAAAGGTGATCACAGGGCCTTGGGACATAGCTACTGCCATAAATATGAACCAATTGCCAATCATTGGAATTTTGATCATATGATCATGGGGATTCAGCAAAGGTCGTAACTGTGAAAAACAGCCATAAGTCCATTTTTTCAGTACCGTTGCAACTTTGAATCATCACTAAACAAACCGTCAAGAGTGAAATATTGACAGCTACATGCCTCTTCATGTCAACTTGTCATTAGAGTAAAGGAGGGAAGGTGTTGATTACAAATGGGTCGGTTGGAGAAATGAAACTTCTAAAAGTCCATGAAAGTTGTGAGAGCCTGGAAACTTCTCAAGGACGTATCAACAGGTGTGAAGAAGAAGGCAGATGGTTCCCATAACAAAGAGAACTTATTTACATGGCCTATGTGGGGGTTGGCCTGGGAACTTCATACTATGAACTGTTAATATTGTGAACTGTTGCCTAAGGAATTCAGAGTTAGTTTTACCTTGCCGTTGCAACGCTATGTATTCAATAAACAGTAAGCTTTTGAGTAACGATATGATCCTGGACTTTTATTTGGATACTCAAGCAGGATGTTGAGACAAGCTGTTGTAAGTCGAGGACTACCTGTATAGGAAGGAAATGCCTCAAAGACAAACGCAGCTGCTGTTGACTGCATCAGTGTAATCCATTTTCTTGGAAAACCACATGCATGTGATTTGCCCCTGACTTTTTCTATGATGTTCCTTGTTTTCAGTCACTTCTACCATATGTGTATGTATAGATGAATGAATTTATCTCTATGCTAAACATACTATTTCTCTGATAAATCTGAAGAAGAAAGCCTATTTGGAAATGAATAGTCATGGAAAATATTCCCTTGGTTCCTATCCCACAGTATATTAAGAGTAGCTGCAATTTAGTGTCTTTTCTTTAAAGAAATTCAAATGCTGTTATTTTTTTAAAATTATTTTTAAAATTACCAATGCAATAGAGCATTGTTTGGGCTCAATCTTCCTTTGGTTAATAGCTGCTCGGTTAGTATATGAAGTAGAATACAATTAGTTTTGCAGCCAAGAAGCAATTGCGTGGGGAAGAATTAACAGAAATAATAGTAATAGCACTTAGACTTATATACTGCTTCACAGTGCTTTACAGCCCTCTCTAAGCGATTTTAGGTTATATTATGTCCTGTGTTCTAAAATTTCCCTCCCTTCTCTCCAATGAAGGCTGGGCTTAGCAATAGCACCTAGACTTATATATCTCTTCATAGTGCTTTACAGCCCTCTCTAGGTGCTTTACAGAATCAGCATATTGCCCCCGACAATCTCGGTCCTCATTTTTACCAACCTTGGAAGGCTGAATCAACCTTGAGCTGGTCAGGATCGAACTCCTGGCAGTGGACAGAGTTAGCTTGCAATACTGCATACTAACCACTAGGCCACCACAGCCTTATAACTCAGTAACTCGGGGTCTGAGGAATCCATCAATAAACTTACCTATTTTTTTTATTTTTTAAAAAAACACTATTTCAGGCTTCTCTAATTATTTGATGTCTACTTTTGTAATATTTCCTTGATAGAATAAGGACCTCATTCCAGCTACTGTATGTATTTATGAAAGGGAAACAACCAGTTTGATGTAGTGCTTAAGGCACGGCACTAGAAACTGGAAGACAGTCAGTTAGTTCTAGTGCTTTATAGGCACAAAGCAGCTGGCTGACCTTGAGCCAGTCACTCTCACTCTGCCCTGGGAAGAAGACAATGGCAGACCACTTCTAAAAAGCCTTGCCAAGAAAAACTAGGGACTTGTCCAAGCAGCTGTCAGAGTGAAAAAATTGTCTCAAAGGCATACACAGAGAGAAAAAAATCAGACAGAAGGAAGCTGGAATGATAGAAACTGGCCTAATAAAGAAATGAATAATTTACCTGGCAAGCAGTTTGAGCTAATCCCAGATTCACTGGGGTTCCTCGTTTTCAAGGCCTGCTTAATGCTCTTCATGGTAACAGGGCACGTGATGGTCACAGAACTATGTAGACAGTCCTAAATGGAGAGAGAAATAGTATTGTTTCTCTTTGCTTATTCAAAAAGTGTTCAACTCAGATTTCTTGGTCAATAATCCTGTAAAAAAACAGACAAACACGATCACCGCAGATAAATTCTAATTCTGCAAACATTTAAAGCAATCATCCCGGATGCCACAGAATTCAACCACAACATCTAAACATGATTGCTGATCTGAAAGAAGAGCAGTAGTGGGTTTCAATTTTTTTTTACTACCGGTTCCATGGGTGTGGCTTGGTGGTCATGGCAGGGGAAGGATACTGCAAAATCTCCATTCCCACCCCACTCCAGAGGAAGGATACTGTAAAATCCCCATTTCCTCCCGATCAACTGGGACTTGGGAGGCAGAGAATAGATGGGGGCGGGGCCAGTCAGAGTTTTTACTACCAGTTCTCCAAACTACTCAAAATTTCCACTACCGGTTCTCCGAACTGGTCAGAACCTGCTGAAACCCACCTCTGAAAAAGAGGTAAAGTGTTGATCCTTCTAAAGTGAGGATTCTGACAAGTGTTGATTTGAAGGCTATTGGAAAGAAGCTTTTTTTTTTTTTTGGCCTGCAAATCTGCAACCATCCTGATCTGTCGCATAGCTGGGGAAAAACATGCCACACACAATATCAGAAGCAAGAGCTGACTGAGTAAAGTCCCTATGTGTGCTGTCTACAGGGCTGTGTGATACTTGTCTCCCCCTCTAGGTGTCACTCTTGAGGAACTGGAGCATTCCTGGATCAGCTTTCAATAATAATCTATTTTTTAATAACCCTGCATCTTTGAGTGCCAGGCTATTAGAATCTCTCTCTCTTATAGAGATATATTAGAATCTTTGTAAATATGTTTGTTGTGATAGAGATACCAATATGGAAAAACTGTCATTAGTGTTAAAAGTTTTGCTGTGTTTTTTATTTTTGTTTTTATATTTGTTGCGTTTTTTGTATTGTGTATTGTATGTTGTGTTTTATATGTTGGAAATTTAATAAATATTTTTTAAAGGATCTCTTTGGCACTTTTTAAAAAATTTGGCACTTTTTAAAAAAAAGTTCGTTTGGGGGCTACAGTACAAGTCAGGAATCCTTTTTTGGAGGGTTTTTCAGACAGTATCAAGATGTAGAAGAGAGGGCTTATGAAGATGACTGGAGGTCTATGAACACTTCCAAGCCCATCTACCTTATACATATTAAAAGAATCTATAATATTAAATAAATGGAATAGAATAGAATAGAATAGAATAGAATAGAATAGAATAGAATAGAATAGAATAGAACAGAACAGAATAGATTTTTTTATTGGCCAAGCATGATTGGACAGACAAGGAATTTGTCTCTGGTGCATAAGCTCGCAGTGTACATAAAAATAGCAAGTAATAGATCATAAATCATACAGTCATTAATCATAAGTTACAAACAACAATTCATAAATCATAAGAAACCAATAGGAGAAAATAGTAAGAAAGATGAAAAGATCAGAAATGAGACGTTGCTGTGGGAATTAAGTTTTTAGCAGAGTGAAGGCATGGTGTGGGGGGAGAATCTATCTTTGTGTCTAGTTGTTTTGGCAGGCAATGCCGTATAGCAGCATCCTGAGAGGATCAGTTGAAGCAGATAAGGTCCAGGATGTGAGGGGGTCTGTAGATGTTTTCTCAGCCTTCTTTCTGGCTTGTGCAGTATACAGATCCTCAATGGAAGGCAGGCTGGTTGCAATTGTTTTTTCTACGGTCCTAACTATCAGTTGAAGTCTGTACCTGTCCTGTTTGTTTGCTTTTTACAAAGCAGACAGTTATTGAGGTACAAATGACAGATTCAACAATTCCTCTGTAGAACTTTTATTATGTTTTTTCTGTAGAATCTGGTACGCCACAACGTAAATCATTAATCTCTGAAATTTTGCTCCATTTCCAAAAATGTTCCTGGAAGTTGCATGGTTTCAGAAGCTTCCTTATAAAATAATAAAATCTGAGTGGCTGCAGCTCAATACTTAGTTTGGAATTGGGGGGGAGGGGATCCTCACCAATTTTTCTTTGAATAAACGGGGCTAAATTGGGGAGTGGCCAAATCCACCACGGCCACCATAAATGCTTGAAAAACTAAACATGCACCAAAAGGCTATTTCGGAATGACAAAAAGGGGTTTTGTTTTTTAATGATTTTTACCCCTATCGTGAAGCCAAGCTATTGGCAACAGTAAAATGAAAGGGAAAGAAAGAAAGAAAGAAAGAAAGAAAGAAAGAAAGAAAGAAAGAAAGAAAGAAAGAAAGAAAGAAAGAAAGATCATTAACAACCACAAAGGAAATATGAATTGACAATATCGGAACAGTCAAAGGCATGCAAAGAATTTTGACTAAAATCAATATTAAAAACAGAACATTATGCTACTTGTTCCACCTATACATATGCAAGAAAATTAGATTAAAATTAACAATTACGCAGGGGTGAAATCCAGCAGGTTCTGACAGGTTCTGGAGAACTGGTAGTGGAAATTTTGAGCAGTTCGGAGAACCGGTAGCAGAAATTTTGAGTAGAATCGGCAAATACCCCTTCTGGCTGTCCCCAGAGTGAGGTAGGAATTGAGATTTTGCAGTATCCTTCCCCTGCCACGCCTACCAAGCCATACCCACAGAACAGATAGTAAAAAAAATTGGATTTCACCACTGGCAATTAGGGTAGTCTAAACTTTAAAGTGGTAGTATCACATTCAAGTAAACATTGACAAATAAAGTAGTTAAATCAGAGATGGCATTCAGCCAGTTCAGACCAGTTCGAGTGAACCGGAAATGGCGACTGCGGGTGGCCAGCCCACCTGCCCAAGCGTAAAGATGTCCTATTTAGCCATGTTTTTGAGGCCGGGGGCATGCGCAAGAGGCACGCATGCAAGCAAATCGCATGCGCGGAAGGCTGAGTGCATGCACAGAAGACACACGCATGTGCGAAACAAGTGTGCACGCACAGGGCAAACAATGATAAACATTTCTGAAACCCACCGCTGAGTTAAATCATACAGAAAGGATTTGGAAATTGTAAATGTCACTTAGAGTCTCCCGGCAAACCTGAGAGTATATAATATAACAAATCAAGCTATAACAACCTTCAAATGGATTAAACAAGTGTTAATGCTGAGACTGGGCCATTTCCAGGTGGGTTTACAGTAACAATAATAATAATCCAGGTGGGTTTACAATCACATAATAATAACATCTGATTTCCATTTCTTAGCTATAGGATTAAATAAAAAGGGCTGAAATAATTCTGTAGGTCTGTGGGATTAGGTTGCAGATGTGTATATATTAGCTGATCTCCAGAATCATTTTATGGACAAGTATGTACCTTATCTCGTAAGATTACCTTTTCTTTCCATTTTGAAATGCAGTCATTGCAGAGATGAGACGGTTTAGGCTTCTTTTCAATTTCGGCAAGTGCACTCCTCAATTTGAAATGATTTGCTTGCAGAAGGGAAACTTTCAATGTTGCCTTTAATATACATATACATATACATATACATATACATATACATATACATATACATATACATACATACATACATACATTATATATATATACACATATATACACACACACACACATACATACATATATTTAAATATATGTAAATAACAAATTATTATTATTATTATTATTATTAGTAGTAGTAGTAGCCTTTGGCGTTTAGTCATGCCGGCCACATGACCACAGAGATGTCTTTGGACAGCATGGCTCTTTGGCTTTGAAACGTAGATGAGCACCGCCCCCTAGAGTCAGGAACGACTAGCACCGCGATGGCAAACCTTTGTCATTCCTGCATGCTGGCCTGCATCCAGGAAGTGGCATGCAAAACCATCCCGCGAGGTATGTGTGCCCCCACTGGCCTTCGTGCACGTGGGAACGGCGATACCCGGAAGAGCGGCGGTCCATCGTGCATGTGCGAACCAGCACCCAAACACCTGGATACTGGCCTGGAAGCACGCCCGACAAATAGCTGGCCCTCGTGCATGCGCACAAGGTCAACCCGGAAGGTTGGGTACCGGCCTGCGCATGTGTGCCAAAATGCCACTCCTCCGGGTTCTGCTGCCCCCGCGCATGTGACGGCCAGCTGACCGGTGCACGTTGATCACAGGAATGCAGAAGAGGAGCCAGCGAGGCCACACATTCTTCATGGGATGGTTTCACGTGCCACTTCTGGCACGTATGCCATAGGTTCACCGACACTGGACTAGCACATATGGGCGAGGGGAACCTTTACCTTTACCTTTTAAATAATAAATATTTTGACGTAACAGTTTTCCCAGTTCTGATTATTTGGAGCAGAGGGAGATTAAATCACGGTTAGTCCTCAGTAGCAACTGCAGGAACCAACAACTTAGTTCTTAAGCAGTCACTAAGTATAAAATCTTATGCCCACTGTACTTATGATTTTACTTAAGCTTTGCTTTACTTTATAACTATAAAGACAGTCAGGTGAGCCCAAATGGCAGGGAAAGTTTCTGGAACTTGATTCATAAGGAAGCTGATTAAAAGAGCAACCTTTAAAGTCCTTCTTCTCCACTCCTCTGCCCTGGTGTTGGGATAATTAGAATTGATGTTTGTATTTACATTAATTGGAGAGAAAGGGATTACATGAGAGCGAGGAGAGATATATGAGGAATTCACTTTGAAACGAAAGTGGTAGCAGGAGTTCTGGTTCACTTAGTAAGCAAACAAAGGCAGAAGGTGAAAAACTGATTAAGGTCTGGTCAGTTACAGGAAGCAGCTGTCAACTGGCTAATTAAGTTCCCAGAGCTGACCCTTTTAACTTGCAGTTAATGCTTTTTAAGGGTTGTGCTATGTTGTAGAGAAAAGCAATTCAGGAAGAGTTAGTTTGTTTAGGAAATCTCTGCTCTGCAAAGGCAAAAAAAAAAAAAGGTGGAGGAAGCAGGTCAGGTACAAAACAACATATACTGGTTAACGATGAACATGTGACTGAAAGAGAAAGAGAGTTGCTGCAAAAGTTGTAAATACAAAGATTGGTCACAAAGTTACTTTTTCATCACTAGAATAGAATAGAGAATAAAATAGCATAGCATAGCATAGCATAGCATAGAACACAATAGAATAGAATACTATAGAATAGAATAGAATCTTTATCGTCATTTTAAATGTACACTAATCAGCATAGATTGAAATGAAATTTTGTTGTATTCAGCTCTCAAAAGATAACCATTATGCATATACCCACATACATTCATACATGACACAGAGAAACATCACAGTGTACTTTGGATGTATATATATACATGGCAAAAAAAAAAAGAAAAAAGAATCCTGCAAGTTTAGAAGACGGATGGCATAAAGAACAAAGCTGTTACAGAATCTAGTAGTCTTCTATAAATAGTTTGAAACCTCCCCTCAGACAGGAGTAACAGAAACAGACCGTGAAGTCCGTGGGTCTCTAACAATGCTTCGAGCTCTAAGCACATAGGGCTTATAAGCAGTATCCTGAGCGAGCTTCCTCTAATCTTCTCAACTGCCCTTACCACTCTCTGTATGGACTTTCTGTCTGAGGCACTGCCACCAAACCATGAAGCGGTTTGTTAAAACACTCTCTCTACTTTTTCACCACCGTCATAGCTGCAAATGGTCACTGTCCAAGCTAGTTACTAACTGAGGACTACCTGTACTTGTTTTATTGTTCTAAAATAATGCTCAAATAACATTAACAAAACATATTTGGTAGGTTATTCTATTTTATAGCCAATGAATCTTCTAGTAAAGGTGACATTGTTCCTGAACATTTCAACCCTAGTCATGTATTCATTCATTGTATTTTTAATTCATGTTGGATTAATTTGTGCCTAGGAAAGGGCTTTCTTAAATGCAGCCCCAAAATTGAAAGGTTGGTTTTGTAGTTACCAGCCTAAGTTCACTGATGATCTATCGCTGCAGCTCTGAAGACAGCCAAAGGATTAAAACTGAAGATTGCATTTCAGCTGAATAAAAGCTATATAATATAGATATTTAAAATGTGACATATATATTAATTTCCAGTGTACCTCATTAAGCTGCGCAATGGTATCATTTATATTCTTTGCATCTGAAAACTGTGGGGTTTCTTTGTAAGCCTGAAGCATCCGTTCCAAGCCTTTAAAAATATAAATACAAGGATTTGCTCAGTCTTCATACATTTCTAAATAACCCTGGAAATCAACCATGATATAGTAGTACTGTTAGCAAATTTCCATTATTTCCATTAAAATATTTTAAAAACTTTTTAATTTCTGAACTCAATATGTCTTGTTAGAATAAAGCAATATGCATGCTACAAAAAAAGAACGAACAGTATTAGAATGTATACACTGGTACTTATCTACTTTCAAGTAGTAACCAAAAAGAACATTATTCAGATACCCCCAGTTTTGTTTCAGTGACAGTGTGTCTTGTTTAGTATCAGTACAAACTTTAGGAACCTACCTATCATATTTTAACAATATTTAGAACAGTTGTAAAGGCTGTTCCAAATTGAAGATCTTACTTGTATTCCTACCATACATCCTCAGATATCTAAAAGTGCTGGGAACGTTCCCGCTCCATTTGAATATTAAAAAGTTGGATGTAGCCCATTCTCTTAAGTAGGGCTTTTGATTTTTTACCCCTTGTTGATCCATGAATTTGTATGGAGAAAAAATACATTATTTTTGTTAACCTCTAACCTCTTAACTTAATTCTTGCTTTTTATTCATAGGCAAGAAAGTAAAGTATGGTATCTAAACTTCCCTCCCCTTCAGTGTTAACTTCAATATATTTCATTATATAAAATCATACTCCAAAACGGTATCATCTTTTTATTGATTTAATGTATTCAATAAAGAAATGCATGTATCTCTGTTAAACATTTTTTAGTTTTTAAATATTTTGGTAACAATATGAGCAGGACTGGTTTCATTTGTAATGTTATCTATCTATCTATCTGTCTCTGTATCATATCAGAGGTGGGTTTCAGCAGGTTCTGACCAGTTCTGAAGAACCGGTAGGGGAAATTTTGAGTAGTTTGGAGAACTGGAAGGAAATGAGGATTTTGCAGTATCCTTCTCCTGGAGTGGGGAGAGAATAGAGATATATAGTATCCTTCCCCTGCCACGCCCATCAAGCCATGCCCACCAAGCCATGCCAAACCCAGCAAGCCACACCCACAGAACCGGTAGTAAAAATTTTTTGAAACCCACATATCTATCCATCTATCTATCATCTATATCATCTGAAAGCCTATCAATCATTTATCTATCTACCTATCTAATCATCTATTTATGTATCAATCTATCATCTGTCTGTCTGTCTATATCGTTATCATAGATTATATCATCTATGTATGTATGTATGTATGTATGTATCTATCTATCTATCTATCTATCTATCTATCTATCTATCTATCTATCTATCTTCTATCTGTCATCTATCCATATTATTTTCTTTTATTCATTTAAATACATTTTTCTGAGAAGGTCTCTATAGTCTTTCTCAAAGGAGTCCCATCCATGGCACAAAAAAATTTAAGAGCCCGTTCTGTAAATGCTATCAGCCAAAGGGACTAATAAAACCCATTATCCAAAGGGGAACAAACTAAGTGAGAGTTTAAAAATTTTGGGTTTGGAAGAGCTAGGAAGGCACGAATTAGATACACCTTCACCTTTTGTAAATGATCAAGTATAAAATGCTGAAAGTGTGAGGTAACCTGTTTTGTCCTGTAGGGCCTTCTCCAAGTCTGTTTGTACCCGTGTTATTTTCGCTTTAATGGCAGTTTGTCTCCTCTCTTTTTCAATTAGGCTCATCATATCTTCTTCCTTTTATATTAAAAAAGAGGAGGGGAGAATGAAAACCAGATTAATATATTTTGATTAATATATTTTGATTAAAAGGCAGGTGGAGTATGAGCAGTTTGCTGTTTATATTTGTAGCCTTGTGAATTATGAAATGCGTCAGACATTAAAATGAAACAGTTGGATCCCCTTGGCTAGGAAAAAAAATGCTGTACAAACAGTGCTGACAGCCAGAATCAAGGGTGAAGCTCACAGATGCCCTTCCACCCTAATATACATTGCCAGTTTGGTCTGTAATAATTTGTTTTTAAGTTTATATAGAAGTGTCAGTGGAAGACAACAGATTCCTTGTTCTTTTTAAAATCCCATTATATTGGTGTCCATTCCCCTCTGCACCAACTTTTTGCTTCAGTTGTCTCCTGGAGACAACTTGTGTCACTTTCTCATTAAAAGTTTAATCAAAATCCCCAAAGACGCCAGATGAATAACTTTTTGGTCCCAAAATCATAACAGTCAAGGCTAGCTCCTAGAACTGTTATTTGTATCTAATCTTTCATCAGCATTAGCCTTCACTTCACAAATATTTATAGGCGAACACTTCAAATAGGCATGTCTCTCTGCCTATCTCTCCTCTCCCCCCTCTCTTATCATTCATAAATGATTGGATCTATCTATCCAATTTATATATCACATAGCTCATGAGAAATAACTCTGGGCTGCATACAATAATCAAATAAAAATAAAACATACATAAAAGCAAGCATTTAAAATTTAAAAAGTCAACCTTAGAGATTAATTGAAACAATATAAATGTATTTTAAAAATATCTAAAGGGTGAAATGAAAATTGAGATGATGGGGGATGAAAAGTTGGAAGCCGAAAAAAGCAATTTTCTAGTAATCTTGAATCTTTTCATACGGCAGCAGGAATTTACGTTATTGAGCTCTATGTCCCTGTGAAATAGACATGACCCTTTACGGCTTTTCTCCAGGTTGATATGTGAGCAGAATTTGAAATACTGCAACCCTTTTTAAGAATTTGCATGTGGTTAATTAAAATACTAGAACGTAGTAACTAATGTTGAGTGTCTTCAATTAAAAATAAAGACACTGAAATTCTGGCTATTCCCATAATGATTTTTAAAAAATATTTTGTTTGACTATGCTGTCATACCCTTGTGCATCTCTGATCTGGTTTATACCGAATATCAAGTGTTATTCACATAAGTATTCTGTGTGACACTGATCCATATAGGTATAAACTTAACCAGGCTAGCAGTTTACTCTGTTATGCCATGAACTGATAAAATCGCATCTGAAAAAGCACAAGTCTTTGTGTGTGACAGGCATATTTTATGGAAATAGTTTATGGAAAAGTGTTTTAATAATGTCTTTCATTCAACATGAGTCAAGATTAGGGGCAGAAGTATATATAACTACATGGACAGAAGCAAATCTTGTTTTTGACTTGCATATTTCAGAGCACATAATATATTTGGTTTGAGCTACAATAGCCTAGATCAGAGTTGTCAAATTCGCGGCCCGCGGGCCTGATGCATCACACGCTGGCCACACCCACGCCCAGTTTAGCAAAGGGGGGAAAGTCACGATACATCACGTGACGACACCTTGATGTTACAAGTTTGAACCCCTGGTCTAGATGGTCATTAGGAAGCATCACAAAGATAAAGAAAACTTTAACTTTTCTCTAGTGGGATCTGAATTTGTTCAACCCAGGTGTGATACTATGTTTCCCTGAAAATAAGACCAGGTTTTATATTAATTTTTGCTCCAAAAGACGCATTAGGGCTTATTTTTTGGTTAGGTCTTATTTTGGGGGAAATAGGTACTAAATGAATCCATCTAGCTCAGGGGTCAGCAAAGCTGGCTGAGGAACTCTGTGAGTTGAAGTCCACAAGTCTTATTCGAGACAATGGTCTCATTCGAGACAATGACGAATCCGCATATAGACGAGAGGTCGAACGACTAGCCTTGTGGTGCAACCAAAACAATCTGGAACTGAACACACTCAAAACCGTAGAAATGGTGGTAGATTTTAGGAAAAACCCTTCCATACTTCCACCTCTCACAATACTTGACAACACAGTATCAACAGTAGAAACCTTCAAATTTCTGGGTTCTATCATATCGCAAGATCTCAAATGGACAGCTAACATCAAAAACATCATTAAAAAAGGACAACAAAGAATGTTCTTTCTGCGCCAACTCAGTAAGCTCAAACTGCCCAAGGAGCTGCTGATCCAATTCTACAGAGGAATTATTGAGTCTGTCATTTGCACCTCTATAACTGTCTGGTTCGGTTCTGCAACCCAACAAGAAAAACACAGACTTCAGAGGATAATTAGAACTGCAGAAAAAATAATTGCTACCAACTTGCCTTCCATTGAGGACCTGTATACTGCACGAATCAAGAAGAGAGCCGTGAAAATATTTGCAGATCCCTCGCATCCTGGACATAAACTGTTTCAACTCCTACCCTCAAAACGACGCTATAGAGCACTGCACACCAGAACAACTAGACACAAGAACAGTTTTTTCCCGAAGGCCATCACTCTGCTAAACAAATAATTCCCTCAACACTGTCAGACTATTTACTGAATCTGCACTACTATTAATCGTTTCATAGTTCCCATCACCAATCTCTTTCCACTTATGACTGTATGACTATAACTTGTTGCTGGCAATCCTTATGATTTATATTGATATATTGATCATCAATTGTGTTGTAAATGTTGTACCTTGATGAACGTATCTTTTCTTTTATGTACACTGAGAGCATATGCACCAAGACAAATTCCTTGTGTGTCCAATCACACTTGGCCAATAAAATTCTATTCTATTCTATTCTTCTTCTTAAAGGGACCACGGTTGGAGACTCCTGATCTAGCTGACAATCTTAACTGGGGCTTAAAAATCATGCTAGGACAGTGGTTCCCAACCTTTTCTTGTTTGAGGCACAACCTTTTCTTGTTTGAGGCACCCTTGGAAAGCCTTTCAAAAGTTCCCGGCACCCTTATAAGGAAATAGATATTTAAAATCTCCGTAGCTCAAAAGTTCCCGGCACCCTCAAAAGATCTCACGGCACCCCTTAGTGCCGCGGCACACTGGTTGGGAACCACTGTGCTAGGACTTATTTTCCGGTTGGGTCTTATTTTCAGGGAAACAGCATAGCTGTTATTTAGTCGCAATCTAAGTATAGTTTACTTTCTGTATTTTCCTTTAAGTGAAGGAAATAAAGCATTAAACTAAGCCATTGTTGCTGAAGGTATTGACTTTCCATGTCAGGATTCCCATAGAATGCATTATTTTTATTTTATTTATTTTATTTTTATTTTTTATTTGCATTTATATCTCGCCCTTCTCCAAAGACTCAGGGTGGCTTACACTATGTTAGCAATAGTCTTCATTTATTTGTATATTATATACAAAGTCAACTTATTGCCCCCAACAATCTGGGTCCTCATTTTACCTACCTTATAAAGGATGGAAGGCTGAGTCAACCTTGGGCCTGGTGGGACTTGAACCTGCAGCAATTGCAAGCAGCTGTGTTAATAACAGACTGTCTTAGCAGTCTGAGCCACCAGAGGCCCTTATAAAATATGGGTTATTATTATAAGATATTATAATATCTTATTATATTATTATAATAAGATTATATAATTATATTATATTTATATAATTATTATATAATTATATATTATTATAGATTATATATTATATATACAATATTATATATTATTATATATTATATAATTACCTTATTATAAGATATGGGCTATGTTGGCACAATACTTTGTCCCTAATTAAACATAGTTTCAGTCAGGAGACTTTTCAGAGTTCATTTAACACTGAACCATGATACTCTTGCTGTGTTTGAGAGTACAATAGACTAAAATTTATGTTATTTGTTAAATTTATATGCTGTCCCTCGTCTTTCCAAAATGACTATGTGTGCTGGAAAAATACAGCTCCAAAATCAAAGATTTTTGCTACTTTTAATCCTATTGATTAACAGAGGCATTGTGAATACATACATGGATACATATGCTGTCTCCTTTGTTCTCTGTTTCCTCTCTGTTCTGCATATTCCTGATTAGAAGACTAATTTTCTTAAGTTCTGCCTATCAACTTATTCCAGGGGGAAAAGTAGTTTCATTTCTTTTCTTCACCATGAAGGCTTTATATTGGAGCATGAAATGTGCTTACAGTTTATAAGAGCTTGTGGATTTTAAGCTTCAGATTCTATAGTAAATAGCTTGGATTCTACTCATGTACCAGGAAAAACCCAGGGGAAGGGAGGGGCGGGGGGTAAAACAAAAGTCAGGGTGACCATGGCAACCATGCGATCAATGTCCTGCTCCTTCTGTATGTGTGTTGACACCATGTCCATGTACAAAGAATTGTGTGAATGTGATCACTGTCTTGACATTTTGATATAGCAATAGCACTTAGACTTATATACCGCTTCACAGTGCTTTAAAACCCTCTCCAAGAGTCAGCATATTGCCCCCAACAAACTGGCTCCTCATTTTAATGACCACAGAAGGATGGAAGGCTGAGTCAACCATGAACTGGTCAGAATCGAACTGCCAGCTGTGGGCAGAACTAGCCTGCAATGCAGCATTCTAATGCACCATGCCACCACAGCTGTTGGTGGGTTAGATATTCCACCTACCCTTGGATACGGCTGTCATACACATGTGCTGTGCTTGTGAATGAACAGGTCTATAAATAAAAAGATTATTATTATTATTAATCCATCCCAGGGGTGAAATGTAAAATTTGTTACTACCGATTATGTGGGTGTGGCTTGGTGGTGGTGGGGGTAATGTGACTGGGTGGGCATGGCCAAGGTTCTTTTTTTTTTTACTTTTAAAAGCATTTTTTCTACAACCTCTTTGGCCGAAGAAGTTGTAGAAAAAATGCTTTTAAAAGGCTCCTCTGACGATCCCAGCTGAGTTGCCTGATCGTCAGAGGCTTTTCTTTTAAAAGCATTTTTTTTTGCTTTAAAAGAAAAAAAAGGCTCTGACGATCAGGCAACTCAGCTGGGATCGTCAGAGGAGCCCTTTAAAAGCATTTTTTCTACCATCTCTTCAGCTGAAGAGGTTGTAAAAGCCTCTGACGATCCCAGCTGTGCCACACGATCATCAGAGGCTTTTTTTTTTACTTTTAAAAGCATTTTTTTGGCCGAAGAAAAAATGCTTTTAAAAGTAAAAAAAAAAAAAACCTCTGATGATTGCACGGCTCAGCCGGGCTTGCTGGGGGGGGGGGGGAGGCAGGGATTTTTGTTACCAGTTCTCTGAACCACCCACCACCATCACTGCTGGATCGGGTGATCGGGTCCAAACCAGGAGCATTTCACCCCTGATTCATCCTGATATCGTTCAGAAGTGCTCTGTTTCAGCTTCCGGCATCTCAGTCGGGAAAAGCTTTGGCAGCCCACTTACATAGTAGTCCGTCAACAAGAGTTCAAGCTTGGTCTCTGCGGCAGTTACTGATATTTCATTCACTAACATCTGCACGTCCTTGTCAGCTTCTGCTTCAGCGACGACACTGTGAACCTTTGCATGGCACTAGAATGAATGACAGATGAGGTTAGACGGGTAATTTCCAGTAATTATTTAATCCAGAGCAAAAGAATGTGGAATTAACATACCGCGATGAGGCTTTGTCCAAAGTGAGAAAGAAGCTGGCTGTAACGATGTAATGTATTGCAGAAAAGCAGGAGTCTGTCTTTCTCAAGGTCAAGAATGCTCTGTGGGAAAGGGAACAATGACTACTCCATATGGAAAGAAACGGTTAAACATGATAATCAGAGCAGTTACTTCAATCTTACTCAGCCATTAGCCATTAGGGCTCATATCTAAAGCGAATCTACAGAGTTGAATGGGTCTTCCTTCACACAGATTAGCTTAGAGCAGGGGTGTCAAACTCGATTTCATTGAGTTTGAAACACATCAAGGTTGTGTTTGATCCTGGGGGGGCCGGGGGTGGGGCGTGGTCAGGGTGGGCATGGTCCGCTTGACGTCACTTGTGTTGGGGGAACCTGTGGGCTCCTGAGCTCTGTTTTGGGCTGCGATGGCCTCCTGCAACCCTCTGCCAGCAAAAACAGAGCTTGGGATGGCCACACGCGTCCCTCCCGAGCTCCGTTTTCACTGGCAGAGGCACTGCAGGCCAGTCTTTCCCTATTTCTAGGGCAGCCCCATGGGCCAAATCTAAGCACCCTACGGCCAAATCTAAGTACCCCGTGGGCCGGATCCAGGGGCCTTGAGTTTGACACCCATGGCTTAGAGTGTATGAAAGTAGTAGGTGAGAGTGTTAGATACCTATAATAGGTGCTCTTCCAAGGAAGAGTCAGTTCTGATCCTGGTAACCAACCCAGATTTGATCTTGCAGCATTATCCTGGGACATGTATAATTTGCCTTTGCTCAGTCAGTCAGTTAAACAAATTCTGAATGTACAATATGTCAGGGTTCCAGAATTTGGCCGTGAATTGTACTCCCCACTGCACTCTGGTCCAAGATGATATTTTGTGGGATGCCATGGAGGCGTTAGATGTGGGTAAGAAACATCTTTGCGAGCTTACATGCCAACGGGAGACTTGGAGAGACCACGAAGGGGACTTGCTTTGAGAACAGGTCAATAATCATCCATATAACGGTATTTCCGTTACTCTCTGGGAGTTCTACAATGAAATCCATGGCTATTTCTTCCCATGGTCGGGTGGGACTAGCCACAGGTTTCAAGAGGCCCGGGGTTTTCCCTGGCTGCATATCATTGCACAGACTATACAGCTCTGGACGTAGTCCTCTAGGTCTTTTTTCATTTTTGGCCACCAAAATTGTCGGTGTCAATTTTGTTTTCCCTCCCCACATCTGCCTCCCACGCCGTGTGTCTAATGTCCCTGCCAAGCCTTCCCTTGGCTAGTTCTAGTATAGCTGGGCAGAAGATTGTAGTTAAGCATTCCCTAGAATTTCCACCCATCAGTTCCAGTCCTGCTAGAAATATCGGTTAGAGAGGTTCATTCTGACTCAGAATTAATTCCATAAAACTTCCCTGAGTAAAGCAGATGCAAAATCAAATCTTGTTGCCTTCTAATCAGCACTAAAAAAAAGTGCAAAATAGTAATCAAACATGATCTATTTGCTTATATAATGTGGTGCACCCAAGTCAATAATGAAACATAGTTCAAAAACCCAGATGAAGAAAGACATGCAAATGAAATTAATTAATTCTCCCTCCCTCTCTCTCTCTCTCTCCTCCCCCCCTTCCCCCACCTCTCCCTCCTTTATTTCCCTTTGGAGCCTTAAGAGTTGATTCTAAGATTACTTCAACAATGCTTTTCTGGGTCACTGAAGCCATCCATTTGCACTAACAATAGCTAGAGAATACCATTTGCTTGCACATTGTTAAGAGCTGAAAGAAATAGATCCAAACAATCACTTGGGAAGCAGCTTGAGCTCAATCAAAAAATAAGGTGGGGTTTGGATCGTGGATCTTTCTGACTGTTACGTAGGTGTGTTCCTTTTAGCTGAAGAGTACTGAAGGAGTTGGATAAGATCTAAGGATGTAATTAAAGACATAGAAGCTCTCAGTGGAGGTGGTGATGCTCAGCAGTATTTAATTAAACTGCTCCAAGAAAAAAAAGAGAGAGAAGCTTTATGGCCGATTTGTTGATTATTATTTTTTTTAAAAAAGCACTTTTAACAAATCTCAGTATTTTGATTATTTTTTAAGATTCTGATCTAGTTCTGGATGGTCATTAACCTGATTTTAACTAGGTTGAACTCAAGATATATACTAAGGAAAAAAGAAGGAAGGAAGGAAGGAAGGAAGGAAGGAAGGAAAGAAGAAAGAAAGAAAGAAAGAAAGAAAGAAAGAAAGAAAGAAAGAAAGAAAGAAAGAAAGAAAGAAAGAAAGAAAGAAAAGGGTCCAGAAGCCCTTTTAGTCAAGCGAGAGTCTGACATGACTACACACCAACTACGGAGCAATTTATTTTAGCATTTTAGCAAGACTTGCAGGCAAAAGGCAATATTGTCAGTCATGCCCAGTATAGAATCATGGAGTTGGGAAGGACCTTGGAGATCAGCCCAGGATCCACTGGACCATATCTGACAGATAACCCTTCAGTGTGTCCAATAAGGGAAAGCTCGTCATTTCAACTGGCAGTCTGTCTGAAAGTTTCCCTTGACATCTTCTTTGAATCTATTTCCTTGTAGTTTTAGCTCACTGTTTCTGGCTCTGCGCTCTGTGGTAACAGAAGATAAATCTACCCCTTTGCCTGCATGATAATCTTTCAGGTATTTGAACGCTGCTGTATCTTTCTGAGGTCATCTTTTCTTAGGCTAAACATATTCATCTTCTTTAATTTTTCTTTAAAGGTAAAGGTTCCCCTCGCACCTATGTGCTAGTTGTTCCTGACTCTAGGGGGCAGTGCTCATCTCCATTTCAAAGTCTTCGTGGTCATGTGGCTGGCATGACTAAACCCCAAAGGCGCACAGAAAGCTGTTACCTTCTCACCAAAGGTGGTCCCTATTTTTCTACTTGCATTTTTTACAGGTTGGCAGAAGCTGGGACAAGTAACGGGAGCTCACCCTGTTACGCGACATTACGGATTCGAACCGCTAACTACCGACCTTTCGATTGACAAGCTCAGTGTCTTAGCCACTGAGCCACAATGTCCCTTGTTCCTTATGGGATGTTTTAATGTGGACATGTTGATTTTAACTATTTGGGGGCAGGGGAATGGGAAAGCATACAAATACATACTAAATATTTATTTTTATTTTTAAAGCTAATATGTATGCACAAAGGCAGAAGTCAGTCCAAGGCAAGAATTTATATTTCACTGTTCATTCTGTTCTTAGGGAATAAATCTTGGGAACAGCATGAGCTATGGAAACAAAACGTATCTTGAGAACATTTATGATGCTGCAAATCAATATGCTTTTATCACGTGGTCCTCTTTCTTGCCAGAAACTAAGGAAAATAAAACATTACCTATGAAATTCAAATACTCACATTCGATTTTAGCAAAGATAGGAAACAATTGTCCTAAAAGTATACTACAAGACAGCAAACCTCTGTTGGCATGTGAATACTTTATGTGCATGGGTGCCTTTTATTCTGTCCTCCAAAAATTGAAGGTAATGATGTTGAAAATCTGACATAGATGGGAAAAGAAGCCGAATCTGCGGTAACTGAGGATGAAAAAGGAAAACATTCTTATCCTTCCTCCAAAGCATGGGTGTCAAACTTGTGGCCCATCACACGCTGGCCACGCCCACTCCCAGTTTAGCAAAGGAGAAAAAAAAGTTGTGATACGTCATGTGACAGCAATGTGTCGACGCGAGTTTGACACCCCTGCTCCAAAGAATTAGTAGCAGCTCTACTAATAACTGCTTGCCTTTTACCTATTACCTACATCTTTTTATCAGGCTAATGCTGGGAAAGAAAAAGTGATTATCCTTCCATAATTAGGAAGTTGTAGGTGGTTCTCTTGCAAAGAGCCCTTCAAGAGCTTGCTCTAAGTTTTTGGAGAGTTGTGATCCTGGGAAGCCTTTTTGTCATGGGACCACGCAGGATATTTAAAAATAAAATGAAATTGCTTCATCTAATGATGCCTGCTCTCTCACACAGTTCATTATTCTGGAATGGTGACAAAAATGTGTACGAGGTCTCCATCAGTACAGTTAAAATTATTGAACCATTAGGTTGGGTATTTTTTTAAACAACTAAATAACTTTCCATCAATAGAGTGACAAGTGTGGGATGTTTGAGATGCTGGGAACAGAAACAATTTTATTACGTATCTTCAACAAAACAGGGTTTAAAGTTATACTTTTGGAGGCCTTAGATATTTTATCTTGAACGCACAGCTGTAAATCAGGAGGTGCCTCACAGAATTGCAAATTGAACTAGAATCTAATTGGAAAAGGAAAAGAATATGACTTGTTTCCATCTGAAGAAAAGCTCAGTGATGACAGAGATAACAGTGCTAGAAAGAAACCTCTGGTGACTTGCCTGGTGCCCATTTTCTAATGCCTGCTCCCATTTCACACGAGTTTCACAGGCAGTTAAGTTCTTCTTGTAATAGTCTTCATCTTCCTTTGCCAGTTTGATAGCAGATTTTTCTAGGTTTCTGAGCAACTAAAATGAAAATATAAGCGCAGGGTGTTGGTTTTTTTTTAAGGGTAATTGATTTCACCCAGCAGGAGTATTGCTTTCAAAGCAGGTTAATAGGTGAAAATGGTATTTTATCTGAAAAACATGCAAGGAAGGAGAGGAAAAAGCAACATCTCTGTAATCACTACGATTTACCAAGTAATGTAGAAGAAAAGGTGTCAGGAGAAATGTGCTATTATGGGCTGTGGAAGTGAATATAATTTTTATTGGCCAAGTGTGATTGGACACACAAGGAATTTGTCTTGGTGCATATGCTCTCAGTGTACATAAAAGAAAAGATACCTTCATCAAGGTACAATATTTACAACACAAATGATGGTCATAGGGTACAATTTAATACTTAATGATACAACACTTAATGATAATCATAGGATACAAATAAGCAATCAGGAACAATCAATATCAATATAAATCATAAGGATTACCAGCAACAAAGTTACAGTCATATAGTCATAAGTGGAAGGAGATGGGTGATGGGAACGATGAGAAGATTAATAGTAGTGCAGATTTAGTAAATAGTTTGACAGTGTTGAGGGAATTATTTGTTTAGCAGAGTGATGGCCTTCGGGGGAAAAACTGTTCTTGTGTCTAGTTGTTCTGGTGTGCAATGCTCTATAGCGTCGTTTTGAGGGTAGGAGTTGAAACAGTTTATGTCCAGGATGTGAGGGATGTGTGCCGACAGAAACTTCCCCAGAAGGTAATTCACAAGTAGATAAGAGTTCCTCTGGGAACTGAACTTCCTGAGTCAAGTTACCTGTCTACCTACTCCACTTTATTTATATAATGTCTCAATTTGTCTGAAGACATACCTTTTTTTTGCTCTTTGGGGAAGCCAATGGGTGGGAGCTTTCTGTATCACGGAAAAGTGCTTCGTGGTCCTTGGTCAGCTCTTTTAACTTCTTCTTGGCCTATCCCGCAAATACACCAATATCAAAAGAATTCATAATCAGAGTGAATATGACAAGCCATGGTAAGCAACCTCTTTCAGTAGATGCTTTGTTATTCCATATCTTGGGAATTGCATACAATCCAAACCGTGGGTATTGGGATCTCAAAAGTCAAGAGGGCGAGAACAAGTGTGGGATTGAAGCTATACTCTTTTTAATGCTCATTGTCTTAATGACTTTGTTTGACACATGCACACACACAATGGCTTGCAATCTCTGGCTTGCTGATGATGACATTTAGATGACATCTATCAGCCACTGCCCTGAAAATAGTAAATATTTCATTGTTGGATACTGGTCAGTGTAATAAAGGGGAGAAGAAATTTTCAATTTTTAAAGAAATTTTTTAAAATTTTTAATGAGTTGTATCCTCCAGATTACTAATTTTTAAGCACTGAAAATTTTTAAGTCGCTTATTTTAGAATCACCTTCTTTCCTTCTCGCAAATTAGAAACCAGTCAGCCAGTATCCTTTTTTTGGGGGGGGGGCATTAGAGACACCCACTTCTCAGGAAGAACTTCTGAATCCCATTTAGGTAAATGGAACCATTGCAGCAGTTTGCAATGGATGGATCACTTCCAAGTATTTTTGTAGGAATAAAAGATTAAAACTTGCCTTTAACTGTTGACGCCAGTTGCTGGTAACTGCTTCGGCTGCCTTTTCAACTGTATTATCTACCTTGTGGAGAGAAACACCAGAAGCATAGGTTTTCATTTTATCTATGGAGCTTCTCAGTCATCCAGGTCATGGTTGTCCCAAAGGTGATTTTTTTCAAGAGGCAACTGGACTTTCTGGTTTCTTGTAACTGCTGGTGGGGCCTCTCTTCAGAGTTTCCTATGTGGTAGTGTCCTTCAGAAGATTGCTCACCTTGGCCTTGTTGTCATCTGGGTTCAGGATGACTGTGCTGAAGAAGCTTCTTGGATGGGAAGCGAAACGTCTTCAAAGAAAAGCCAGAAAGTCTAGTTGCCTCTTGAAAAAAAGGCATATTGGGGAATATAACATAATATATTTAGTTATGTTGGACTTTTTAACGGAAGGTAAGTTCTAAATCTTAATTTTTTTAAAAAAGCTTTTTTTTTTACAATAGAATAGATAATGTAAAACAAAACAAAAAAAAAATCCAAGAGAATAACAGTTTGCATTTCTTTCAGTTTAGGACGTGCCAGGAGTATGTGTCTACCACATAAAAAGGGATGGGCTACCTTGAATTTTTTAACCTCCCCCACCCCTCTACATGGACCCCAAGCTTTGCTAAAGAAATATGTTGGCAAAAGCTTTATAATGAAATGTGTAAGAAAAGAGAGGGGGATGAGAGAAAAGTGAATTGCACCGACCGATATATATTATTGTGCACACCATCCTAAACCCTCCACTTAGTGATAAGCGTAATGGGAGATCAAGTTGAAAAGGATATAATTATTAGTCTCGTTTTCAACTTATCTCCCATTACGCTTATCACCAAGTGGAGGGTTTTTCATGTACCGTGTTTCACAAGGTGTCCATTTTACAGTATCTTAGATCAAATGGATCACAAAGGACAGAATGGGTGCCGGTATATCTTTAAGTTAGAAAGACTTTCTACCTAAGAGACCTTTGAAATATGTGGGATGCCTTCATCTCAGGGGTGAAATCCAGCAGGTTCTGATAGGTTCTGGAGAACCGGTAGTGGAAATTTTGAGTAGTTCGGAGAACTGGCAAATACCACCTCTGGCTGGCCCCAGAGTGGGGTAGGAATGGGGATTTTGAAGTATCCTTCCCCCGCCATGCCCACCAAGCCACGCCCACAAAACCGGTAGGGATAAATTTTGTATTTCACCCCTGCTTCATCTTGTTTTGCCAGATCACACAATTGTTGATTGACTAATTAGAACCAGGGGTGAAATCCAGCAGGTTCTGGAGAACCGGTAGCAGAAATTTTGAGCAGTTCGGAGAACCAGCAAATACCACCTCTGGCTGGACCCAGAGTGGGGTGGGAATGGAGACTTTGCAATATCCTTCCCTCAGGAGTGGGGTGGGAATGGCGATTTTGCAGTATCCTTCCCCTGCCACCCCACTAAGCCACACCCACCAAGCCACACCACACCCACCAAGCTACACCCACAGAACTGCTAGTAAAAAAAAATTTAGATTTCACCGCTGCTTAGAATCCTAAGAGGTAGAAAGCATATGGTAGATGCTTTGCTCACGAGATGCACAGTATGGAATAGATCATTGCCACAGCATAGCCACATTATTTTCGCCCAGTAAATGTCAAGGCCCTCACTGAAATTAGAAGCCCATCCCCAAAACCCAGATGTAACCTCCTTTGCAGCTGCATATTTTACATTCAGGGTTTGAAGGAGGAATCAGTTCCACTATAAGCCACATACAAGGAAAGTAGGATACCTATGGTGATCATCACCCATCTGGGTTGGTTATGGGTTAGGGTGATACAGTTTTCTTAGGATGGTTTTCAGGGAAAACCCATTTCAAATCTGGGCAATAAAACCTGATTTGAAAGGAACTATTGCCTTTACAGGCATGAATGACTATCCTTTTTCTAAGGCATCTTCTTCTTGTATCATCCCTCTTTGTCTGTGTCTCTAAGAATGATCTGCTAGCTAGTGTTGGCCAAACTCATTTTTGCCCATGCTGCTATATTTGTAACATGCTGAGACCTGGGGAATGGATGAGATTTAAATGAAGGATGGGTGGGGGTTTTTTTTCCATCGAGAGATATTTTTGATGACAATTTGGGGTACAGGCTTGGATCCTAGTCAGTGTCATGGTAGGCCCAAACACTGCAAGCAAAATGTAGCAGTAAATTAGCATAACAAGGGTTATCTGAACTCACTATTTTTTTCTTCTTCTCATGGTCCTGCAGGATACGATTCATTGGGTTTATTGCTTCTGTCTGAATGGCTTTGCCAAGCTTTCTAGACGCAGGACATAAAATATATACACCTATGTTATGAAAACTTGCCTTCCCGGAAAACAATATCATTTGCCAGACAACCACAGCAGAAATGATTGTAAATATCACCCATACAATCTCTGAAGAGGAGGCAATAACACTGAAATGTTTATTGTAGAAGTTTGAAAGCCCTTCCAGGCCTTGGTAGACTTTAATAATAATAATAATAATAATAATAATAATAATAATATTTTAATTTGTATACCGCCCTTCTCCCGAAGGACTCAGGGTGGTGAACAGGCAGATAAAATATAAATACACACAATAATTTAAAAACAACCCTTAAAAAACTAATTTAAATGCCCAAAACGTTAAAAAACATACTCCCCTGTAAAATAACATACTTTTAAAAACCCATCCAATAAAAATAAAATCAGGCTAGTCCAGCCATATGAAATAAATAAGTTTTAAGTTCGCGGCGAAAGGTCCTAAGGTCAGGTAATTGTCGAAGTCCGAGGGGAAGTTCGTTCCACAGGGTCGGAGCTCCCACAGAAGGCCCTCCCCTGGGGCCGCCAGTCGACACTGTTTGGCTGACGGCACCCTGAGGAGTCCCTCTCTGTGGGAGCGTACCGGACGATGGGAGATAGAAGCCGGCAGTAGGCGGTCCCGTAGATAGCCCGGTCCTAAGCCATGGAGCGCTTTAAAGGTGGTAACCAATACCTTGAAGCGCACCCGGAAAACAACAGGTAGCCAGTGCAGTCTGCGCAGGATAGGTGTTATGTGGGAGCTCCGAGACGCAATAATTTGAATAATGAAGCAAGTTGTGCTTACCTGTGCAAATCTGATTCAGATTTCAGCTCCTCCGAAACACAAAGCGAAGTACTATGAATGTAGCTAAAGAAAAACCACGGAAAAAAGGAGACATAGGTTTTTATTTCAGCTTCTGAATGAGTGAGTTAGAATTCCTAAGAACCCAGGAAATAGGACATCTTTACTAGGTTTGGGTTTATGATCTATTTTGGAAATCTGAGACCCAAGCTAATTTCGTAACAGTGGTTTTATAAGATGAATTCCAGATGTGTATTGCTTTGTAGAAATGAACCCTAGAAGCAAGCTGGCTATATTTGAAAATAGTTTTGTGTGGCAAAGTGACACCTGAGTGATGTGTGGTTATTGTGAGGACTGCTTCATTTTTTTTCCAGTATTGAAGTAGTTTGTTTCAATTCTATTATGCACATAGAGCAGGAGGACATTCTGAGATCTCAAAGTAGAATATGGACTATGAGCCCCTTGTATTTTTTTTATTTGATCATTACCATTGAATAATAGTGGCATAATTTCTCTATTTTGGGATGGGGAAACAGAGACAAACTCCAATGAAAGCTCTAAATGGCTTTAACATAGATTTAAAAAAAAAAATGGAGAAGCTCTCCCTGCAAAAGAGAAGATCTTAATTCCATTCACATGAACTTTGCACCAAAGCATTTTTTTGCTTAGCCTTAGCCATGTCTAAATACAATTCTTTCTAACAGAGATTGCCCATATCTGACATAGGGTATGGATGCAAATGAGAAGAATGATTGTGATTGGGGACTATTATTAATCCACAAAAGTACTATAATAGTCAGTAGTGGACATCAATAGATAGATAGATAGATAAATAGATAGATAGATGGATGGATGGATGGATGGATAGAATAGAATAGAATAGAATAGAATAGAATAGAATAGAATAGAATAGAATTTTTTATTGTCCAAGTGTGATTGAACACACAAGTAATTTGTCTTGGTGCATACGCTCTCAGTGTACATAAAAGAGAAGATACCTTCATCAAGGTACAATACTTACAACACTTAATGATAGTCACAGGGTACACATAAGCAATCAGGAAGCAATATCAATATAAATCATAAGGATACAAGCAACAAAGTTACATAAGTGGAAGGAGATGGGTGATGGGAACAATGAGAAGATTAATAGTAGTGCAGACTTGGTAAATAGTTTGACAGTGTTGAGGGGATTATTTGTTTAGCAGAGTGATGGCCTTCGGGGGGAAAACTGTTCTTGTGTCTAGTTGTTCTGATGTGCAGTGCTCTATAGTGTCATTTTGAGGGTAGGAGATAGATACATAGATAGATAGATAGATAGATAGATAGATAGATAGATAGATAGATAGATAGATCTCACATGATCATTTTAGGTGAGAACCCTAAACTCTTGTAATATTTGGTAACATGACCCAATTTTGGTTGTTTTAGAAACATTTTTAGGGAGCCTGCGGTGTCCCTGTGGTTCCTCGCAATCACTTATTAGTAACCATCATGCATGGTGGTTCTCAACAACTTCCAATTAGGATGCAATTGCTGCAGTTCTCAAATGGAAAAAAAATCAAGAAAAGCTGGTGTCAGGCAGAGCAATTCTTTCTAATCATCAGAGCTCTGAGTTCATCCCATTTGGTCAGATTACGTAACTACAGCAAGTCCAGGGAGACAGATTTCCTTTTGTCACACCCAGAAGAGAAGAAGACTTGTAACCTTGGAACTCCAATAACCATAAAAGGTAACGTATCTTTATACCTTGAAGAAAATCCTGGACCAGGGGTGGAAGAAGAGAGCGTAAAAGTATAGTTAATACTTACTTCACTTTTATTTTAGTCAGCATTTTGGCAAGCTTATTTGCCAATTTCTCCAGTCCTTTAGCATATGTAATCTCCAAACTAGTTCTGTAGAGAAAAGAATCAATGGCTACTCATTCCTCTTAGAAGTTAAAACTTTGGAAACTTCACCAAGGGAGGAAAAAAATGAGCAGTGTGGGTGTGAGGGATGGGGAAGAGAAGGAGAAGTGGGGAGGCAGGAATCTATACAGCAGGAGTTAAAATAATACAGTAGTTTTAGCCTTGACCCAAACTGTGCTAGAGCCTATGCAAGCCAGAATCTTCTGCTAAACAGTCTACTAAATCACACAAAAATCAGACTTGGAGGAAGTTGAATAATATGTGAAAACAAAATGGACAAATCCAGCAGTCCAAAGGAGTGGTGGGATTCAAATAATTTAACAACCGGTTCTCTGCCCTAATGATTTCTCCCAACAACCAGTTCGTCAAACTGCTCAGAAAGTTAACAAGCGGTTCTCCCGAAGTGGTGCGAACTGGCTGAATCCCACCACTGATCCAAAGACAACATTACAATGCATGGCTTCTGAAAGTCTGAATCAGGGGCACCCACAGGAATGTTTCCATGGGCAGAAGGAAAAATAATAATCAAAGCTTCTTTGGAGGCTATGCTTGCAATTTGTATATCTGTACTTCTCTCTCTTTCTCCCTCCCTCCCTCCCTCCCTCCCCCTCTCTCTCATCTCAAATGACATCTAGGAATCTAGGGTTATGGCTCATCGGTGTAGGTTGGCAAATGTCCTTCCTTGCCATTGCCGGATGTTTTCAAACACGTTTATGGCACTAAATTAGAATTGACACTTCCCTTTCTGAAAGGGTTTCTCATACATGCCTTTAAAAAAATTGAAAGAATTTGATTTTAAAAATAAAATAAAATAAAATAGAAAGAAACTGAACACAGAGAGAAATTATGCTTTACCGGTAGCCGTCAATTTATTCTCTCCGCAACTGCTGGAAGCAGGGTGGGGGGCGGGGGGCCAGTTCATTTAGCTGCACCTGGTATTGGTTTTATCCCTATGCATGCACAGATACCCCAGCCCCACCCCTCCAAAACAGCAACAACAATGAAGCAAAATATTTAACCAGTTCCAACAAGTCATTAAAAAGTGGTTCGATTGTTGCTAAGTTTTTAAGAACATAAATGCTACCGAAATCGTTTACACTCTAATTCAGTTTTTTTATTATTATTATTTTCAGACAGCACGAATGCATCACTGGTGGATTTAGTTATGCTTATGCCCAGCTGATGTGGCCTAGAGGTGTAGCTCTTGCCTTCACAATCAGGAGATTGTGAGTTCGATCCTAGGTAGAGATAGAGGTAGGGTCTCCTGCTTGCGCAAGGGGTTGGACTAGATGACCTGCAAGTTCCCTTCCAACGCTGTTAATCTGAATGTTAATGGGATTTTGCATCTTGTTGCAAAAAGTACTTTTTCTTTTTCAGACACCGTTTTAGATGAAGGAGGGTGGATTTGGGACTTTTTCAAAACAACCGGTTTTCCAAAAATCCCTTCCTCTTCCAATACCTGCCGCTCCTCATACTTGACAGAAACTATCCGTCATTCTGGAAATTTCATCCTTCCCTGCTGCTCTATAATTCATGTCACTCAGCAGCTCACATTAAAGTTGGCACTGCTCTCCTAAGAATTCTCATTTGCACTGTCATGAATCAGTTATGCCCTGTTTGCCCTCAGCACTCACGTAATTTACATGAGAAAATTGGTTTCCGTCTCTCAGCCTTTCTTACTGGCTTCGACTGGAACGTAATTTATCAAACACGCTCCTTGAATGAGGGTGGAGCAGGAGAGGACTGTAAGAAAATGTATAGGACAAATAACGGGAAGACAGTTAAAACAGTTATTACAGCCAGAGGTGATATAACTGGATCCTTGGAAAGCACTGATCCAGTGGTGGGTTTCAAATTTTTTTACTACTGGTTCTGTGGGTGTGGCTTGGTAGGCATGGCAGGGGAAGGTTACTGCAAAATCCCCATTTCCTCCTGATCAGCTGGGACTTGGGAGGCAGAGAATAGATGGGGGTGGGGCCAGCCAGAATTTTTACTACCAGTTCTCCAAACTACTCAAAATTTCCGCTACCGGTTCTCCAGAACTGGTCAGAACCTGCTGAAACCCACCTCTGCACTGATCACAGATCTGTATACTAATTCTGACACAGATGTACATAAGTTGAACAGTTTCTCTTGTTTATTCTTGATTTGATAATAGCAATAGCACTTATATACCGCGTCACAGTGCTTTACAGCTTTCTCTAAGTGATTTTACAAAGTCAGCATATTGCCCCCGACGATCTGGGTCCTCATAAGTTACAATTGAATGTCTAAAGCAGCCTCTATTGAAAGGCTCTAAGGCAGTGGTTCTCAACCTTTATAGTGCTACGACCCCTTTAATACAATTCCCCACGATGTGGCGACCCCAACCGTAAAATTATTTTTTTTTAGGCAACAATCTCAGCGCGCCTCAGCAGCCGCAGAAGGGGAAAAAAAGCAGCAAACTGTTTTTTTGCATTTATTGCGCCTGAAGCTGTATTGGCTAGCGATCTGAACTGCTTGCAATTGCCTTGAGGACGGAGGCATTAAAGCGGAGACTCCTCCCCTATTAAGTTTATCGCACCTGAAGCCAGATTAGGCTAGCGATTGGGAGTGATTGCAGCTGGCTTGAGAGGGAGACGTCAGAGCAAAGATTTCTCTCTTTTTTAATTCATCGTGCCTGAAGCCGAATTCGCAATACTTCGACTCGCAAGTATACTTCCCATATTTCCGATGGTCTTAGGCGACCCCTGGCAAATCGTCATTCGACCCCCAATGGGGTCGCGACCCACAGGTTGAGAACCGCTGCTCTAAGGTTTGAGTAATGCTGGGTCTCCATGGGTATCTACACTATTTTCACAGGCAGGTAAGAAAAAAAAAAACTTAATACACCCTTCAGGAAAGCAGCATCCAACTCGGGGATCAAAATTTTTAAGAAAATGTTGGATAGCCATTTGTCTGAAATGGTGTAGGGTTTCCTGCCTGGGCAGGGGGTTGGACTAGAAGACCTCCAAGGTCCCTTCCAACTCTGTTATTATGTTATGTTATGTTATGTTAAGCTTTGTAGGCAGACAAAGTTCGCAGATCTTGTTATCTTTTGTTTCAAAGGCTAAGATGGCAGGTGGTGACACAGTGGCTGAGAGCCAGCAGGGAAGAAATGACTGCTTAATTCACTGAGATTAAGAATTTTGAAATCAATTTAAATGGCAACTTTGAAACAATCCTCAGTTGAAATCAGAATGGCCTAAAATAAATACTTGGGGAGATCCCCGTGTTCTAAGATGCTATCTAGAATGGAAATGTTTTTGATGAATTGGTAGAGCAGCTATATCTGACATTACTCCATTAAATTGTATACCTGGGTTCATTCTTGAATTCAGGTTTTGTGTGAACACAGCTCTTGTGCAAAAATGTATGGCTTACTGTGTCATGTATGAAAGTAGGCGTTGTACTGTTGGAAGAAATGTCCATCTGGGTTCAGTTCCAAATGGGGGAAAAGACACTGGATTCATGGAAGTTGCTTGGAAAGAAGGCTTATTGATGAACAGGATCACATGGCTTGAGTTCCTGAGCAGAAAAGGGCAGAGATGCTGAGAATACCTTGGTTTTATGCTCTCTGTTGGGCTTTGACTTTGAGCTTGTACTCTGATTGGTTGTCAGACTCCCATGGGGCCATGCAGGGGCAACTCTGTAGTCTGTCCTGAATCCCAAGCTTGGTTGAGCCTTGCTGGGTGATGCAATCTCCCCAGGTGCCATGTGGTGAATTCTGTTGCTAGATGGATAGAGGGCTAATCCTACCTTTGTTGGATCTTGGGTGAGGGCATTTGCCTTTGAATAGACCTAGCTATCTCTTTATCTCTTAAGTGCGGACATCTGCTGTGGGCTATTGAGGATGGTGGGGGCTATCAAGAGTCAGTCTGTTTCCTGCCTACAATCATGTTTCTCCATTTCTCATCCAAGGAAATACAATATTCTGCCTTTTTAATATTTCCTAGAATATTTCGTTTTGGGTGCTAACTTCCTACAGTACTTTATTCAATAAAACATGATTAAAACCAGCCATGACTTACTGCAATGTGCGAATCCAACTAGTCACTGAGCCAAATACTTGCTTGATTCAGAATCAGGCTGTTCAGAATAGTTCTCAGTATTATGGGGGGGGGGGAGTCGATGCTCCACCATCTCTGAAAGGGAGAGCAGTGATTTTTGTTCAACTTCATTTCCCCCTCCCTTTAACTGCACAGATGGTAAAATGTTTCATTCTATTTATAAAAGCATCACTTTCACGAAGACATCTCATACAAAGGAAGCCCTAAGGTTTAAGATGCAAGGCAAATCTTCAGTGGTGTGGCAATTGGTTTTTGAAAGGTACAGCTAATGAAACCATGGTGCTCAAAATACTTGACAAGAAAATAAATTGAGCTTTCAGGATGAAATAAGCTGCAGCTAAAAGTCTTCCCTCTCTCTTCAGTGATAAGTACATCTTAGTAAATCTTACGGAACTTTTGTTATGGAATATAAAAAAATCAACTAGAGATACAACTGATACGTTGTATCTCTAGTTGAGATATGAAGGAAGTAGCATGGTAGGTTTCAATTAAACATCATCCGTTTTAAATTAAATAGAACGGTTGAAACTTATTCCATATTGGAAATCGGTAAAGCACAAACAGGATTGAGCAGAGTTTCCCATGTTGTAAGATGTTATTCAGAATTAGGGTGTAGCTATTCTTACATAATTCCTATCTCCAGAATGAAACCATGTAGGATGAACCAAGCTGAAGATCTGATTCAATGGTTTCTATGTCAATCAAGCCTGGAAAAATGTGGCCTTCCCAATTGTTGTTAGATTGCCACTTCAAATGTCTTCATTCTGTCTCCATGATGGCTGAAACTGCTTGGGACTATCATCCAACACAATTTGAAGACTCTAGGTTTCCTAACTAGGTCGATAAAGTGAACTTTAAAGTAAGAATATTCTAGATTCATCTTTTGAATAATTGAGTAATAAACCAGCAATAGGGTTCAGATTAAATTCCTTTGTTTAACTGGGTTTGCCAGCTGGACTGGGGCCCGTTTTGGGTGTCCTATGCTGGAGATGGCTGATGGGGTAGAAAGAAGATCTCCACCCTCGTGTCCTCTTGGATTTTAGTCTTTATTTAATCTTTCATAATTTTAATTGTTTTGTATTCTTTCAGTCACCCAGAGTTGCTGCAACAATGAGATGGGCAGCGTGTAAATTTAACAAAGAAATAATACATAAAATGTGTCAAGTAACTAACCTGCAGCAGAGGGACATGTGGAGTACATCAAATAACACGAGAGACGATCAAAATAAATACAGCAATGGGGGAATTAAAGCAGCTGTCATCCAGAACACACTTTTCCCTTATTACAAGAGCTATACAGTGTTGGCTTTCAATTAATATCTGAACTGAATTCAAAGGTCTCCTGTTTTAAGATCGTTAAAGTCCTGTTGAGTTTGGAAATGAGATAACTTATAGACAGTCCTCTTCCCTATGAGTTACCTGCTCCTTATAATCATCCAGAAGACACGTTGATCCAGTATTTCACTCCTTTTTTCATTTAACAGAACTTATTTATTTATTTATTTATCTTGTCACCTTGATCATTTCAAAATAGACAGATAGATGCTAACTGGATGATGGATTTCGTTTGTATCAACAACGTTCTCCAGAGCTTGGGGGTTTCCCCATTGGATGGAATTTGCTCTACCATTTCTTGAAATTCAGTTGATGTAACATTCATAGGTCTCCAAAGGGGAATTGCGCCTCTTTGGCTCAAATGTGTTTTGTGTAAGACCAGTGAAATGGAAGCACCTCGCTCATTCAAGTTTAAAAGGCAAATCGGGTTGATTTGAACTTCCTTGGCTCTTTGCAAGGTATCTGTAGAAATGACTTTGCATCCCCTTTGCCTTCTCTTCCTCTGGCATTTTCTCTAGGAGGTGAAAAGTTTTGATTTCCCTTTTAAATTAATCATCCTATATTGCTATTTCTGCAAATTCAATTGTGGTTACTTTTTACTGTCAGAACCCACCAGCTTCTTAAACCAATTGACAGTCTAGTAGCCAATCACAAATAGAAATAAAAACCTTCAATATTTTCCTTATAAGTGGTGGCTATGCATGTTTGGGTAGCAGAATACGAGAGCACACTATCATCAAGCCAAACTTCATGCAAAAGAAATAAAATCCAGGTATATATTATTATTCTGAAACTTGTCTTTTCCCTCCATCGCATTAACTGTCCTGGTAACCAGTGGGTGAGTAAATTAAACACTCCTTGCAAACAATGCAGAGACTCATCTTAAAACCTGCTTCATGTGACAGCAACTCTCTCTTCCTTCCCAATTTTGAAAACAAAAACAAATTCAGTCGCAGAATTTGTTGCATTCTTTCCGGCTGTTCATACGTACCTCTGTTGCAGGATAGATAAGAGTTGCTTGCAGTAATTATCTCCATTTTTAGAATACCCTTTCAGCGCTTGGTATGCCTGATCATGCTGAAACACAGCACAGGGACTGAGTCACTTAGAGGGTTTAACATTTTGCAACATTTCAAGCCTACACTAGTGTGACCAGCTATGTTGTTCTGGCACAAAGCATTTGGAATCGTCTGTACCTGCATGGGGTGTGCTATTGTGTGTTTGTGTGTGTGTGGGGGGGGAGAGGAATGAGTGAGTGGCAATGATTCTTCCCAGCAGGAAAAATTGGGAATAAAGGAGTGGAAACTTAAAAGAATAACTCATTTCATAAATGGATGAACCAGTGAGAATACATACAATGCCCAGGTTTGCGAGTGTGCATGCACAAGAATTTTATCTATTCAGATGCAACAATTTTCAGTATCTGACATCTCCGCCCAAGAAACTGAATGCCCAGCCTACTCACAAAGAGATGTATTTACAATATCACCACACCATTTTTTTTTAGCATCCACACAATTGTACATGCCTACTCAGTTGCCTCCCTCTTTCAAAAACACCACTTTTTCTGTTCCTAAGGTATGAATGATGTTAATTTTCGAAAGCATTACAGCATTAATAAAACTGAAAAGCACAAAGCAGCAGAACCTAAACCAGCTTGTACCCACATGTAGTGGATCCAGATCAAGCAGAGAAAGAGAAACATTCTGCTAATTCTATCCAAAAATCCTTGTAGACTTTCTGTGAAATATCTGTAACTTCCAAAGATCAAAACAGCAATAGTACTTAGACTTATATACCGCTTCCTAATGCCCTCTCTAAGCATTGTACAGATTCAGCATATTGCCCTTCAACAATCTGGGTCCTCATTTTATCGACCTCAGAAGGATGGAAGGCTGAGTCAATCTTGAGCAGGTCAGGATCGAACTCCTGGCTGTGGGCAGAGTTAGCCTGCAATATTGCATTCTAACCACCGTGCCACTCCAGCTGAAATACATTTGATGCTGTAATATATGAATGTTATCCTCAGGATGTTAGTTTTTCACTTGTTTTTGCAATGCATCTACCTAAAATGAAATTTGAAACGTGACACAGGATTGAGGGTGTGTTTCTTTCAGGTTGTCCTCCACTCAAAATCACCCAGTGATGAAGCTCAGATAAAAGAGTTGGAATCCTGCCGTGATAATTGGTTGAAATAAAGATTCTAGCAAGGATCAGAATCTCTTACTGAAGCAGGAGACAAATGTGACCACATCAGTGACTGAACAAACAAGGAAATTTTCCCACTACTAGGAAGAGCACTGCATTTCACTCTCTTTTCTCTATAGTTCTTTACACACCCAAGTGTGGTTTCAAACAGTTGGAGGAAATTTCGTTTTTAACACTGTCTGTAACTTTTTTGCAGCCTCCTTCTTGACCTGCCATTTGAATGATAAGTGTAGTCTTTAAACTGGAAAAAGGCATTTCTGATGTAGGACACAGCCTACGCTAGTGTGGTTAATTTTTACTATCAGAACACACCAGCTTCTTAAACAAATTGACAGCCTTGTAGCCAATCACAAATAGAAATAAAAAGCTTCAATATTTTCCCTATAAGATGTGGCTATGGATGTTTGAGTAACAACATTTTTTTACTGGCAGAGGGATATAGGAGGTCTTATAAATTTTGGACCTGCTTTGAAAGGGGGAAAGGAAGCTGTTGTTGCAACAGATTTGTCAGTGTTTAACTAGGGGTGACACTGTGTGTTTTTGTCCTGTCTTTAATTCACATTTTTTTTCAGTGTTTAGTTTTGTCTCTCTTTAATTTTTTTTCATTTGGGTTTTGTATTTTAACCTTTTCAATAAAAAATAAAATAGTTTTGTTTTGTTGTTTAAAAGGAGACCTTCGGCTGGTATGTCAGGGGTGCAATTCGGAAATGGGCCCAGGGCAAAATTATATTTGGTTAATTAAACGTCACAGTAGATTACTTAAACATTGTTAATCAGATTGTTCCCGTATATTGGATAACTCCCCCACTCGCTGGTTATTTTTGGTTGCAGGTTTTGGAGGAAGCCTGCCAGCTTCTCCCACAGATTTCCCACCTACTAGCTTCAGCAAAGAGAGGAGGAAAGGAGCTGTTCTAGGAGAGGGGTGGCTGAACTGGGAAAAGAGGGCAGGAGGAGGATTCTGGCCAAGGTGTGTTTTTAACACAATCATTGTGGAAGCTATTGTGTGACGTTACCCATGTCACAGGAACATGAGGTCTCCCGTGGTTAAGAGGCTAGGTTGGAGGTTATCAAGCCCTGCCATAGGGCAGGGTGAGCTCTCATCTTTCGTTCCAGTTTCTGCTGGGGGACATAAAAGGATCCCCCCAACTAGGCATCCCCACCCCCAGCGACAGTGATGTCACTGGCTCATCCTTTCAACCTTGAAGTGCTTCTAACACAAGTGTAAAAAAAACCCTCAAAAACATCAAGTCAGAGGTGAACAAATTACATGCCTCAGCTTGTGAGTATGCCCAAAAGGAACGGAGCATCGGAGGTGCTCGTTGTTAGCTTAAGGAGTGAGCAAGTCGGAAACAGAACATCGGAAGAGTAAAAAGATAAAGAGGGAAGGGCACTTAAGAGCATGCAGGAATCTGCTCAATCCAGAAGCCAGCTTCCAGGTAAGAGCGCTCAACAAGTCCTGCAGGAACAAGGAATTCTTCCTGCTTGCCTCCAAGTCCTTTTGAAACTGTCTCCTTCCCAAGCAGACATCCAGTCTTCTGGTCAGAGGGAAAAAAACAGAAGGAAAGAATTGCCCAGAAAGGCCCATGTTCTACTCACCGTGCAGCCAGCAAGTGGGTTCTTCATTCTGAGCTGCCTCCTATTGCAGTAGCATTTCCTGTTTGGTCT
This sequence comes from Ahaetulla prasina, assembly GCF_028640845.1. Taxonomy (NCBI): domain Eukaryota; kingdom Metazoa; phylum Chordata; class Lepidosauria; order Squamata; family Colubridae; genus Ahaetulla; species Ahaetulla prasina. Next base: position 218,921,868 of record NC_080539.1, read on the forward strand.
AAGACTAAGGCTGGGTGTTTCACGGCAAGCAATTACGTAGGTCAGATGAGCAAAGCAAATACAAAGTAATTAAGGGACTAGCCCAATGGGTGATTGTTATCTAATATGCTTCCTGATAGACAAGGAAAAATCAAAAGTCTAGAAGCAGCTTGGAGAGTGATTTCTGAGCACTTTTTTAAAAAAATCAGCCTGCAAACAGAGTACCAGTGTAGAATGTAAAGTGATCCCACTAGGGTAGAGCCTGCAAAAGGTTGGTTTAGAACTGACAGCCCTCCCTCGTAATTCAGATCCTCAGTCATAAAGAGTCAGATGATGACTCTGGACCAGTTATGTGTCTGAAACCTTTACCACTTTGTTGATGGTAAACCTGAAGCATCTGTACTGGACTGCACAGAAGAAAGGCAGAAAATCAAAGTAGCACACACTTCTGTCCAAGTTTTCCAAGAACCAGCAGCATAACTGAATTATATTGAGTAGCTGTCCTCGACTACAACTTCCACAACCTCTCCCCCAAAGTACTGCAGATCCTCCTTTGATGTGATTCCATAAGCACAGGAAAGTTGTTTTAATTAGTGACATTTTCTACACTTGGTGTTTTTCCAAAGAAAAATTTCAGAAGTAAAGCTTTCTTTTTGGTGTCCTGCTTCTTAGTGTCTCCTTGGACCAAGGTAGCTGCTAAAGAGATTCAACTCAACTCCCAACTCTTAAGCATATTGTTCAGTCTGGACTCATGAAAAGGGCCATGGGATGCACTCAAAGAAGGGAAGGATCATAGGTCAATGAGAGAGATGTAGATGGCGAAGAAACTGCCAATAAATGTTGGATAGTTCTACTACCACATGGGCCATTCTTGATGTCCACAAGGAAATGTGTCCTTATGGGAAACAGCCGAAGACAGGCATTTCTGCTGTTCCCTTCCCAATCTTCCCTCAACACGCCTTCCAAGCACATTGAACAATTCAAGGCGTGCCCATCTTTCTTTGCTCGAGACAAGAGCAAACACAGGGAAGGCACACCTAGGATTATGCAAGCTCTTTTCCTAGTAGGAGAGGATTGAAGCTATCATAATACTGACAAACCTGTTAGGTAGCTAGCTAAAAAAGAAGACTAGACTATCTTAAGGACCACCTATCTCTGATAATTTCTGCCCATCAGGCAGATTAGGCATAATCTAACGTCATCAGTCAGGAGCAGGAAACATACTTCTGCGCATGCGCGTTATGGCGGCAGCATCCTGATCTTAGTGGAGACGGCGGCTGGGAGTCCTTGGGCCGCGATGCCGTTCTGCCGACCGCCGGGCTGCTTGGCCTCCGGCTCCTGACTTGTGATCTCTCCGGCTGCCGAGAGCGAGGTCTTTGGACCTCATTGGGCTCTCGGCTGCTGAGTACGGAGCCGGAGTTCTCAAACGAGCAGCGGATGGTGGTGGCCATGTTGGGGGGATGCGAGGAGACGCCCCAGCCTGACTCAGCGGTTTTTCGGCCGTTTTCGGCCGCGGAGAACATCGAAGGCTGTGTGTGCGTGCCAAACACCGACGGAGAACATCGACGGCTATGTGCTGTGTGCTGTGTGTTGGGCCGCAGGTAACACCGGTTGCTGGGACGGCACCCTCATGGGCCTGAATATCGCCCCCCCCTCATGGGCCTGAACATCGTTCCTCCCCCACAGCTGACTTTTGGCCATGGCCTGCCAAAATGCCGCAATTATCATCAGCGGCTTGCTTTTTTTTGGGTTGCTCTCTCCATCAGCGACTGATAGGCGGCCTGGCCTGGACATTTTCAACAGCAGCACAGCGGCATGCTATTGGGCCCAGCGGTATAATCTGGCGGCTTAGTGGTGGCGTCATGGACGGCATTGACGGCACCGGCGGTATAAATGTCGTTCCAATCACCGTACTGCACGGGTCTTTGTCCCGTGACGGTGCGATGCCGGGAATCCGAGGGAGACCTTCTCATTCTGGCTGCCAACTTTTTCATTTTAGCAGCCGAGGGAACAACCGAGGGAATATTGCTATACCAACTTCCGAGAGGGAGGCCATTGGATTTGGGCCGGACCTCCGGATCCCTTGGTTGTTCTGGACCCTTTGGATTCTGGGTTGTTTCTTCTGGTCCCATGGATTTCTATGGACTATGACCCATACGGTTGACTATTTAATGTCGGATCTTGGTGAACTATTGGTACGACTGGAACATCTCCGCCGGCTAGGGATGGACACTCTTCTGCTGTTTTATCGATTATTCCTCCATGAGATACTCGTCTGCCGAACTATTACGACTGCGAGGTTCCCCCGTCTCGCAGGAATGGCCCTCCAAGTTATCGAGGGCTTACCTTAACGAAGGGTCTTGGGACCCAGAGAGGTGGCATGCGGCCAAGAAGAATTTGTGGGGATTTTTAAATAGATTTTTAAATAAATTTTTTTAAGGGGGGAGAGGGATATGACGGGTGGGGGAAAGAACCCGTCGGGGAGAGATCCAGCCCCTGTGCTTGTTCGTGGCATTATGGCATCTGGTCTGAAGGCAGGGGGGGAGGGTTCTGTTTCAGGATTAGAGGGTTGTTCAATCTGTACGGTAAGTTGGAGAGGCAGATATGGCGGAGGGGGGGGCGTATCGAGTGTTGGGAGCACGTGCTCGATGTTTGAAAGCGATCACGTGCTCCAGCCCCTCAGTCCCTACCTGTTCCTCGGGCGGCCATGATCCTCAGAGCTTGGATCTTCGGTTGATGTTATGTAATGCCCGGTCCGTGGTCAATAAAGCTCCCCTGATTTGCGATCTTATTCAGGGGGAGTCCGCGGACCTTATGGGCATTACGGAGACCTGGTTGGGTCCAGAGGGGGGGGTTCCCCTTGTTGAGCTGTGCCCTTTGGGTTTCCGAGCATTTCATCAACCGAGGGCCCAAGGTAGGGGTGGGGTGGCGGCGGTTGTCATTAAGGAAGATCTAGAGCCGAGGGAGGCCACTGTTCCTCAGATTGCCAGCTGTGAATCCCTCTATGTGAGGTGGGGCCATAGGAATCAGTTGGGCTTGTTGATCGCGTACCTGGCTCCTTGTTGCGTGACCACAGCTCTGCTCGAGCTGTTGGAGGTACTTGCCGGTGTGGCGGTTGAGACCCCCAGACTTATAGTCATGGGGGATTTCAACCTGCCATCGACTGGCTTGTCATCGACTGCAGCTCGGGAGTTCCAGGCTTCCATGACGGCCTTGGACCTGATTCGAGTAAATGATGGCCCTACGCACATGTTGTGTCTCGTCCAATCTCACCTCAGCCGGGGTCTTCTTATCTGCTTCCGAACACGGAAGAAGAAATACCTCCAGCCCCCAGCCCTGGCTCCATGCCCAGACAGACTGAAGAAGAAGAAATACCTCCAGCCCCCAGCTCTGGCTCCATGCCCAGGCAAACGGAGCAACTAGACCCCTCCCCCTCCTCCACAGCATGTGAGCCTGAGGAAGGTTTATTACCAACAGCTGCCGACTGGAGTGACCCTCGCGTCAGAAGACTTGATAGGCGGAGGCAACAGAAGGAAGGGAGGGGCAGGCCTGGATAAGTGCTGAGTCATGGAGCCACACCCCATGGCCTATATAAAGGATCTGCTTTCTGGCATTCTCTGAGTCAGGCAAAGTCTAAACATATCTTGCTGAAGTCACTTTCTGGTTTCCTGCCTGCCTTGAGGACTTTGCTAGGACTTTGGCAGAGCTGCAGAGGCACACCTGATTCGGATTTCCCTGACCCGGCCAGTGGTCGGAGACCGCGTGTGGCTCTCCACAAAGCATCTCCCGTCCGACCGGCCGGCGAAGAAACTGGACCACCGGTTCATCGGTCCGTTCCCCGTCGAGGCGGTCATCAATCCGGTGGCCTACCGGCTGACCCTGCCGCGTTCCATGCGGATCCATCCTGTCTTCCACCGGTCCTTGCTCGTCCCTGAGGCCCCGCCGTCTCCCCTCCGGCGCCCGGCGCTGCCTGTCGCTGTTGCTGTCGACGAGGACGGGGCGGAGGAGTACGAGGTGCACAGCATACGCGACTCCCGCTGGCTGAAGGGGCGCTTCCAATACCTGGTTGCGTGGCAAGGGTACGGGACCGAGTTCACCTGGGTCGACGCCTCCGACGTCCACGCCCCGGACCTGGTGCGGGCCTTCCACGTTGCTCATATCTCTTGAGGAGGCATGGCTCCCTAGTATCCCAAGCAGCAGATCTGCTCAGGATGCTGGTACAATATATTTTACTGCAGATCCATCTTATACATTCTAGGTTAAGACTTTAGACCTCTTTTAGAGCTTCACCTGAATTCATGGGGATACAAGTAAGCCGAGATTGTTCTCCAGCCCCCGAAAGTGAGATATAACCCATTAGCCTGGAAGCAAATACCTCTCTTAATACCATTTAAGAGTATTGTGGTACTGTTAGGTCTCACGGTACCTAACTCTGGTCCAGGGGTGAAATCCAGCAGGTTCTGACAGGTTCTGGAGAACTGGTAGTGGAAATTTTGAGCAGTTCAGAGAACTGGCAAATGCCACCTCTGGCTGGCCCCAGAGTGGGGTGGGAATGGAGATTTTGCAATATCCTTCCCCTAGAATGGGGTGGGAATGGAGATTTTACAGTATCCTTCCCCTGCGATGCCCACCAAGCCACACCCACAGAACTGGTAGTAAAAAAAAATTGGATTTCACCACTGCTCTGGTCTCAGGAAAATAAATATGTTGAGAAATTGCACAAATCAAGGAAAGAACACCTCTAGGTGCTCTGGCCTATCTTACTATATTTGAAATCATTAAAGAAGAAACAACAAAAATCCATCCTTATCTATATTTTCAGAAATATCTCTAGGCTTTCTTAGAAGATGAAAAAAAAGTGGCAGTGATGCCTCATTTGAAAGGGATTGAAGGGAAATATATTCGTGAACGGCCTCCTGGATGCCGGACAGAGTGATGGACTTAAGTTACATGAAGGCAGCCTCCACCTGAAAGTTAACAAATACTTTCCAGTAGGACAAACGGTTGGATAGTCCAACCAATTACCAAAGAAAGTAACAGAATACCCTTTTCTAGATAGGGCCAAGCTGACTCCAACATACATTTATTGGGATACTTTCGGTTGGGTTTCTACATCAAGCAGGAAATAACAGTAACAGAGTTGGAAGGGACCTTGGAGGTCATCTAGTCCAACCCACTGCTCACACAGGAGACCAGTACTAGGGATTCAAACCGCTGAACTGCCAAACTTTCTGATCAAAATTTAAGGAAAACTGCACCAAGAGTCCTTAGTGGCTTTTTCTATACATTTTTATACAGTGGATTTTTCTATACAATTAAAAATATCTTGGGAAATGGGAGCAGCCAATTTATTGATTTTTTTGCCTTCCTGGAATCACTGAATTACTCTTCTAGCAGTAATTTCACTCTCCTTCTAAGAAAGCAGCATTTTGAGGGAATAGTATGACTCAAAGACATCCACGTTTTGCAAAAGTGATTTTGATCAGATTAAAACATATCCTTAGTATTGATAATGGTGCCTGTGGCACTCTCAATACTAAGACTCTGCTTGCTAAAATTTGCCTCTTGAGATTATTTTAATAAATTACAATTTATGAGTATCTATCTCACTGTCAGGAGGATCTTCCATTTGGGCAAGTAGAAATTTCCACAGATTCCTCAGTTCTCAATCTGTTTCAGAGGCATAATTGCTTTTGGGGACAGCAGAAAATAGTGACACATCACTTTAGGAAAGTTGTGCTGGATCAGATAGTCTTTTCAGACAGGATATGGCTTGTATCCAATGTAAATAGGAACTAAAACCAGCATTATTATGGAAAAGACATTTCCATACTGAAGTTCTATCAGTTTTTATGTGAACTTTGCTTTGCCCAAAGAGTTTCTATCCTGACTTTTAATCAAAGACCATCAAGATGGTAGGAGTCAGCAAGGTCCATGCAGCTTTCTTCCAGCACTATCCAAAGCTCCTTATTGTGAGTTGTGTACAACTATGTTCCCGGTGCCTGAGGTCACAGTTTATTGAACATATGTAAATGTTTCAATATACTACTGGAAAGTAAATGGGTTGCACGTGTGATGCTCAATTACAATGTGCTTTAGGCTAATCGTGCTTTAGGGCTTGGCATGAAGTGGGGAGTCCAGATCTTGTGGTTTATGCAACAAGTAATAATAGCTTAGTGTGATTTGTGAATCCAACTTCTGGTCAATCTGCTCGAGGACTTCAGCCTAGGTTCAGGCCTTACGTTTCCCTCTGCAATCATTTAATTAGAAAGAAGACAAGTGAAAAATAAAAGTCCTAATGCTTAGTGTTTATTATGAAAGTGTTTTCAAATCTAAATTCACAATATTGATTGATTGATTCCAAGTATTTCAGAAGAATGGTTATTTTTATATTTACGACAAAAAGGAGAAAGAAAGCAAAATCCAAGGCTATACACATTGTTCTTTTTTTGACCATGGAATATGCCAGTTAAGTTCTGAAAGTTCTAGGAATTTCTCAGACTGTTCGATTGTCTCGAAATCTCAGGGGGGAAAATTACCATTTTTGGTCCTGAGCTGACCTACTGAATATGGCACAGGGCACAAAAAAGGAGTTACCTTTTGGGGTATGTTGCACTTTCTGTGCACACGGGTTGTGGCCCTCCACCATATCAGATTGGCTTGAATCAAACTTTGTTTTGATCTGATTGTCATTGCCATCTGGTTATGATCACCTTATTGTAGCGTTAATGCACAAGGCTAAAGCAAAGATCGAAATAAATACTACCAACATTAAAACAAAGGGAAGCCATTTCCCAAGTATGCAAAGCTCAGCCAGGCACTTAATTTTCATTTCAGTTAAAAACATGCTGCGATGGAACCTACACAAAGAAAGTTCCTCCAAAAACTCAAGATAATTCTGAAAAGAGAAACTAAAATTGGGCAGTTTAGCAGCAGCATCCCATTTGTCCAAGGAAGACTCTTGTAGTATAATAAGAGCCCTTTTGATTATTTTTGATTTCCAGACGGCTGGATTTGGAATACTTTGGTCATTCCCACAGCAGCATGCAGAACTCTTAATTTATTACGGGTCATGAGAATTCAGGAATACACAGAACATATAACAGCAAACAATAGTGAAATAATTAAAATATTAATAATGGGAGAGAAGAAACTATTCCATCTGCTTCTTACAAAAAGCCAAAGTTTATGTTGTGGTGAATATATGTGTGTACATATGTACGTGTATAGACATATATATGTGTGCTTGCACACACACACACACAATTAATTTGTGATGAAAAGAATGCACATTAATAGCCCTAAATGCCAACTTCTGGCATGTATTGTTAAAGTGATGACAGACTATAATTGACCTGAACCATCAGCATACCTATATCTTTTTATATTTAGTGTAAGACAAGCTAAAGAAACTGCCATTCAGTTACACAACAATTTGCCCCTCATTTATGGGAAACTATAGCAGTCATAAAGCACACAAACACGGTCAATTCCAATTGTGGAATATCTGGAACAAAAGCATAGTTTCACAGGCCATCAGTCTGAAGAAGGTCCTCCAGGATCACTCTTAGAAATGTATTTGATAATGTGTGGAAATGAATGGTTAAGCTCCTTCTCTAATAACCCCAAATCAAGCTTTTATTCTGCTAAAAGACGAAAGGGACCTACCTCCATATATCAGATATAAGGAAGAAGCCCGCTTCAGCATATGACAGGAGTAGGGAGGAAAACACATATTAATGCTTCTCAGAAGAATGCCTCATAGTTTGATGTCATTAGCAACTAATAGCCAATATTTTCTCCTTAAAACAAAATGGAGACTATTTCACAGAAGAAGGCGTATTTTTGATTGTGGGATGTGCAAGGAAGAGAGAGGAAGTGAATTCTGGAACGTATGCACTTTTCCCTCCATTGTATATAAATTTTCCGAATGAACCAATGCACGTGATTAAGCTCCAATTAAGGGTACTATTTAAAAATGGCAGAATTTGGGGGGGGGGGAATGAGAGAGAAAAGGAGCAAGTTGTCTGTGTAAGTTGTCTGCATGACAAGATGAGTGCAAAGATAAAGTCAACCCAGACCTCTATCTTGGATCTTAGGTAAACCAGTCCTACAAGAAATGGCATTCTGCATCAAAGAGGCAACGAATGAGAAATCCACTGAACCAACTCAAAAATGACAACAGATACATGTATTATTTCTTTTTGGCATTTTTAATCTGGCACTCTACAGTTTGGATTGAAACTGCAGGTAAGGCGTCACACTTCCAACTTAACTGGATGTATACCAAAGAGACTTTCGCCTTCAGGTGTGTAGCCAATCTTTTTCTTTTCTTTCTTTCTTTTTAAAAAAACACACCGTTACTTATTGTAGTGCGTTCCATTGTTATTTGATAACAGAATAAATGCACACAACTATAGATCTTACTTCACTACTCCAGGGCTGGCTACTAAAACATTCAGTCAATCTAAAGGCTACTAACTCCCAGAGAGTTTTCTTCAATTTTTTTTTGCTATTCTACACACTCCAGCCACTGCATTTCTTACTCTAGTGCAAAAAGGGACCAAACAGCTTTTACAAATAAGACCTTTTAAACTTTTTTTTTTTTAAATAAAGAAGCTACATGAGAAAATACTGTTAGAGGCAAAGGAATATCAGATGGATTCTAGGAAATCTTCCTGGGAATAATTCCTTATTTTGACTTGGGCTCTTTGCAGGCACAATCATAGGTGAATATTGAACTTACATACATGTGAACACTACCCCCGTTTTCTTACAAGCCCTAGTGTGCAAGAAGGGGCGTCTTTTCAGTGGAGTCTTCACGGTATTGAAAGAGACCAATTTTCCTGTGACTTAACACTGTCGCCTTATATTTTGTAGCCTTAACACCCATACTATCTAACACTTTTCTAGTTTCTGAGGTGCCAACTAGTGAAGCTGGAGCCCCTTTCTTTTATTTATCTAATTGCAACTTTTATAAGGACATGGGGTTAAACAGGCCAACTCTCCGAATTAGTGTTCGCTTTCAATATTATCTTTCAATGTTATGAAATATTTCAATATTATCTAACTGAAAGAACATCAAACGCGTATTTATTTTGACCATCTTACTTTATCACAACTCAGGTCCTGTTATTTGTCTGGCCCTTGTAATCTACCTGCTTAATCTACCTCTACTTCAGCCTAGAATCAAAGAGTTGAGCTTGAGTCAAAGGGTGACAGCTTTGGAATGACAGTATAGAAATAAAAATAGAAACTCTGGGACAAATTAAATTTTAATTGATATCCAGGAGGGTATTAATACTGTTAATTTCCCCTTTCTTAAATCTTGAGGGCAGGACTCTTGATGGATTATGTAGAAAACATAAGTGAATGTTTACCATATTTGCATTTCAAGAGATTTTTAGTCACGCAAGTGACTGCTTGTTTGTTTTTTGCCAATGTATTTGCACAGAACAGTCAAGCGACCAGAGTCCAGCTCAAGACTTAAGATATCTTGAGATCTGTGCAACAAATCAAAACATCTGGAAGATTGGAACCAGCATCCCTACATCCATTGGGAAAACAGAAAATACCACCTGGGTTGGTGTCAGAAACAGTCATATGAACTCTTTTTTCATATAAATTGTAATCGGGGCAGCTAATTATTTTGTCTTCTTTTTTCCTCCAAAGCTCTTCCCATATAATAAAGCCAGATAAAATACTATACAACTTTTCTCAAGCTGCAGATATGCAGGAGCAAAAAACAAAAAACTAAACAATCAAAAACATAAAACAGACCACCTTCCCAAACTGGCTTACAATTAATTTCTGGCTCATTTAAACTGAAAGCAAGTGCCTCTTAAGCAGGAGGTTTTTGGTAAGATAATACCCATTCAAATGAGCCACCTGTCTTGTCACATCAACAGTAAATGTAAAAATTGGGCATTTTACTGTGATCCATCGAAACTAGCCATATGGATAATTCGGTCTCTCCTCTACATCATGCCTCTAGAGCCCACGTTATTTCTGGAAAGACATTCTTCTTCCAGTTTCTGTTCTTTCCTTTGTGCTAGATCTTTCCATACTAACTTTGGCGCAGGTGGCCAAGCAAATGTATATCTTCTAAAATAGTTTTTAAAAAGCATCGGCGTGAAAGTCATTCCATTTGTTCCAGATGTGGCCTGTGCAACTAACTGGCAAAACGGATTCCCCACCCTTACTCACAACAGCCCAAGAGCCCTCCCAAAAAAATAAAAAAGGCTACCAAGTTGGTTGGGGCTATCCTTGATCACTGTAAGTTCTGCTGGAGTTGAAACTAAGTATCTCCAAACTTTGGGTGGAAGCCCTATTTGTGAGTGCATTTCTACTTAAGAAAAAAAGAAAATAAATCCCTCTCCCCCACTTCCTTGACTATCAAGGTCTCTAACCCTAAGATATTTTTTTCTATAATACAGCTATAAAGATAATGCGTGTGTGTGTGTGTGTGTGTGTGTGTGTGTGTGTGTAACTCTGACTGCTCTGCCTTCTGCAACACAGAAAGTTCTAGAACAGGGGTCTCCAACCTTGATCCCTTTAAGACTTGCGGACTTCAACTCCCAAAGTCCCTCAGCCAGCTTTGCAAGTCTTAAAGGGACCAAGGTTGGAGACCCCTGCTCTAGAAGAGCCTGGTTTCACTCTCTTGCAAAGGTGAGTTTGTGTAAAAAAAATAATAATTCTCAGGAACGCATGTGGGATACAATCCCCCCTGACTTGTCTATAGTGGTGCTGATTCTACCTGTGCCAGGTGTAGTTTTCACCTCAGCTAAATAAATATATAAATAAAGGTAAAGCTGGGAAAGGAGTGACAGTCTCCCAGCCAACTCTGGGCTGACTGGAAGGACTAGAAACAAAAGAACCCTGGACAGATTAGTCATTGATTGAATCATCCCAGCTCAGGTGTTGCTGATGTGCAAGATGAGGCAATGGGATGGTTTGATCAGACTCTAAACAGCATTTTTGAACAACTGGAAGGGCTACTGAGGGAAGGAAATGAATATCGTAAATAATAAGAAAGGAAAAGCAAGAAATAAATATTACAATTATTATAAGCTAGTGTTTATAACACCAGTTTGATTGCACCTGCTTGAAAAATGGATCCAAACAGAAAATTTGAGGTAATCTGCAAGATAGGACCTATGTTGAAGATGAGTTAGTTCATTTGGCTGGAAGCCAAATCAAATTTGCCACTAAGTTAGTGTATGGTGGCTGGTTAAATCGATTAAAAAATGTGTTCTTATAGCACATATAGTGAATGAGAATGAATGTTCAAACTGACTCTGTTACATAAAACTATCAAGATAACATTTTAAAATGACGGGAAATGACAATTGTGATTGTATCAGCAAATTCTAAAGTCAGCATCTTTCAGCAAAAAGAAACTTCCCTCTCATTAAAAAAAATATCTAGAAAGAGTCATAAACTTGTGTGATTTTGCAATAAGTGAAATCTTAGCAGGCAACTACAATATCAGAATACTGGCTAGAGAAACCAAGCACAAAAGAAACCCCATCTTTAACCTGGCAACCTTTAACCCTAATGAAGTCCAAAAGAGAATCTTGAGGAAGTTTTCTTTTTCATTTGGAAGTCATCTCAAAGTAAGATATAAAATAAATAATACTCAAAAACTACTGAAGAAAATACTGCTCCCATCTGGTCAGCTATATAGATAGATAGATAGATACAGCATGCCTACATACAGAAAATCATGTGGCGCTGTCATTTACAAACAGGAAATAAAGCAGTGTGGTAATAGAAGCTTTAAATATTCCAAGTGTGTGTAGATAATTTTTCTGAGACTTAAATCCCCCACACACAAAAAAAGAAGGAAACAAGAACAGAGAGAGAGAGAGAGAAAAAAAAAAATCAAATCCTGCATTCACAACTTATTTGTTTTCTGTAGCAAACAGTTCGTGTAGCAGTGTATACTCCAAGGATTAATATTCCTCTGCAGAGTTGCTACCAGTGAGATACCCGTTTGTTCCATTTGTCCCATTGATGGTAGCTGAGCTGTGGGAGGTCCTTGATTGAAGAGTGGAGGTTTCCTCATCTGAACTGGACTCAACATCACTTCGGTCATCCTTTGTCTGCAAAAGGTGTAAGGAAAGGGGAGCGGGGAGAGGAGAAAGAAATCTTATTGTATCAGTTGCATAAGAGAAAGGAGATCTGCTCTCTGTTCTATTGTTTATTTACTTGTTTATTAAATCTGTTATATTGCCAACTATCAAGAGTTTCTTGGCAGTTTCTCTGCCCCCGTTCAAAAGCTGGGGAACCAACCAGCTTCCAGTTGCATCTTATCTATTTGCTTCTAAAGCGTTAACCCAGAGAAATTGAGGGGAAGTTGCATCAAACTAATATGGTAGGTGCTGGGTGAGGACTAAGGGTGGGCTGCTGGGGGTTCGCAAGGATTCGGGAGAACCTGTAGCTAAGATTCTGTGCAGTTCGGAGAACTCTCAAATCCCACTCCTGGATGGCCCTTCCCACCCTGCCCCACCCCTTCCAGGAGTCCTCATGCAGCCCGTTTTGGATGCAGGTAAGTGAAGGGTGTGCACAGAGGCTCGGGGAAGATGAAAAATGGGCCTACCGGAAGTTCAGGAAGGCTGGGAATGAGTCTTTTCTGGCTTCCAGAGGGCCTCTGGAGCCTGGGAAGACCATTTTTGCCCTCCCGACAGTTCAAGGAAAGCCTCCAGAGCCCAGGGAGGGCAAAAACACCCCTCCCCACTGTGGCGCAGGAGGCCAATTAGGCCACACCCACCATGGCCACGCCCACCCAGCAACCGGGCAGAGAATCCCTTGCTAAAATTTTTGAAGCCACCCCTGGTGAGGACCAGGTTCTGGGCTTTGCACTAGAAAGGACACTTCGCTGAGAAGAGCTCAATCCTTTCCCCTTTTCCTGCTACTTTACCTTCTGCATCTGATCAGTTCAGGCTTTTCCCTCTCCCAGCCCATCTTATATCTGGTACTAGAGTTAGGCTGGGAGGAAAAAGAGCACTTCATAGAGTTCAAGGAGAAGTTAGACAGCAGACTGATCCATTTGTTAGACTTGAGACTTAGATTAGACTCAAGCTCTATTGCATATACGCCCAGTGGGACAGACAAAAACAAACAAACAAGCAAAAGTGGCTGGATCCCTTTGGTTTCATCCTTTCTCCCATTTGTGCTGCCTCCTGACCTCACCTTTTTAACTTCTGTATTGTGGTCCTCCCTCTCTTACACAACATCTCCCAGAATCTCTTCAGGATAGATTTGTCTCAACTTCTGTTGCGTCTAAAGCAAGCTTTAGCATTACTTTATTCCTGATATCAATCTGAATGTCCCTTGTCAATAAAGCTAATGTAGCCTGACACTAGCTTTGAGGAAGAAATGGCAGATCGTCAGTAAATCTGATCCATGGATCTACAGCTTAAGCTTTCAATTTTTCTTCTTCTCCATATAAACAAAGAGAGGAACAGCAATGGCATATTATCACTTCTTGTGAAACTACACGAGTATACAGTATTGAAAGCTTATATCAGATATTCGTCTTGCAGTTGTTATTGCTTATGCCACTAGATTTGCCAAAATATCCGTAAGAGATTCCAGCTGACAATTTTGATTACGTGTTCTTTGTCTAGAGTTCCCATAGGTAAATACTTTTTTTTTTTTTTTTTTGACAAACCAAGCATTTAATTGGTAATATCTCTAGTAAAGGTATCAACAGAAAAAGAACAGTTTGGATGTTGAAGAAATGTTGTCCTCAATAAACAAAAAACAACATAGGAAGCTTCTGCGAACGTTACCAGTCATGGCTTCAACAGGAATTTGGGATTACAGAAAGCACGCAATCGTGCTTTTGACTGATCAGAAGAGAGATGAGAACTGGAAGCCATGTCGGCAGTGACAGTCAAGATAAGCAGGAGAGGCTGTGTGCCAAGAAGCAGCAGCAACGAAAGTATTGCAGTTGGGGAGGGCATGAACGACTAACAAGCCATTGATGTAAGATGGGCAATTTGTAATCCAATCACCATATGTGGCTCCCAAGTTCTTCTTTTTAGGGTAGTTCTCAGAGCTACCTCTAATCTTGAATGGTGCACTCTCCCCAGATTAGCAATTGCCTGCCATATTGAGGTAGGAAATATGAAGACCGCACTTTAAGAGCTTATACAATCTTAACATAGTTAGTCAGAGAAAATACATTGTAGAAAAAAAAGGGAGAAATCCTGTAAAATTCCAGCCCCATCTGTATTCTTAATACCGTTCTGTTTACTCTGACTCTCCGCTCTCCCCCCAGCCCCACTACTGAAAGGCTCCCTACTCCTGCATCAATGAGCGCTCAATATACTATGAAGTAATGTGCTATATAATAAAATCCCTGATCGTGAATTGCATTTGGCATAACAGCAGGCAGTAAATTTTGAGCAGAAGGGGAAAAAACAAACAAACCTGATAAACAGAAAAAGGAGCCTCAGAAAAAGGCCAAGCAATATCAAAAGTGACAAAGGGATGGAGGGTTGAGTGAACCTGCAAGGGTGTGAATTTGATGCATGTAATGAATTTTAGCACTGCATAAGAAAGGAACTCTAGCATCTAAAGCCTCTGAAGTCTTGCTGGATGTGCATAGGACACCTATTATTTCATGGCCAAATAGCAGATTGCATATTGAATTCAAATGTAGGATGTAAGCCATTGATAAAAGCAGAAATAAAATTCCGTGCTGGTTACTGTTCTTATGACCAAAGGAAATAAATAGCCCTATCTAGTAACGTTCCATAAATTTTTCACATAGGCTTGTGGACCATTGCAAATACTTTTAATTGTCCCTCTTAATGGCAAAATAGAAATGATAAGCTCAGCTGGGGGCAACTCCAGAAAAAAAAAAATCCTCTTTTTTTCATATTTAAATGTTTCCATCCTGAAAAGATCTGCAGAACAGGAGGTCAAAAGAAGAAAAATCAAATAGCTTTATATATTTTCTGTCTAGGAATATGCTAAATAATAGCAATAGCAATTAGACTTATATACTGCTTCATGGTGCTTTTACAGCCCCCTCTAAGCGGTTTACAGAGTCAGCCTATTGCCCCCAACAATCTGGGTCCTCATTTTACCCACCTTGGAAAGATGGAAGGCTGAGTCAACCTTGAGCCTGATGAGATTCAATCTGCCAAACTGCTGGCAGTTGGTGATCAGCAGAAGTAGCCTGCAGTATTGCACTCTAACCACTGCGCCACTGTGGCTCATGGAGCTAATGGTTAGCTCTAGTATGATGTCAGGCTCAGTCAACAAGCCAGTTGGTCAATTCATGTGGCATCCAATGGATCAACACTCAATTGATTTGAAAAAAAAAAAAAGCAGACCCTGCCTTTTTGTGGGAAAATACTAAGGAAGAAAGCAAAAACAAATTGCTGGCTCCAGAGCTGTAAAGAGCATGCAATTTTTAGCAAAGTGAATATTCAGCTGAACAATTAAAAGGACGCAGAAAAGAAAGGAGAGAAGCGGCAAGCCCACAGAAAGAGATACCGTACTGTGTTCTTCCTACCAGAGAAACTTACATGCAAAGGATTCCACTTCCCAGCCTTCAGAGGCAGCAGAAAGGAAATGATTAAGAAGGTTTAGAAAGAAGTCACATGCAGTTTTCCCATGAAGCAAGAGGCTGCCTAGCGGAATATCAGTTAAATACCTTCCAGTATGCGGCTCAGTCTGGAAGACACAGAAACCGCACAGAACTCCAGCTATCAGTCTAAAGGTGAGATGTCTGGGTAGATTTGTGGTTTCACATTCTGCAACTGCTCAGGGCTGTTTTGCATGCTGCCTTTTTAATGTTATTTATTTATTTATTTTTATGTATTATATTTTCCACACATATTTTTTTAAAAAAGAAAAATACAATGCATGAAAATCAATGCATATTTGTAACTGCACAAGTGCTTTCAGAAAGAATTGAAAATATACCCCCTGACAAGTGTACATACGCACAGGTAGAGAGATTATTCTGGTCTTAAGAAACAGAAAATGGCTCTGGTGATGAACTAAGCACAAAACTACAACAACAATCACTTGAACCAGAATAATATATTCAATCTAATATTCAAATAATAAATACATAGTCAGATCGTCAAAAATAGATATTTCAGACTCACAGTGGCTAAACCACATGCAAATGTTTGCTTAGCCAGGGTTCATTGAATAAACTACAGTTAACTGAGTGAACGCAATAGCCTAAACTATTTCCAGAAAATCAGGCTGAAGAGAAGTGCAATAGGCTGTTTCACCTTGCTGTTTCACTGCAATTAGGCAGTTTAAAGGAGTGGTTCAAAACGATATTTCCACTGGAAACTAGAATACAGACAAGCTAAAATACAAGGCTCAATGAGTTTCCTTATGTATAGAGCTCAAAGCTCAGCCTTTGAACCATTCAGAGAGTGGGATACCCACCTACAGATTCTATTCTGAGGTAAAATAGTGCTGAGTGACTCTTTGGAGAACCACAATTTGCTAGCTGTGATAGTTGAATTCATATAATGTATTAAGATATAGATATAAAAGAACTGAGTTTATATTTATTGTGAGTCTCTTTAGCAGCATATTTAAAGTCAGAAATCCCAACAAAGCTACCCTAACAATCCTAACAGTCTTCCACTGCCAAAAAAGTCAATAAAGCATGCAAGAATATTCACTGGAAAAGTACATGATTAAAAGACATCAAGAAAAAAACAACCATCCCCATTGATCTTACCTTGCCTTTCAAAACAGCTTTATAGGCTGCCTTTATTATTAAATAGGACCAAAAGCAGTGGAGAATTTGAAGTATCAAAAGTAAAATGACAAAGATTGATAAACCAGGAAAACCACCAACAATTTCAGGCAGTTCGAAGAATACAGTGTTGAGTACCCTGAAAGAAATGGGGAGGAAGGAGATGCACACTCATAAGAAATAGATCATTTACCAATCACTTTATCACAGAGATATTTAGCAGTCAAGCAGGTAGTAAGGGAGATTTCACACAGCTTCTATGAATATGGAGATGAAACCGTCAAAGTTTACTTTTCTATTCATGCAGAATTTACACATTTGATTCACAGAGGACTAGTGTACTCCTATTTGTTTAATCCCTACACCCCTTCGCCTCTTTTTTTTTTTTTAAAACGTTTCTTACATTTATATCCTGCTTTTGCTCCACTTATTTAGAGAACCCTCTATAGCAGTGATAGCTAACCTTTTCCGGACTGAGGGCCCAAAGCACGCACGCCCGACCCCCAAAATGCAATGCGCGTGCAGCTCCTGTGCATTCCCTCCACCCCCACCCCCATGTGTACACACACATGCCCCCTGCCCCCCTTGCATGCATGGCAGAGACCCAATGACCAGCTGGCCAACGGGAGGGAGGCACGCGTGCATGCGTGGCAGAGCTGAACTGGGGTGACAGCTTGTGTGCCCACAGAGAGGGCGCTGCGGGCCACCTGAGGCACGCATGCCATAGGTTTGCCATCACAGCTCTATAGAATCATACCCATTTCTGTTGAGCTTGCTAGCCTGCGACTACTTCCATGTGAGCTGCTTGATTGAGTTCTATTAAAACGCTGGTTGACAATCTATATTTATACCACATCTATTTCACAACAATATCTTTAAGCAAGAAACAGAAGATTAAAAAGAAAAACATAATGTGTAACGATAACATAATTTGTTAAAATAAACTACAGATAATGCCTGAAATGTAAAACCATGCCACATTCACAATCAATTATTATTATTATTTTTAAAAAAGAAACAATACAGGCTGTAGCATGAATCCAAAAGCTCAGACGAGTAAACTTCTGGTCCCAATAATCGACCCAGATTAGATTTTGCAACATTATCCAGGGACATGTATATTTGCCTGCATTTGTGAGAAAAAACAACTACCAACCAAATCAAAAGTATGGCTCATTTAGCACTCTAGCCTAAGTGCCAGAGGGAACAATGAGGTCTCTAATGTCTTCTATGACTCAAAATTATCGTCCTGGGAGGATGGTGTTCCACAGGATAGGTGTTACGACAGAGAGATCATGACATTTAATAGAAGGGACAGAGAGCATGCCCACTCTGTTGGTTCTAATGGGGGCAAGTACAAACAACTGCATACAAGTTATCCAAGTAATTTCCTGCCGAATTTCCTGTCTTATTTTGCTTTAGAGACTTGTTTTATTTTGCAACAATTCTTCAGTTAGGCTGCTCTTTTAATCTTTCCTTCTCCGGGATTTTGTTTGCATGTAGAAGGGCATGTGTTATCTTGAGGGTGGGTATTTTTAAAGGTATGGTTGAGTTTTAGATTTCTTTTTAAGAAATACTTCACACAAAAAATAAATGTGGCATGAAATGCTAAGTCATATTTATTTCATTGGACTTGCGTGATTATTGATTGTGTATTAGCTTTCCCCCCCACCCCAAGGAAATGTGGTAATGGACCAAATATAACCACTAGATGGCATCTTCAGCAAGTTAGCTTCAGTAGTCCATATTATGATTTTTTATTTTAGGGGAAAATTCTGCAACACCAAGAAATCTGAAGCGTTAATTTGCTTATATTTGTAATTCAATGTTTGCTAAGAAACAAAATCTGAGGTTGCGTGGAAAAGTGGAGATTAAACTTTATACAGGATGTGACTGAAGATTCTAAAGGTAGGAGATACAAATGGGAGACACATCAATAGAGTCCAGAGACAAGGAGGATGAATTGGAATGAAACTTGAAGCAAGGAGAGATAACCTTACAGAATGATCTTGAATGTTCTGGACTTAAACCGAGGAACTGCTATTCTCCGAGAAAGAGAAAGGAATGTTTTCAAAAGGATGGTTAAATGAAGCCTGATAAAATGAGTCAGATTTTTCCCATTGTGGTATCTTCTCCATGATTCTTGATTCCAACGTCTTTCATTGTAGTTAACATGGCTGGAAATGGGAGACTCCGAAGTTCAAAGAGGAATAGTTGAATTAGGCAGTGGCCTAAAGTATATCATAATGAGAAAAGGTGATGCAGACAGAAGTTGAAAGGTAGCAAGAGGAATTGCTAGGTTCCACAATTGCTAATTGTTATGAATTAGAGATCATAGTTTTTCCTCAATGCACTAATTTCCATCAATTTAATTAAAAGCAAAATGTATCATCCACAGTCTTAAAAGACTTATGTTTTCAATGGTCTATGCAAACCTTTCAAATCTCTCAATAAGTGCCCATAAATATAATAGGCACAATGGCATAACTGGTACTGTATGTGAGAATGGGGACAATATGACTCAGATAGATGTTCCACTGGGTGAAATTGTGAATGGTGGAAAGTATATGATGGGAAAAAAAATCAAACATATTGACCTGGCTCACAAGTGGTACTCTGTCATGGTTTGCTTAACTACTGTTCATTGAACAGATCACAATTAGCAGTTCATACAATATGCTAAGCCCAAATCAAGGAATCCACCTTCTGGCTTGCTATGATACATAATTGCAGTCACTGTGATAGAAGAAATTTCTAGGTTCACGTGACTAATATTTCTAAGAGAAATTGAGAACACTTTCATTCATATGAAAAAAAAATCTGACTTTCTTATAGCTACAGAATAACACAGATTCACTGTTAAAAATTGTTTCAATTCTTAGTTCTCAGCAGAAATGTCAGAGAAAATGCAATTATATGAGTTTGAACCATATACTGTATGTAATTTCTTTAATTTAATGTTCTATTTTAGCAACAAGTATTAAAATCTTTGACACAACCTTAACATTCTACTGGAAAAGACTTCCTTTCAAATGCATTTTTTTTGCAATTCTCCATTGCTTTCAATTTTAAAAATGTAATGACTAAACACTTTTAATTACCCTTCATTTTATATGAAACACAGAGCAGTATGTAACTATAAAAATACAATATAATAAATAATATAAATGCTAATGCTAAAAAACAGGTGAAACAATAAGATAGAAAATATCTAGCTGCACTCTCTACATGGAAGGTTGTTTTACTTCACAGTTACAATAAGTTGGTTTTTATCATAATTTTGTCCCATAGGATAGTTAATTAAAAAATGCCTGAAAACATGTCCAATTACTTTATGATACTTAATTAAATGCAATCCATAGAAGAATTAACAGCATCTACTCTTTTTCTGTCGATATATATCAGACAAGAATGGGTTATATATTTATATTACAAAAGTAAATTTTGTCTTTCCCAATTTAAGTTGCTGCTTGTTTAAGATAACATTTCTGTGATGAAATGTATAGGAATCACCAAAACTTAATTTGTCAATTGCCCAATTAATTAAAATGGTTTTTGAACAACATTCTTAATAAAACTTTACCACTAGTTGGGATTTATATGAATTGTAATTGAAAATCTAGAGATCATTTACTAGATTTAAGGAAACATTGTTCTGAGTATAGCTAATTGCAAAATGTTAACTTCCCAGAGGAAAAAGGTGAGATTAAAAACAAACATAACAGAACAGAAAATTAGCAGTCTGAATGCTGTTTTTCTGTTTGTACACATACTGTATACAGTTTTTTTTTAAGAGAGCTGCTGAATATAAAAGACCTTATTCCAAATCTCAAATACTTTATAGAAAGGAGATTCTACCCCCAAAATACACACCACGACCTCCAAAAACCAAGCAAACTGCAAAAGAAGTGCAAGGTTTGATAAAAATTGTAATCCAATCTATAGCAGGGTGTCGGGTTGAAGGAGACGATACACTTTGAATATTATTCAAGAGCATGTCTAAGGTCAATTCTGCCGCAAACTTTTGAATGAAGCTGAAGACCCATCCTCTACAGCAATTTTTTTTTCCTGCTGAGTAATCCAATCCTGGTGACTTCTGCCATTTTCAAAATGTAATTACACTGAGAGGAAAGCAGCAAGGAAAAATAGAAATCTGCTACTGAGCTTCCACTGAATTTCAACAGATGGATTAGGGAAGATAATGAAAAATCCAGGCATCACCCAGTCAATCAAATTTTTATTACGGTCAAAAGCACCATAAGGAGGGTGGGTACAGTCAATTAGAAAGCATCTAAAATATTAATCATTATATAAAGCTAAAAGATATAAAATAAGCAGTGAATATCTAAAAGGAGGAGTAGGAGCATTAGATGGCTGCAGGGCAGCATAAACTTTAGGATGGGGCAGATAAATCTATCAAATTACAGAGCACTCGAGCATGATGAACTAGATGCTCATTTAGTCTAATTTCTGGCACAGGTGCATCATCTGACAGATTTTAAGCACCACTGCACAGAACCTGGCGACATTATATGTTGTAGCAGAGTTGGTATTTGAAAGCAGAAGGGAAGTGTAGAATTGCAACAATGGTGAGAAGAATGTCTCTGTAATATAGGCACTGGCGAAGCACATGCTCTGTTGTTTCTGTGTGTCCAGAGTCATGGGGCACTGTCTCTCTCTGAGTAGGGAGTCTTCCCGCATTGCCTTCAAGGACAGCTTGGGAAGTGGGGAGGGCATGCTATCGTGCCAGAGTACGGACGGAACACACAGAGTTTTTAACTTTTCTTAAAAAGAAATGAGAATTTATCAAGCCGCTGGAATTACTTTTAGATTTGACAAAACTGTAGGAAAGTTTAGAGCAGGGGTCTTCAGTCTTGGCAACTTTAAGACTTATGGACTTCAACTCCCAGAATTCCTCAGCCAGCGAACTGGCTGAGGAATTCTGGGAGTTGAAGTCCACAAGTCTTAAAGTTGCCAAGGTTGGAGACCCCTGGTTTGGAGGATCTTTTAAGGTTAGGCTTCAGGGGCATGCCTTTCTACAATTTCTGTTGTCACAGAATGCAAACCTCATCAAATTTCTGCAACCTGCCACCAAGAGAAGTGGACACAGCATTGAACTCCAGCAAGTTACACCTAAATGGTCACCTAGCTGAGAGCCACATATTTTCCATGCTATTGTTACCACAGTCACAACACTATAAAGCAATCTGGAACATCATTCCCCCAGAGATTAGAATGGCCCCCACTCTAATACTCTTCTGGAAGGCACTGAAGACCTGGTTCTGCCAGCGGGCCTGGGGAACACAGAGCAGGAGGGAGCCCATTAAATGGCTCATGTGATGGGTTGTCACCGGGGCAGAGAGTTATTTTATTATATTATTTTATTAATTTATTATATGATTCTCTCTTTTATTAGTTTTATTGTTTTTATATGAGGTTTTATATGAGGTTTTATATTCCTGTAAGCCACCTTGAGTCGCCATGTGTGAATAAGCAGCAATACAAATTTCCAAATCAATCAATCAATCAATCAATCAATCAATCAATCTATGTAATAAAAAAGTAGATGTTAATTTGAACCTAATATTTGGATGGTTGTAATTTTGGAAATGTTCTCTTCCTCCCCGGATTCACCGATTCTTCATTAGGGGAAAAATATCACACTATAAAAAAAAAACTACAGTCCTGAAAACATTGCGGGCAACAGACACCAACAGGTTCTTCACATATAGTCCTTGAACATCTGTGGTCATGCCTGGTAGAAACTTTGGAACCTGCAGCCCAACAAAACCACAGGTTTCCAGATTGAGGAAGGTTGTTTTAGCATATGCAATTCCATGGGGAAAAAAATACATTTACTTACCATAAAGGATATATTCCAAGCCTAGTAATAATGAAAATAATAGCAAACATAAGGAAGAGGAAATCGCAGAGTTTTTGAAACTTGCAGTAGTTTGCCATTTTGGCTGCCTGTAATAAGAAAAGGAAATAGGTCACTTTCTTTCTAAAGAAACTTCAGCAATTGTACCGTATAAAATATCCAAGTACGCACTGTCACTATTTCGATTTTTTACTGCCCTTACTACTTCTGTTTTGAAACTTGGTAGAGTATTGTGAGGGCAAAAGTTGTTGCTGACCATTAATACTTCTCATCTTATTTTTTAATGTCTCTACTGCTACATGCCATCTTTATTTCTTGATGATAATAAATTATAATATTTATAATATTATTATAAATATAAATTACATAATATTATATTATACTTTTTTTTGTTTTTTCAATACTCCAAACTTAAATAAGTTTATTCAACACATTCTGAGTTCAACAAGATTTAATCCCTAGAAACAATTACTAGAATTCTTTTTTTCACATTTCTGTTTGCTTGTTTTTTTATCATTTTTCTTTTATTCAAAAGAAGTTAACATATAAATTTCCCCAAAAGACAAAAAAATATAAAAAAACCCATTAATTCCCCCCCCTCAATCAAGACATTAAAAAAGTGCATTAAAAAGAAAAAAAAGCCAAGACATATACACACGTTATCCCCCCCAACTGAATACCGATTAATATATTACTACAATATTGGTTCCCACCTCTTGTGACACAGGCACCCCAAAAAATTTTTAGACTAGTAAATCAATTTGCAAATTACTGACCTGTTTTCTACATACTATATTAATGACAAAATAGTTAATTGGAAAAAGAATAATAAAAATGTCAAGGTTAAGTTTTCAAAAGTCTCTGTTAACAAACCGTTATTGTAATCCACTCAGAAAATTTTCCACGGCATCTTATCTATCCCAAATCATCCCAAAAGTTAAAAGTAATTCATCCTGAATCAAATATCCATGTTTGTTTCTTAATGCCATCTCTTCTCAATTGTTCTCTAATTAGATATAATAAATTCAGTCTCCACAGTGAATCCCAACAAAGTCCAAATAGAAGGGGTTTCCAGTTAGGTGTAAAAAAAATGCTACGAGTTCGTCCAAACCGGTATTTCTGATGATTAGCTGTGCTGTGTGATTTATATTTGCTAGAAAGCAGGAAATCCTGCATTTAGCGAATCTAAATCGCACGGCACAGCTGTTCCCCCCCTTCTTAAGCCTCCTTTTTCTGCGTGAAGCATGCGTTTGGTGCGCACTGCGCCTACCCGCACAACGAACCGGTGGCAAACCGTGGAAGATTTCAACACTGGTCCACAGCCATTCAAAAATCATCTGTTTGTTTTTCTTCTGTACTAATTCAATTACATCCTTGTTATTTGATCTCTCTATATTCAATTCCAATTGGATTATATTTCAGGTACAGTATACATGGGTTTACATAAAGTTTAGACAAAATCATTGTAGTAGATTTAGGGGACTGAAGGCAGATGATGACAAGTATTTTAGTACTCCATAAAACCCCTATGAGAGAAAACTGGGACTAGGAGGAGTTTGGGCTGAGAGAGGTAGCTAGAACTTCCTCCTAACCAGTAAAATGTTGGCTGCAGGTTCTCAGAATATCAAAGATTGCAGGAGCAAATCTTCTGAGCAGGTATAATAGTATGTGGGAATGACCTTGGGAGAACGGATAAAGAGATATTGCCTAGGAAACAGTCATACAAGTGACAGCATAATTTGCAAAAGGCTCAGGAGGGAGTCTCCCTGAGTTATTGGGCTGTATAGTTGACAGTAGGAGAACTGTAACTTCAGATTTGCAAGGTTCTGTAAATGTAGCTTTACAATAAAATAGAATTAGTTTATCTGGTAGTTTCCTGTCTGGTTTAGCTGCTAAGAATGACACTAGGCTTGGATTCATTCCTTTCCTAAATGCCTGGGAGAATAAGAACCAACAGGGTAAAATTAGTCAGAAACATGACAGTAAAAACATAAGGAATGTTTTATTTCTTTTCGGTGCTGCTATGCTTAGTTGTGTAGTTTTAAATTTGGTCACATTTTGCTTCTGTGGTTGCTTGCCCACATTAAAACTTGCTCATATAACTATCTAGCGGTGTGTTTTAAATGAATTTTGATAACAACAGAAAGTATTCAGGCTGATAACAAAAAAGGATTCTGAACAAGGTGTAGAAAGTCAATCTCACTGTGTTCATGAGTCTCACTTCCAAAGACAAATACAAAGGTATTTATGGTCTTACAGAAACAGTCCTTTAAAACAAATGTCAATGCATTATGAGCTATCACAGGGTACAGTATTTGTTCCAGGTAGAGACCATTTTGGACAGCAGAGAATTATTACAAATGACTCTCTCTTACCTCCAGCACGACATCAACCACATCATGAAGACACAAAGCCAGAGTTCCAACTCGTGTGAAGTTGACTACGTAAGAGATAATTAGTAATATGACTGCCACAATATGATGTGTAAACATGATGCTAAAATCCTGGAAGATGAAGAGAGAGAAAATAAAGTACCATTACATACACTCGTTTTAGTTTTGTGACTTTATTTTCTACCTCGATATTTTTGAAGAGTAAGGAAGTCTAATTTTTCTTTGTGTCAACCGATTCTCACAGTATAAGATAGTCTTCATTTAACAATCCTTGCGGTTACTTCCACTCCCTGGCACTCCACATTGCCTCCAGCTGATCTTTGTGGCTAATGCCAACTGATGAAACCACACTCAGCGGAGGCACCTGCTGTCCTTGATGAGAATTTGCGGAGGCTGCATGAGGGCCTCATGAAGGCCAGCAGCTATCTCAACTGGATGTACCTTATTAGCAGTGGAAGGAAAAGAAGTGCAAAGATCAGCTGGGGCTAGCAGGGTTAGACAGCAAGATGACCAAAAGGGCAGAGATGTAGGGGGAGATTGGTGGGTGGAGGGAAGACACAAATTGTGTGTATTTTATACAGGGGTGAAATCCAGCAGGTTCTGACAGGTTCTGGAGAACCGGTAGTGGAAATTTTGAATAGTTCGGAGAACCGATAAATACCACCTCTGGCTGGCCCCAGAATGGGGTGGGAATGGAGATTTTTCAGTATCCTTCCCCTGGAATGCAGTGGGAATGGAGATTTTTCAGTATCCTTCCCCTGGAATGCAGTGGGAATGGAGATTTTTCAGTATCCTTCCCCTGGAATGCAGTGGGAATGGAGATTTTGCAGTATCCTTCCCCTGCCACGCCCACCAAGACACACCACTTCCACCAAAACACGCCCACAGAACCGATAGTAAAAAAAAATGGATTTCACCACTGGTTTTTTATATATGTATATAGGAACTTGGCAGCAGAAGAAAGACTATCTCCTATCTGCCAGAGCCAAAATATCTACAGTATGCATGCTCATAAATGCTTTTCAGCTTCTTCAAGGATCATGGACTTCAGTGAGATGGGTGTCCACCCTAAGTATTTCCCTCTCTCCAAAAGCAAACTAAAAGGATCTGCTCTTTTCTCTCTTGACTCTTATCTTAGTGCAGTTTGAGCAATTCGCACAATCTCAAAGCCTGCAGCAGGATGTGTAGGCATGTTTTAAGGAGCTGTAAATGGTGAGATGAGTGGCTCAAGGATTAAAGCATTCATTTTGCCCTTTAAATTCCCCAAACTCTAAAACCTACAAGGTCCACATTTTTGGCTCCTTGCTCTGGGAGATGGCACAGATAGAATGGTGGAGGACCAGACAGCCCAGATTTTTTAAAAAAAATTAATACCTAGGAATATCAAAGTGATTTTAATGTTCTAAGAAAGACAGTGTGGGTTGGACAGGTATTGGAAAGACTCATGTTCAAGTACACCCTTAGCTCAATGGAGAAATCTGAATATAAATCTAACAAAATAAAATAAATAAGCACATGGGGACATTCCAAGACTGCCCCCTGGTGTGCTTAATATAAAAATACACGTTACCCTCTATCGGGTGCATGGGATAGTGGAAGAAAGAGTCACATATTCTTTTTATGGCATTATTGTTGCCATAATAGTTTAAGTTTCTACTATTCCACAGTAGCAGGATTAGCACTGCCAAAACTTTCTCTCTCTAAAGGTGACCGAGTTACTCTAATTATTGCTGGTTTTAATCAGGTCCCAAAAGACAGTCAGTTTTCTAGGATATTTTGAGATTTTTTTTTAGAAATCTGGAAAAGAAAATTATACACATGCATACCTCTATGGTACAAGGTAATTAGCAGCTACTGTAGTTTCAAAACTGACATTAGCTATTCCAATTCTTCATAAATACCTCTGCAAAGGAACAATTCTATCGTAGATTGCTCTTAGCTAGGTTATGATTGAAAGTAAATGTCAGTATTTCATCTGCTTTTGCAGGAAATAGTTGATTGCTGCATAGATGAAGCTAAATTCCACCACCCCCCCGGACTTAATATTTTAGTACACCAATAGTTTATTAAGGTAACCTTTTCCTAAAATCCTGTAAATAATGACTTTGAGTTAAGTCTCTAAAAATAATATCTGGCAAAACAGACCTGACCTAGTCATCCTACCGAAGTATAAAAGTTACACTGGTAAATTTGACTGATGTTCAGGTAAGATATTCTAGGACAACCATAAACATTCTCTTCCCTTAATTATTTTTGTACACCATAAATGTAGCACAGCGATACATAGGAAAACGCTAATTAAACTGCCCACACATGCCTCTTAAGCATACACAAGCTGCACATGATGATAGCCAATAAGGATAATTCATCCCTCATGGCTCATTATGAGCTATGAAAAAAAAACGGCATCTGTTCCCATCAGGTTATTTTTGCAGAATGCCGATCTGATCACATGCACCGGATTTGCAGACCCTGTTCATGAAACCTCAGCCAAGCAGAGCTAAACACATCAGTAACGAAAAGACGCTTTTGAGAATCAGGAATCAGTTCAATTGGAAGATACTTTTCTGTCAAGAGTTTGCTACTGGATAAACAGCAGGGTGAGCACATCTGTCTTTTCAATGCAATAGGTTGAAGCATTCATAACCTAGGATTATCCAGTTGTTTGATGTGGCTTGCTATGCCTCTCCTCCTCGGCTACTATACAAAGCTGCGATGCGAATGAAGCCACCAATATTAATTCCAAAAGACAGGTTTGGTTTTGTTTTTTAAAAGACACAGTTGCTATGAAGATTGTTCAGTCTATTTATCTGCTTGGCAGACTGCTATGGTTTTCTAACAGATGGAGGGGGGGAAAAAAACCTTCCATGTTCTTCCTTTGCGTTTTTCCCTTTATCTATTTTAGACCCTTTGCCCACATGACAATAAATTGACAGAAAAAAGATTCTCTCTCCCATCATGTTGGCAAAGCAGCCTACAAGAAACCTGGACCTCTTGTAAGTCAAAACCAAGGAGAGAGAATGGCTGACGCTTCAGACTTCTACAGTTTTGGTACGGAGGAACTGAACAGTTCTCCTCCCTCTCTTGCCACGAAACAGCCTTGAAGCTTTTTCTGGCATATGAAATTCACGGAAAAATCTTCGCAAAAGGTTGTACTCAAGCCACAAGGGCCAATTTATATTCTTTAAAGTTGAAGGCCATGCACCAGATAGTCGTCTGTTGTACAAAGTGAAGCCAGGGTGAAATAGCAAAAAGTCAGAAGTCAGGAAAACCATTTGTCAAACTGAAAATCAGGAGGCCCAAGTTAGGTGGAAGCAGTTTCGCTGCTAATCTAACCCAGAGAACTAAAGCAGAGTCAGACCTGCTTAATGCAGTAAGGTAGGTTCCCCTATTGCTTCTATTCTGATTCACTGTGGAACTGTGGTTTTCTGATTTTGTGTATGCGCTATCATGGTAAATAATGCATCTGGTTGATTCCTCTTCTGTATGACATATGCTGGCAGGAAAAAAAAAATTATCTGCCAATCATGCTGCAGTAGGAAGGATGCCAGTCTGTCTGCAGAACTCTGTTAATCGCCTTTAGGTCCTTTCCTGTTCCCCTCCACTTACTCACAACGCTTTCATAAACAAAGCTAAATACTCTAAAAAAAACCACAACAGATTGGAGTCATGAAAAACCCGAGTCATGAGCGTGATTTTTATTTAGGATTTATCTCCTCCTCTTTTGCTTTCTTTATATAGCCTTCCAGATTCCTCCAGGCTCTGTGTGGGACACTGGGATGGAACGGATCCTATCGTTTCAGAGTTATACTATTTCACCATTTCATTGTAACAACATTGCGGCTTTGACGTTCCACTCTTTCCCCTTCCCACTCACAGCGTTTCAAGCTTTGCACAAAATTGGGGACTGCAGAATTAATGCGAATTGTTGCAGTCATAGAACAAGCTGAGTAGTTGACACTACTGTGCAGTTTTGGCAATGCAACAGAATGATAGTAACAAAGGCTGATTAGGAACCTGAAGGAAGGGGATCTTCCTGAATCAGCCTGAATCGGCCAATACATACTGATCAGATCCTGTACCCTAATGGCCACCTTATTTTGCCTCTGACTTAAATAGGTGGTGAAACATGATTGGTTTTATACTCCTTCCAGATACTGCTGGATACTATTGGCTTATGGGCTAGGGGAGAAAGATAGATGTAAGTCTATTTTCAATCTGTCTCCCCATGGGTTAAAGACAAGGGTGAACAACTATGACCCTTTTACAACCTGTGGATTTCAACTCCCAGAATTCCTGAGAGAGCATATATTAGTCAATTCAGAATTCTGGGAGTTGAAGTCCACTGGTCATAAAGGGACCACAGTTGCCCACCCCTGGGCTAAAGTAACCAACAACCAAAGGATGAAGTGGGGGAAAATTGTCATGGCATGTTTCTTCATAGTTGTCTGTAGGGAAGATTTGTAATATCTTATCCTCTGCTTTTGAGTATAAGGAGAAAAGCAGGAGGTTCTGGGTCCCCATAAAAATCTCACTGACCATGGAGTCACCTTCGTTACCTATTCAGGGTTTAAGGCTCATGGTAATCAAGATGATGAGAATGTAATTAGCCAGTCAGAATAAGCGGCTCTCCTTGAAGTTCCATTGACTGAGGCTTCTTGAAGTATCATGGCACTAAAGTGCACCAGCCCCCTCAACTAAAATACAACCTTTCCATTTCACCACGTTTTCTTCTCCCTGGCACCTTCACGGAATAAATTTAGGAAGTGGCCAGATATAGGTCTATTAGATTTGAACTGCAAAGTCACCTGGAGTAAAGTGACACCTAAACTGAAATAAACAAACAAACAAACAAATAAATGCTGGCAATTACAGGTATGTATTTAGTACAGGTATGAATCTGGAATTTTTAAACACACACACACACACAACCAAAAACATAGTGCCAATCAGTTCTAATGTGTGTCTAATCTTCCCTTGGGGGAAAAGCCAGGTTTTAAAGCCTTATAGAAGGCTAAAAGGCTGGTGGCCTGCCAAAAGTCAGGTGTTCCATAGAACAGGGGCTGCCATGGAAAACAGTCACTCGGTTGAGTTGGGCGGCTATAGAAATGGAATGAATAAAGAAATAAATAAATAAAAGGCACTCTTCCTAGCTCCCATCAGATGATAATATTTAGGGGAAGGGAACCAGAGCGTGCCCAC
The DNA here is from genome assembly GCF_028640845.1 of Ahaetulla prasina. NCBI lineage: Eukaryota > Metazoa > Chordata > Lepidosauria > Squamata > Colubridae > Ahaetulla > Ahaetulla prasina. Next base: position 218,952,070 of record NC_080539.1, read on the forward strand.
CCTATCTGACCTGGTAGGATAGGTAGATGTCCCCAGGGACATCTGGCCCTGGCCCTGTGTGTCATACAGAGCTTTAAAGGATGATGACCAGCAGCTTGTACTGGACCCAAAGCATGTCCATTATAGTGCAATTTCTTACTATTTCAAAATCATACATTATTCCATGAAATAATTAGAAAAATCTGTAGTCCTCCCAAAAGGCTGTGACCAGCCAGAGAAGGCTTTGCAGCAACATCAGGCTCTGCGGCGTATCTTTCCTTTCCAGTGCTATTCTCAGGAACCACTGTGAGCCCTGAAGCAGGCAATTCTAGGCAGCTGAATACCCATTTTTATTCCCACTGGGATTATTTTAAATTCTGCTTCCAAGATCAGACATGCTGGGACATGTGTAAGATTTTTTCCCCCTCTAGAAACAGTTCGGCTTTCTGATAAAAAAACAACAGTAATAACAAAAACATTACTAGGCCACCAATTATACAAGGATGTTTTTTTGTGTCATGGAAATGAAAACCAAAGAAGCCCCAAGGCGAGATGGGCAGCAAATGAATTTAACAAACAAATACGGTAAATCCAACTGCTAAGCAACCAATAGGTTTTCATTCCTCAACCTGGTGTCTAAAAGTCAACTATGATGCTTTCTACCAGCATGTTCAAGTTCAGTACTGGAAGAATATCATATCAGGTTATGCTATTACAAGCTATTTCTTAGTTTAGTGTTCTTAGTGTCCCTAACCCCCAGGCCACAGCCCACCAGCGAGCCATGGCCTATTTGCAACTGGGGCTCATGAGCTGCAGGCCAGCGCACACGGGCAACTCAACTCACATGAATGGCGGGCCGGCACGTGCACGTGCAACTCAACTTGCAGTTGAGCTGTGTGTGTGTGTGCATGCCAGCCTGTCGCTGGCATGAGTCGAACTGCACATGCGTGTCCACCAGCCCACCGCTCGCACATCCTGGTTCCCCTCTGCCCCCCAACCATGCCACCAAGGTGTCAAGGTTGGAGACCACTGCTCTAGATGAGTTAATTTCAATTCCCAAAATTCTCAGCAACTGTTGTACTGACGAATGGAATTCTGGGTACTGAAATCCATACATTTGAATATTTAATGACACATAAAAAAAGAATATTTAATAGAATCTGAATAAAATGGTCAGCATCGTACTAATGAATCAATTATCAACATTTCTATCAGCTCCCAAAAGATATTAAAACTACCTCAGTCTAGCCCAATAATGCTAGCAGATTATGCAACCTGACTGTATATTGTTTTCTGAAAATATAACAACCATTCACAGCTGCAGTCTTAATTTATATTGCCCTGGACAATTAGAATTAAGATACTGCTAATAGGGCAGTGCAAAGCATTCATAAAAGTGCTTTGGAAAGCATGTTGGCACAGATGAATCACTTCTTTTTATATGTGCATGCAGACAATGTTTTTATTGGGATTATCCACAAAATGAAGCAACTATGCATATAACGCAGAGATTGAAAGAGTCCGGAACAATGTTTAACTTTGTTATATTTCTGCCTTTATACCATTGTTTATGTATTTATTGTAAATAACCCAGAGTCACTTAGGTGAGATGAGCTGTGTAGAAATATGATGAATAAAAAAAATAAGGTGCATAAGTCTTGCAAACGACATGGCTGGATTAATACTTTGAAGGGCAATACTTAATGGTTCAATGCTTTGCACAGTCCTTGGTGTTATTTCAATGCATATATGTCAGTCAAAATGTTACACAGTTCTATCAAATAGCATTGTCCTTACAAAAATGATTGTTCTTACCTTTCTTTTGATGTCAATGAACTGAGAAAACATTACAGACCAATAGAATGCCAGTTCAAGTATATAGTAGTAATGAATCTCAGGCATCAATGGCTGGAGAATAAAAATAATAATAATAATAAAAAAAGATGTTAAAAACTCGACCAAGGTAGATTTAATAACTTTGGGAACAAATAAAATCCTTATCTAAAACACATTTCTGCACAACAATTTTGGAGATTTGGTGGATTAAAACAATATTTTGAACAATACCTTTTATTTTTTCCCCAACCCAATGAAATATTGGAAATAAATTATGTGAAGGCCTCAAAACTGTGTCCATCAGCAGATTAACTCTTCAAAAGCAAATGAAAAGAGCTCAAATTTGGTGTGATGGGAGAAGCTGCCAAAGTAAAATCAAGTTGGAAAATGGTCTGGTTCCATCATTCCAGAAAAAATATATATCCCACAATGCATACCTATGAGAAAGGCAGCTGTGTAATGACTTGGAAAGTTATTGGGTGTTCCATTAACCTCCTCCCTCAGTCATGTGGCCCAGAGTGGAGCATATGCAGACCATCCACAAAACATTTTAATGGTTCAGGTACCAGGCTAGAAAATGGGACACCATGAATTCAAGTCCTGCCTTAGCCATAAAAGCCAGCTGGGTGATTTGGGGCCAGACCTCAACCTCTCCCTCTCCCTCTCTCTCAGCCCAACCCATCTCACAGAGTTGTTGTGGGGAAAATAGGAAGTGGAAGGTGTATTAGGTAATACCTGCTTTTCTCAATGTTTTTCTTGATAATTGCTAATATGCTTTCCCTGTGTTGTCAAATTCAAATCTTTATTGTCAGTGCACAACATATGTGCAATGAGATTGGTTGAGCTCCCTCAGTGCACCCCCCCACAAAACAATACAACTCACAGTGAAGACAGAAAATCCCTAACCCAATAAATCATATTGACAAAACATCCAGTCCTATTCCACCAGTGTGAACATGTTATACATTGCGTTGGCCCTGCAGTCCATCATACTACATAGTTATGACGTTATTTCTCATTCAGGAGTCTGACAGCCCGCGGATAAAAACTGTTCTTCAGCCTGTTTGTGTGGCTGGCTATACTTCTATATCTCCTTCCCGATGGTAGGAGGAGTGATGACCAGGGTGAGAGTCATCCCTGAGAATTTTCCTCACTCTTCTAAGACAACAAGCCCTAGCGATCTCATTTAGTGGTATTAGGGGACAGCCCACAATGTTTTGTGCTGTACTTACTCTGTAATGTTTTTCTATCCATGGCTGTCAGACTGGCATGCCATACCATGATGCAATAAGTGAGGACGCTTTCTATTATGGACTGGTAAAAGGAGGTCATCAGTTGTTGTTCCACCCTGTTTTTACGCAAGACCCTAAGGAAATGGAGTCTCTGCTGGGCCTTCCTGGCTACCTGGATCGTGTTGTTTTTCCAGGTGAGGTCTTTGCTGAGATGGACTCCGAGGAATTTAAAGGAGGAAACTCTCTCTACATAGCCCCCCCCTCAATGTAAACTGGGGCAGGTGTCTCTCTCTTCCTCTGGAAGTCCAACACCATCTCCTTGGTCTTGCTGTTGTTCAGGTGCAGGTTGTTTTTTAAGCACCATGTGGAAAGTTTTTGAACCTCCCCCCCTACGCTGTTTCGTCTTCACCTGTAATAAGACCCAGTATAGTGGTGTCATTTGCAAACTTCATGATCACAGTAGATGGGTCTGATGGTACACAATCATGTGTGTACAGTGAATACAGGTAGGGACTGAGCACACAGCCCTGTGGGGAGCCAGTGCTAAGTTTCAGGGGTGTGTGGATATGACAGACCCAACCCTCACTGTTTGTGGCCAGTCCCTCAGAAAGTCTTCGATCCAGTCACAGATGGAAGCTTTCCTTTGAACTAGGAAGAAGAAAACAATTGTTGACGGTGGTAGTAGTAGTCCTTCCCCCTTCTGAAGAAGCATCCTTGGACCTGTGTATATTGGACAACTTTCCTCCAACCTTACTAGCCCTCCTGGATCTCTCAGCAGTGTTCAATAACACTGATCATGGTATTGTTCTGGACCGCTTTGGGAGTTGGGAGAGGGGAGCACTATTTTGCAGTGGTTCTTCTTCCTGCATGTCTGGTTCTTCTTCCTGATGCTGCAAGTGGGGGTGGGGAGATCAAGTAAGCTCAAACAGATCCCTGAAATACGGGCTGCCTCGAACTTAGGTATCTCACTCTTCCTCTTTAACATCTACATGAGGCTGTTATGGGAGGTCATTCAGGATCATGGTTGCAGGCAGCATTATCAATGTTTTGCTGTGAATGAGGATGGAGTCGAGTAGAGTTGAATGCTGATGTAGGGGGACTGTCACCTTTGAGAGTGTTTTTGTTATGTTTTCATGGCTTTGTGGTATATTTTTATTTTTCTGTGTCATGCCCCTGTCATGATATATAAGATGGCTGGCTCTATAAATGATTTGATGGATGAATCGATCATATAAATCATGATATAAAACTGGGAGACATATTCAAAAAATAAAAACCCATTCTACCCAGGCCCAAATGCCTTTAAAGGTAACAACGAGCACCTTGAATTGTACCTGGAAGACAAAGGACAACCAGTTCTCGAAGTTGGTGACTAGCTTGTTACCTAAGGGCAGGGGTTTCCAAACTTGGCAACTTTAAGACAGGTAGACTTCAACTCCCAGAATTCCCCAGCCATCCGACTCTCACATTCTGGGAATTGAAATCCATACATCTTAAATTTGCTAAATTTGGGAACCCCTGCCCTAGGATGTCATTCAGTTTTAAAACTTGTTAAATTTTTAAATGTTTTGATGGGATCCAATTTAGCATGTCGCTGAAGGCGATTCAGAATCACTACTTTATTGGAGCTGCAGCTCTTATGTCCTCCTCCTCTTCCTCCTCTGATTTCAGCTCAAATTAGTTTTCCATTCTCTCTGAATAGGCATGGGGAAAAAGTCCCTGGAATTCTTTTGTAAATTCAGCTTTGATTCAAAATAAGTAGAAGTAGAACACATTTACATAAATAGAAGACACTCTCATTACGATAAACCTTCATTAATATCCCATATGTTTTCCCCACTGAAAATATATGTCAGTTCCTCAAGGTCACTTTATTTTTTCTTTTTGCTATCAGATGAGACCAAGCTATAAATCTGGTCAAGGTCAGTTATGATTTTACACTAAGATATTTTTTTCAATCACCACTGCATAAATCATATTGAGGTTCAGATCTGGTATTTTTTAAGAAGGTTGGAAGAATCCTTGATCTCTCACCCCCAAGGGGTTGATCAATTTCTAGCTTTCCCATCTGTGTTGTCAACTCCAAATGATATCATCTTCTTTAAAATGATATCTGACCTTGTCAACTAACTATTGAGAAACAGGAGATTACAACAGTGAGCAGTGGTCAAATCAAAAAGATTTTCTTCCCCAAGCCCCAGCTCTTCCTCCCTTCTACCACCTAGATAGGTGTTTTTCAAACTTAGCAACTTTTAAGATGTGTAGAATTCTGGGAAATGAAGTCTACACATCTTAAAGTTGTCAAGTTTGAAAAACACAGATCTAGACTAAATGAACGCAGTGAAAGGTTGTATTTGAAGATGGCAGCTACAGTCATTTCAAAGGGTGGCTGTACATTTTCAATATTTTACATTCATGCTATGCAACACTGGTTTTTGTTGTTGCTTTACCTGATATGGGTAACCAATCCAGCACTGCTTTGTGTTCCACAGCCAAGAACTCTTTAAAAAAAAGTAAATAAATAAACAAGAGAGAGAAAAAGAGGAGGGGGAAAAAAAAGATTAAAATGCTTGCAGAGCAATGCAACCAAATCTTTTGGATATTTGAAACACATTCATTTGGCCCTGCCAGAAGGAATGAAGCTGGGTGACTTTGGGCTAATCACTTTCTCTGAGCCCAACTCCCTTCACAAGGTTCTTGTTATTGGGAACGTAAGAGGAGGAAGGTGTGTTGGATATGCTTCACCTTGAGTTATTTGTAAAAAAATAATAAAAAAATAAAGGTGTGATACAAACAAACAACAAACAAAGAAACATTTGTCAGTGGCTTAACATGTCATATGAACTCAACCATTAGGATTTGTAAATTAAACTTTATGGCTTAAGGGGTTGTAGTATTCTAGCCAACTATGGTTTATTCAGCAAGCCATGGTTATTTGAAACAAGACTTCGCACAATTAAGTAATTCAGTAATAGTAATATCATACCTCAAAGACTAATTATTTTCACTTTCAATGTTTTGCTTATGTCTCTGAGGTACTTACTTCATACTGTAAATGTAAAATTTGTTGTTGTTGTTGTTGTTGTTGTTGTTGTTGTTGTTGTTGTTGTTGTTATTATTATTATTATTATTATTATTATTATTATTTAAATTTCTATACCGCCCTTCTCCCTAAGGACTCAGGGCGGTTCACAGCCAGATAAAAATACACAATAATATTACAATATAAATACAATTAAAATACAATTAAAAAACTTACTTACTACCAGTTCTGTGGGTGTGGCTTGGGGAGGGTTTAATGTGACTGGGTGGGCGTGGCAAACTTTTTTTTTAACTTTTAAAAGTAAATACTGATGATTAGGCAACTCAGCTGGGATCACCAGAGGAGCCTTTTAAAAGCAGTTTTTTTTTACAGCCTCTTCGACTGAAGACATTGAGAAAAAATGCTTTTAAAGGGTTCAGACGATCCCAGCTGAGCAGCGCAATCATCAAAGGCTCTTTTTTTAACTTTTAAAAGCATTTTTTGGGCCAAAGAAAAAATGCTTTTAAAAGTAAAAAAAACAAACCTTGATGATCGCGCAGCTCAGCTGGGCATGGGGGGGGGCAGGGATTTTTGCTACTGGTTCTCTGAACCATCCGCCGCCATCGCTACCAGATCGGGAGCATTTCACCCCTGCTCTAGACCTCATTATAAACTAAATTCTGCTATGCTCCATGATACCAAGTTCCATTAGTCCATAATTTTCTTCCCTACAAGGCCTCAAAAATAAAAAGGGGCAGTAATGGTTGATCCTTGGTTTTTGTCCAAATGTTTGAACAACATTAATTAAGCAGTCTGGCTATGGATCCATTTAGGAAATGAAGCTAATAGCTATTGGCAGTCCTAAATACTTTTTAAAAATAAGTCATTTAAATCTTAAACATGCATATATTATTTTGTATTAGGAGAAGTTCATATTCTGCATTTCTTATGAACTGTGTATCAACTACACAAGTGGGACACATAGAACTAAAAGTCAAACCACAACCTAGCAATATGAAATACTAGCAATATTTAATAATATGCAGCTCAATTAATTTTTGCTACATTGTATGCACACTATACCTACCATTTATAATGAGAGAAAGATGAATTTATTTTTTCTTAAGCTATAAATGTTCCATTATGAAAAAAGTTGAAACCTGAAATTTGAAGTAAACTTGAACATTTTATTGACCAAATTATCTTAATTTTTAGGACTGTGAAGTACAAAATATTCAATTTAGTAAAGGGCTTATTATTTTTTTATTTTTAATTTTTAATAAAAAAGTTTTATTTCCATTTTCCAACAGCCTATTCAATATACAGTCTCTTATTCAACATTAGTCATTAACTTTCATTTGTTACTTATTCGAACCTGCCCAGCTACCACTTCCTTCCTTAAAAAACCTTTCCTCCTCCCTTCTCTACTTTCTTCTACTTTCTTCATCCTTCCTTTCCTTCGCTTTTCTACTTCCTCTCCTCCTTCCCCACTCTTCTCTTCCACCCTTTTTATTGACCAAATTATCTTAATTTTTAGAACTGTGAAGTACAAAATATTCAATGTAGTAAAGGGCTAATTATTGATCTTGGCTGTAGGTATGATTATCAGGCAACAAATAAGCAACCATACAATGCAACAAATAAAAAAAAGGGAAAGCTAAAGTAATACGTATTTTAGTTTTTTTTAATAGGGCAGTCAAAATTGAAATGTATCCCAAAAAATAGCTATTTTGAAGCTTGCCACTACTTTCTCGGTGATTTCAGATTTTCAAATCTGAACAAGGAAAAATCCTCAAAAATTGTAACATAAAGTTCTCACTGGCTCAACAATCAACCTCCAAATACTTTTGTTTAGTTAAAACCTTGTAACCAGTCACCAAAAGAAGCTGGTTTAAAACTGATAATTCTATTTACATGTAGCTTCTGGTCCAGTTTCCAAACATCATCACTTCATATTTCTGCCAAGAGCAATCTGTCTTTTCCTCTAACTTGAAATAAAGAGGATATCATAAACATAAAGAAGAGGGGATCAAAAATAATGGGCACCACCACCAACCACTAGTGCAATAATACTATTTCCATTTATTCATTATAGGAATGAAATGATGGCAGCAGTGATACATGCAGAAAAGAAACAATTTATGATAATTACTAATCCTTGAGCAGAAGACAGCATAAATAACAACAGCAAAAATTCTTGGGCTAGTAGTTAATAAGGGATTTTGTTACGGTAGTTAAGTTCTGATTCATCAGTATGCAGAAAGAAATGCTGAGTTTGGAATTTACCACCTGTTCTTCCTCTACAAATTTTCTTTGTTAGCTTCTTCTATAGGTCTATTTATGCATTTGCCGTAACCAAAATATATTTTAGAAAGTCGTCGCTGATACTTAAAGTTCTAAATAAATATTTTTAAACTACTCAAGGCCCAGGCAGATGGCCAGGTTGAAGACCTATCCATCAGCAAAGAAGTAGAGATAGACCTCAACTTATAACCATTCGAAATTACAATGGCGCTGTACTTCTGCAGTGGCCCCATGGTTACTTGATGAAAATTTGGGCACTTAGCAATCCTGCCCTTACAACTGACTACAGATAGGCTGAACTGCCCCACCTGCCCATCTCTCCCCTCCATCCTTCCCAGATGGGTCCCAGAGGATTCATGCCTCCTCAGAGTCTCCTCTGCACCCTGGCATGCCTTGTTCCACTTACCTTTTCCAAATATTGCCTTTCCAAAAGAGTTCCCAACCAAAGCAACATGCAGCCTTCTTGCAGAGGTCATCTTGCACCATTCTGATCATGGTTGCAATTCTTGCGATCTCTCAGAAGGGCATGGTTTTTTCAAAATGTGAGATTTGGGGAAAAACTTTCTGAAGGATTGAGGGAATGGTGCAGACTTCCAGAATGGTGGGAGGCAGCCACTGTAGGAAGGTCGCAGGTCATATCAGCTGGACGCTCTTTTGGAAAGGGGAGCTTCAGAAATCACCATTCTGAATGAGCATCCAGCTCATGTGGCACATGGCCTTTTTTAAAGAGGCTAACTTGCATCATTCCAAAAGAAAGCACCATTCTGGAAATGGGCACCATTTTGCCCAATTTCTCTGAAGGGTGCTTTGGAAAATACTTCTGATGCTTTTCAGTCAGGTTATGGTAACAAAGTAGCATTGGTCACCCTTTCAGATGACCTCTGGCAGGAACAGGATGGGGGTAGTTCATTCACTCTTAAACTGTTCTTGTCCCTTCAGCCTCCATCAACCAGTACGGTTACCAGCATGCTTCTGGTTCAACGCAAGAAGTGGGTAATGACCTATTGAGTCCCATGGCATGGGACTGAGGCCATCCCTTCCCAATTATGTCTACCTGACCCAACAGCTCTGGCAGGGTCGCATCAGGGTTGTGTTTGACCTCAGGGGACTGGGGTGTGGGTGTGGCCAGGTGTGGGCGTGGTCTGCTCGACATCACTCATCGAGGCTCCATTTTCAGCCACAATGACCTCTTGAAGCCTCTGCCAGCAAAAATGGAGTTTGGGGAGGCCGCGCCTGGCCTGCCCAGGCTCCATTTTTGCTAAGACGGCCTCTGCCAGTGAAAATGGGCTCCCCGTGCTCCGTTTTCACTGGCAGAGAGCTGCAGCAGACTGTCGTGGCCAAAAACAGAGCTCGGGAGGGCCACATGCAGTCCTCTTGAGCTCCGTTTGTGCTGGCAGAGGCACCGTGGGCTGGTCCTTCGCTGTTTCCAGGGCAGCTCTGCAGGCCAGATGTAAGCACCCCATGGGCAGAATCTAGCCTGCGGGCCTTGAGTTTGACACGCCTGCTCTAGCTCCTGTCTACTAGACAGCATCATCTGACAGAGCCCAGAAAGAAAGCCTTTTTTACTGTAGTGTCTGCCTTTGAAACATCATCCCTCCCAGAGCTTAAATTGACCCCAATCCTAGTGGCTTTTCAGAAAACCTTAAACATGGTTTTGTCACCAGGCTTGGAGATCCAGATGAGTGCTAGAGCCTATGTACTCTGCTAAATGTCTCTGGTGCTTTTTGTACTTTGCTGTCTCTATTGGCATAGTTTTTTATTTTGCTTCTTGTTTTTTAATTGTTGGTAACTTCCCAGAGACATGCATGTGAGATGGGAAGCTATATAAATTGAAATAATAAAACAGATAAAAATAAATGAATGAATGAGTAAGAATTCTGCTGGATCACAGCCAGAAGGTCATTAAGTCTAGACCTTTGTGTCACGTAGTGGCCAACAAGATGAATTCAGGATGGTTATAATCAGGGACAAAGAATCAATAGCCATCTTTTGTTGGGGTTCCCAAGTAGTTGGTATTTAAGGTACGTAAGATTGCCTGTGATCTCAGAGGTACCAACATCCATCAAGATAGACTAGCACAATCCTTCATGAAATCATCCCAATGCACTCTTAAAACTCTCTGGTGGATGTTACTCATATCTGACCGCAACAAACTCCAGAGTTTAATTACAAGTTATGTGAAGAAGTATTTATTTATAGGTTCTAGAATCTCCCTGCATTTAGTATTATTGGATGATTCTAATATTGTTAAGAAAAAAAGAAAAATGCCCATTGACATTTCTCATACTATAGTATGCACAATTATTTATAAGTTTATCGTGTCTCCACCTAATCTACCTAAATCACACTTATCATACTTCTGCTTTAAACTTGCCTCCCAGGGGAGATGCTCTAGCCCTCTAATTTCCATCTTCTTACTACTCCTCATCAGAAGAAGAATCCAGGCCCTGACAGTTTGTGCCTTCTATGGTAATCTTTTTATTAATGAGTTGGGTATATTAATGGGTTGGGTGTATTAACCCCCAGGGTGTTGCCTCTTTTTACTTTTATTGTGTTGCATAGTATTGTACAATACCCAGAGTCATTATGAGTAGACCAGCCTATAAATAAGTATGGGTAATCTTCAACTTACAACTGTCATTGAGCTGGGGATTAGTCATAAATCATTGTTAGCTTTGTAAATCACAGGCATCATGTGATCAGATGCAAAGTTATGATCATTTTTTTTACAACAGTCATTAAACAAATGCTGCAGTTATTGAGCAAATCCATTTTCCCTACAAGCCTTAGAAACCAAAACTAAATGTGAGAAACTGGCAAAAAAAAAACATTGCAAGTTGCAGACATATGACCACGGGATGTTGCAAACAGCTGTGATGGTGAGCGAGTTGCCAAGTGCCCAAAATGCGATCATGTGACCATAGCGTGTATATGTACAGCTGTTGTAACATTGAAAATGGGTCCTAGGTAGCTCTGAGGAGGTCTGTCATAATTTCAGTCATTAGACACCTGTTCGTAAGTTGAGGATTACCTGTAAATTAAAGTGATAATCGTACTATGAACTACTGTAGAGGGACAGTTGCTCGGTATTCACCCTCTGCTGTGGATTATCCTCTTTTGTACCCCACCAACATCTGGATTTCTATTCTCATTTATAGTAGGCTAAATTTCCAGTATTTAGAATAGGAAATAAAATAAAATGTTGGCTTTCCAGTTCTATCTTCCTCAAACTGAGAGTATCAGGGAAAATATATAAATATAGACATATGCTAAGCCTTGCAATTGCCAGTGTGATTCACTCACTGATCTGCAGGACAAAAAGATGAATTACACACAACAGCATTTAAGATATAATTAACTCCTTCTGCTTGATCTTTATTATTTTTAACAATAGTAGAACCAATAAAGATTTTTCCTTCCTTCTTGACTTTTCCTGCTTAAGATATATAATATTAAGCCTAAATGTTGCTAATTCTTCTCTTTTCTTCTACATGTTTATAATCCTCAAAAAGATTATTAACATTCTAGGCTATTAGTGTTAAAATGTCTGTAGTTCAGAATCATGGAATAACTTCTATCAAGCTGGTATATTACTGAAGGGCCAGGTTTTATCTTTTTTTCTTTTTCTTGGCCATTACCCTTAAATGACCAAAGAACTGACAATTCGTCAAAACACATCAGTTTAAAATAAAAGTGATAAAAGAGAAATCTACAGATCATCTCTAAAGTGATTTAGTATTCAGATAGATTTAGTGCTGACTCCAATGCTTTTCACTTGTGGAAAAAAAGAATTAAATTTTCTGAAAAGCCCATTTTGAAGTTTTGTATTTTGGGGGTAAGTTTAGGAACATTATCATACAGATAAAAGAGAATCAGGATATAAACAATTAATAGGCTTATTTGAAAGCAATGTATTATTTCTAAGTGTAGAGACAAGCATCTTTGTTCTTAATCCCACATGAAAGCCGTTCCCTAGATATAGCATATTTAGAAGGCCAATAAAGAATATATCCCGCAGAATCATATTTTGTGTTTATGAAAAAATTATACACATCGTTCATCATTTCACAAGCTCTCAAGAAATTGTAATCAATGGAATGAGGTGGTGAACCCCAGGATAGAAGTGGTACATTCCAGAGGAGTAACAGGCAACTCGGTCTAGCTGTTACGTGTACAGAGTTCTCAGTGTAGGGAAAAATTGTCTATGGGTGTAAAATAATAAAGAACTCAGCTTGGAAGAACTACCATGTGTCATTCTGGTTTTAGGCAGGGGTGAAATCTAGCAGGTTCTGACAGGTTCTGGAGAACTGGTAGCGGAAATTTTGAGCAGTTCGGAGAACCGGCAGATACCACCTCTGGCTGGCCCCAGAGTGGGGATTTTGCAGTATCCTCCCCCTGGAGTGGGGTGGGAATTGAGATTTTGCAGTATCCTTCCCACCAACTGATGCCCATCAAGCCACACCTACAGAACTGGTAGTAAAAAAATTTGGAATTCATCACTGGTTTTGGGCCTGACAGAAAGATCTTCTTGAATCAAGTTCAATACGCGAAGACAACAAAGGACCTCAAGGGATAATAAGTCCTCTGTTTTCTGTTTACCAAGAATCACAATAACCACAGAAGAAAGCAAGAGACACATCAGCTTTATTCTAATATATGCCTCAAGAACCAATCACTGGCTCTCTTATAGAAAGTGCTCTCTTATATAATGTTTTGGTAAGGCCACACTTGGAATACTGCATTCAGTTTTGGTTGCCACGATGTAAAAATTCAGTTTTGGTTGCCACGATTTTTTACTCTAGAAAGAGTGCAGAAAAGAGCAACAAAGATGATTAGGGGACTGGAGACTAAAACATATGAAGAACGGTTGCAGGAACTGGATATGTCTAGTTTAATGAAAAGAAGGACTAGGGGAGACATGATAGCAGTCTTCCAATATCTCAGGGGTTGTCACAAAGAAGAGAGAGTCAATCTATTCGCCAAAGCACCTGAGGGCGGGACAAGAAGCAATGGTGGAAACTAATCAAGGACAGAAGCAACTTAGAACTAAGGAGAAATTTCCTGACAGTTAGAACAATTAATAAGTGGAACGACTTGCCTGCAGAAGTTGTGAATGCTCCAACACTGGAAATTTTTAAGAAAATGTTGGATAGCCATTTGTCTGAAATGATGGAGGGTTTCCTGCCTGGCCAGGGGTTTGGACTAGAAGGCCTCCAAGGTCCCTCCCAACTCTTTTATTATGTTATGTTATGTTAAAATGCTCCAGAACACTTTTGCCTTGTAGAATTCAGAGCACCCAGACTCCAACAACAAGCTTTGGGATTGGTAGTGAAAATGTTAAAATGGTAGACAGCTTCTGTCTTTTAGGATCAATAAGCAACAGTAAAGAAATAAGTGGTCAAGAAATATACCACAGACTAGCGCTTGGTGAAGGCTTTGGAAGAGGTATTCAGAGGCTGTGATATGTCGATACTTATACAAAGATCAAAATAGCACAAGCCATGGTATTTCCTGTGATACTCTAAGGAACCAAAAATTGGACTTTGAAGCAGCAAGATAGGAAAAATATTGACATAATGTCTCCAGAGTAAGGTAATTTGAGCTGCTTCATTTGTGCCTTGAGTGAGAACTTTAGGTTGATTTTTTTTTCAGTGTTCCTTTTGTTTACTTTCTTGGCTGTCCACGTATTCTCGGGAGCCTGCTCTAAAACACCAAAGTTTAAAATTGTCGATACTATCGGGAGTGGCACTAGAAGCAGCCTTGATGATGGAAGATCGTTTCTTGACTAAGAATTGGCACTGCAATAGCAAACGTATAGCATCATTGAAAAAGAGGCTTTGGCGCTATGATGGGCTGTTGAAGAATTTATAGTCTATTTATGGGGGGAGAGAGAGTTTCAAGTAATCACCACCCGTCAGTCAGCACTCACATGGATTTATTAAATGAAGGATAGCAACTCAAAGGTTACTAAATGGTTACTAAACTCAACGATTGCAGAAAATACTACTTCAACAATAGAGTGGTCAATGCCTGGAATGCACTACCTGACTCAGTGATTTCTTCCCCAAACCCTTAAAACTTTAACCTTAGACTATCTATTGTCGACCTCACCCCATTCCCAATTGGTCTTTAAGGGGCGTGCATAAACGCACCTATGTACCTACAGTCCCTGTCCTAATGTTTTATTTGTATCAATCTCATGTATTCATAATCATGTCTATACTTGTATCAGTTATCTAATACATGCTTGATGAAATAAATCAATAAAAGTAAAACATATAGGTTTATCATTCAGCATCAAGTTGTAAAACAGAACATCCAGAAGACTAAATGTCTATGGAGATTCTCAGTCGTCCAAGTCATAGTTGTCCCAAAGGTGCTTTTTCAAGAGGCAACTGGACTTCCCCCCCTTTTTTTTTCTTTAAAGACGTTTCACTTCTCATCCAAAAAAAGCTGAAGAAGCTTCAAAAAAATCTTCAAAAAAAAAACAAAAAAACAAAAACAAAAACCCAACAACACAAGAAAGTCCATTTACCTCTTGAAAAAGCACCTTTGGGACATCCAGGCAACTACTTATCACACTGTGGAGTAAGTACAGTACTCCAAGCCACATGTTAAACAGCTAATGTAGACAAGGAACTGAATGGGACCATAACCCTCATTAAAAAGGGGGAAGGAATGTGGAAAGAAAACCTGGAAGTGACTAGCATAAGCATTTTCTTCCTTTTGTTTTCTCCCTTGAGGACTTTATACCAGCATGAAGGACAATGCACTACACCTGGTCTCAATTATAAGGACAAAATGATGAAAGACGCAGGGTGTGGGTGTATAGGTACATTTGGAAGATGATTTGTGTTGGGTAGAAAAGCCAAAAGGAAGACATTTGAGCAGTTACCAGTTCAACAAACAACTGAGGGAGGAGCAGCCAAACCAGTGACTTGGAGAAGCTGAAGGGAGAAGCTGAGCTTAACAGCTGCACTACTCCAGCAGGAAAGGTGAGGAGCTACAGTCAACCAATCACTGGTGAAGCATCTTTCTTTTTTCATATAGTACAGAATGAGAAACTGCACATCGGCAATTTGGAAATGCAGCTGGCAGAAGCTAATCTGCAGGTAGCTGAAGACTTTGATTCAAGTTCAAGCAACAGATAGTGTGGGAATAAAACAGAGACATAGATGGGTATTAGTACAGATATGGTATAAGCCTAGTAATAAGTACATTTGTTAATTGTTTTGTAATAAAATCTGAATGGATTAAAAAAAAACTGTCTATATGGTGTTGGCTGCTCATAGGAAGCTATTCAAATGGAGGCCCCACAGTAGACAAAGCTGGGGGGCAAAAACTCTGTGAAAACAGCAGAACCTTAGGAGTCTTCAATGGAAGATTCTTCAAAATCAAGGATAGGAACTCATACAAAATGATGTGCCAAGGCAGGCAGCAATTTAGAAGTCAGCCACCAGTTCAGCTGAGTAGCTAAGGCTTCTATCCTCTGTCAAAGGGACAGCAGAGAAAAACTTGAAATATATTTTAAGAAGAGATGACATGAAATATTTTTAAAAAATCCAAATTTACTTCTCCCCAGTAGATTTTGGTTAAAAAAAAACACACCCCTTAGTATGAACAACTGCCATTAACAATGGGGAAGGAAAGAGAACCAGGCCAAACATAGTTTTCAGCAATGAAGTGTTCAGTTCAATAAAACACCACACCACTTGGATCTACACATATACTACAATACATTACAACATCTTTGGTTCTTGGGAAGAACTCAGTGTGTGTATGCAGGCCAACACTGGCTAAAGAAACTGGCATCTGTGACTTCTGAAAACTGTACTGAATAGATAGTAATATTTGGGCATTTTACAGTTAGATAATATCAAGCATGGACAAATTAAAATGTTGATTAGTAAAGAACACATCCAAAGAGTGAAAAAAGTGCTAAACAAAATTAAATGGTGAAAACACCATTAAAAACAGCAGTACCTAGGCCACACCTGTGATACTGTTGGGATTATTAAACGAACATAAAATGAACTGGAGAGTTTGTACCAGAATCAAGTATAGTCATGATTATTCCCTATGCATTACATCTCCATAGTGATTTTGATAGATAAAAACGGAGGCAGAGATTAACTTCAAGTCAAACAAACTGTTGAAGAAGAAAAGCATGCATTTGCTGATTATGTAAAAGACAACCAAGAACAAGCATTGATGCAAGTTAAAAACTAGATCTTATTGAATATACACGAACAAAATATAAATAGCAGAATAAAATAATAAAAATAGGAATAGAATGTTGGTAAGGAAAAGCATTGCACTATCAATTTCTATAAAAGATATCAGGGAAAGCTCCATAGTCTCTACTCAAAATCCCAAAATCTTCAACCAAAAACTTTCTACTATTGACCTCACCCCATTTCTAAGAGGGCTATAAGGGGCGTGCATAAGAGCACAAAAGTGCCTACCGTTCCTGTCCTATTGTTCCCTTCATCATATCAAATTGATATAGTTGATGCATATTTTTATACATATATGTATATTTTCTTCAAAATATGTTTTTTTTATCTATAACAATTGTTTGTGTATTCTGTTGTGACAAAAGAAATAAAAAAACAACAACATGGCAATTGCTGACAACTGGAATGTCAAAAAAAAGTGGGGGGGAACTGAAGTCTTGGTTTTAGCTGCACATGAGGAGCACATGACATGGACTTTGTAATTTGTTAGTTAACATAGTTCCTTTGTATTTTAATTTGACTTATTTTCTATGTTCAGGCTTATTGCAGACTGGAATGTAAAAAAAAAACTTTTATCCCGTGGTTGTATGGATTGATTAGATAGCTTTTAACATTCCTAAACTGAAAGGATAATTTACAGAAGGATCTCCTGATAAGAAAAAGTGCAAGGAGGGGTTACTCTTATCTTGTCCAACCAACTTTCCTCTTTCGTTTGTCTTTGTTGTGTTAACTATAAAAAGGAATGTAAGCCAGATCTTAAGATTCTACTTTTCATAGGGAGATCCCACTTTATCAGGGTACCCTAATAAATTGCTTTTTAATGATTCCCCCAACTCGGTTGCTTAATGGGAAGGTAAACCAAGGCAGAACCTTGGGCCAGACTATCAACAAGAGCAAGTTATTTGAACTCATGCAATCAAGGCCAAAGTTAAAGAAATCTTCAAATGATCAAAGTAGATTATTTTGCAAGGCAGAAGAGATAGCATATTATGCACTCAGATTGTGCAAGATGATTACACAAAGTGATTATAAACAATAAAACAATTACCAAAATGATATAAAATTATGTGTCAATAATGAAGAATGAGCAACATTGTGGGATTATCAAACACAAACTAATGAAGTTTTGGCTAATAACATGCCAGATTTAACTGTGGTTGAAAAGAAAGGGTGGATAATTGATGTGGCAATACCAGGAGATAGTAGAATAAAAGAAAAAGAATTGGAGAAGATCACAAAGTATCAAGATGTGAAGAAAAAAAAGAACTTGAGAAAATCACAAAATACAAAGATCTGAAAATAGAATGACTATGGCAAAAGAACCAAAAATAACACCAATAATAATAAGGTGCTTTGGGTGCAATTCTAAAACATCTGGAGGACCAATTGAGTATCATCAGCAATGATAAAATCATCATTAATCAATCATTGCAAAAGGCAGCTTTATTTGGAACAATTTACATCTTGTAACAATATTATTGCAACTTAAATCTTGCAACGATATTGTAATATTAAACAACAACTGCCACTTCTAGATCTTTGGGAAGGGCTCAATATGTGGACCAAAATACCAAATTCTGTTTAAACATCAACCATAAGGATAAGACAAAGGGGAAACGAACAGAAAGCTTGCAAAAGGATTAATCTGAAATGCAATTTAAAAGACTAAGCCTACTGAGATCTAGGGAGACTCATTTCTTGAAAAATGAAATGCAGGGAGGTTGAGTGAAGGTTGCATGTTAGCCTCTCTTTGTGATAGGCATGTAGAAGGAAAACTGGATATACCGTATATACTCGAGTATAAGCCGATCCGAATATAAGCCGAGGCACCTAATTTTACCACAAAAACTGGGAAAAACTATTGACTCGAGTATAAGCCGAGGGTGGGAAATGAGGCAGCTACTGGTCAATGTAAAAAATAAAGATAGAGCCAAGTAAAATAACATGAATATTTATTTGAACGAAAAACAATAAAAGTGCAAAAGGGGGGAGGAGGATTCCCAGCTTTAGAAAATTTAGAACTACGCCTTTGGTATGACCTGAGCATAGCTCATAAAATTATCTGCTACAATGTACTTCCTATCAATGACTACTTCAGCTTCAACCACAACAATACACGAGAACACAATAGATTCAAACTTAAAAGTGAACCTCTCCAATCTAGATTGCAGAAAATGTGACTTCAGTAACAGAGTTGTTAATGCCTGGAATGTGCTACCTGACTCTGTGGTCTCTTCCCAAAATCCCCAAAGCCTTAACCAAAGACTATCTAGTATTGACCTCACCCCATTCCTAAGAGGTCTGTAAGGCGTCCATAAGAGCACCAGCGTGCCTACCGTCCCTGTCCTAATGTTCCCTTTAGTTGTATTCCTTTTATGTATTCAATTCATGCTTATATTTATATAATTATTTAATATGTATTTGACAAAATAAAATGAATGAATGAATGAATGAATAGAATAGAATAGAATAGAATTTTATTGGCTAAGTGTGATTGGACACACAAGGAATGAATGAATGAATGAATGAGTGAGTGAGTTACTTCAACAACATTGTCTCACAGAAATTGACAATACAACTGCAAGCATGAAAATGAGTCCTCCTTTAGCTTCCAAGGGACCAGGGTGCCTCTGAAGGTCAGTGCTCTAAGCACTAAGAACCCAGCACAAATCTAAGCCTGTATGCACACCAATAGTGAAAATACCCTGCACAGTGTCTCTTGGCAGAAGGTTAATTTTCATAGACGTTGGGGTGGCTCTTTTTTTTTTTTTTTTGGCAGGGCAATAAGGGTCTCTAATATCATTAAACCCAAGTGTGAGGAAAAAGACAGCAGCTAAAATGTTAAGGCCAGTTGTGTGACCTTCTCCAATACAGTTGGCCTGGCTGTTTGCCAAAACTTAAAACACCCTCCATCCCCCTCCCTGCTAAAGCTTCTTTCTTAAAACAATTGTGGTCTTTGCCTTTCATTGTGCCAATCGACTTTAGAAGTCTGTGTGTGTGTGTGTGTGTGTGTGTGTGTGTGTGTGTGTGTGAGAGAGAGAGAGAGAGAGAGAGGGAGGGAGGGAGGGAGTGCAAAAGGGGGAAGGAGGATTCCCAGCTCTAAACAAAGGGAAATCCCGGAATGCCAGCGCGAAAGGCGGTGCTCACGTTCCTCCTCCCTTGCTCAAAAGCCCCAACATGATATTGGAATTGGATGCCATTATATACCTGCTGAGGGGATAATTTGAATAACTTGAAAGATATAAAAGCTCTAAACATATTTGTTTAAAAATCTAAAATCTATACTTAAAATAAATGAATATAAAGTAATAAAGTTCTTTAAAGTTGTAATTCACTTTGCTGCTGAAAAAGAAAAGAAGCTTAACACCTTAAATGGTATTTATTAACTGAAATATCATCAAATCAAATATATAATGAGGTATATTATAATGACCTTTGTTTTCAGAAAGAAGCATGATGGAAGTTTTTCAATAAAGGGAAATATAGAAAAACTTAGTGTCATGCTCATATATCATCTTTACAGATGTTGTTAAAACTATACTATGGCAGCATATGATGGTACAATGTTTCAATCAATTTCAGGATGAAAAACTCATCAATGAGGAGGAGGAGTATAATTTATTAACCTTGTATGATATCAGTTTCTCAAGGACTCTAGAAGGACCGAGGAAGAAATCTCTGCCCCTCCCACTTTCCCTTTCCAACCCAGCCTTCCAAGGGGACCTTTGAGGAGAAATCTCTGCCCCTCCCACTTTCCCTTTCCAAGGCAGCCTTCCAAGAGGACCTCTCGAAAAGAGCGAGCTTTCTCCTGGCCGTTTACCACCACCACACCCTCCACGCCGGCCATCCTAGGAGGAAGTTCAAGGACCACATCGATGGCACGAGCTCAGATTGCCGGCTGGGGATGATGGGCGCTGCAGTGCGATCTCGGGAGAGACTAGGGGAAGAAAGAATGACTGTTTCCCACACCCTAGGATTGGGGAAAACATTGACCCCCTTAGTTGCGGGAGAAGGTTGCGCTTCAAAGCGGTCGCCTCCATCCATCAATCCATCCTTCCTTCCTTACTTCCATCCATCCATCCATCCTTTTTTTCCCAGCGAGCGTGCGTGTGTGTGACATGCAAGCAAGACGCCTCACGGGCGTGTGTGTGTGTGTTTGTGGTGGGGTCTCGTCCCAGCCACCCACCCACTCGCTCCCTTTCCCTCTTGGGCGTGGGCTGTTCCCGTTCGCCCTGGCCTCCGTCCTCCGATCTCCTGCGCTGGGAGGCGGCGGCGAGCCAGCGAGCAACCGGGCACCGCGGACTTTGGCAGGAGGAAGGTGGGAGGCGGGCTGCCGGCTGTGGGGGTTGAGGCGTGCAAGAGGAGTGGCGTGGAAAGGCCTTTTTGTGTGTGTGTGCGTGTGTGCGCGCCTGTGTGCCTAGGGAGGCGGAGCTGCCGGCTGTGTGGGGGTTGAGGCGTGCAAGAGGCGCGCCTCCTCCTCTTCCTCCACGCTCGCTCCTCTTGCACGCCCCTCAACCCCACCATCCCCACCCTCTCCAGCGTGAAGGTCACCTCCTCCCTCTTCCAGGCGGCGGCGGCGGCGGCTCCGGCTCGGCGGGCGCCACAGCCGGCAGCTCCGCTTCCTCCCACGGTCCCAGTCCAGCGAGCGGTGGCGACATGCCGGCGCGCTCCGCTTTCACCGTTCGGCTGGATTGGGACCGCTTGGCTTGTCCGCGGCGGGCGGGGAGCCGCCAGCCTTCTCGGCCCGGCGCTTTCACCGTTGAAACCCTCCCTCCCTCAGCCGAGAAGGCTGGCGGCTCCCCGCCCGCCGCGCGGTAAGCCGGTCCCAATCAGCGAGCGGTGGCGACATGCCGAGCGCCGCTCCGCTTTCACCGTTCGGCTGGACTGGGACCAGTGGGAGGGAAGCGGAGCTGCCGGCTGTGGCGCCCGCCGAGCCGGAGGAGCGCCGCCGCCGCCTGGAAGAGGGAGGAGGTGACCTTCACGCTGGAGAGGGTGGGGATGGTGGGGTTGAGGCGTGCAAGAGGAGCGGCGTGGAGGAAGAGGAGGAGGCGCGCCTCTTGCACGCCTCAACCCCCACACAGCCGGCAGCTCCGCTTCCTCCCTAGGGCACACAGGCGCGCACACACACGCACACACACAAAAGGCCTTTCCACGCCACCTCTTGCACGCCTCAACCCCCACAGCCGGCAGCTCCGCTTCCTCCCACCTTCCTCCTTGCCAAAGTCCGCGGTGCCCGCTCGCTGGCTCGCCGCCGCCTCCCAGCGCAGGAGATCGGAGGACGGAGGCCAGGGCGAACGGGAACACTGCACCACCAGGGCTTCCCCGCGCCAATGCACAGCCCGCCAAGTTTGCGCCGTCCGCCCACCAGACACGGGAATGGGGGCCGGCCTGGGGGCGACAAATCCCGCGAGACCTCGGCGGGCCCGCTCCCCGTCCCTCCCATGGGAGTCCGTTTGGTACCCCCTCCTGTGCGGGGTTCCCGAAGACGTAGACTCGAGTATAAGCCGAGGGGACGTTTTTCAGCACAAAAAACGTGCTGAAAAACTCGGCTTATACTCGAGTATATACGGTAACTTGTTTTTAAACTGTTATTATAATTTCTTATTAAGGGGTTTATCCTTGAGAAATGTACTGGGGCCACTAAGAAATATTTGGAGCCACAGTTTTGCTTCTTTTTGCGCACTTTTAGTCTCCCATTTCCCAAACACAATGCACATTTCCACTGCAATTTATATGTGTCTTTTGGAAACTTAAACTTTCTTCATGCTAAAAGAAACTGCAGCTACTGAGGAGTCTACAAAAACCACTAATTCCATAGTGCTCTTATATTTTTGCTGCTAATCCATTTTTGCCAGCATGTCCAATTCTTTCTGAATCCTTTAGTTTAGGGGTGGATGATTATTTGGTATTGAGGGCAAATTTAATATGATTTGGGAGACCAAGAGTCCGGAGGCGGGGGGGGGGGAGGTTTCCAAGAATGAGACAAGTAAGAAAGCAGCAGCAGCAGCATGCAAGTAGATGAAACCAAGATTGTTTGGTTTTCATTCAGTACTTGCTTTTGGGGATGAGGAAAAGGAAGATTCTTGTTTAAGATTATGGGAGCCATTCTTGACTTCCAGGGAGAAATGGCAAACTGATGACCTTGGTGGAAGGAAGAGCTGACAAGTAGCCTGGTTCTTTGTAATTCCTCTCTAGAAAAGGAAAGGTCTTGAGGTCACTCACAAGCTCTCCAGAGGAGACTTCAAGACAGTTTGGGAGACAAGGGAGAGCCATCATCGCTCAAACCATGTTGGCCGCCTTTCAGTAAGACACGGAGTTTGCGTTTCTAATCCCTTTTCTAATCCCTTTTGCAAATTGTTTGCTAACTCCTTTTCAGCTACAAGGAATCTTTGGATTAACAAGTTTTAAAGCACCGGATAAGTTTCATTCAACCCTTAGCAAAAGAAGTTTTAAAGTTTAAGGTCTTTTGCAAAGAAACCTGTAAAAGAGTCCTTAAAGCTTTGATTTGGGAAGTTACAAATTGACTAGGGGTCCAGATGAATTTGAAATAAAATTGTGGAATTAACTCTAAGATCCTTTCCATGGGAATTTTTTGTTTTGTTTTGAACTATCTTAAAAAAACATGATAGGATGAGACCTTGAAGGTTGGGCACTAGAGGGAACCAGAAGTAATTGAAGATTACAATTAAAAGAAAGGAATACTTACATTTGATTTACTAGTACAGAATCAAACAAAGTACTTTAACATACAGCGAGAACTTAATTTAATTTAAGAGTGTTGTCCCTATAGAGAGACTGTATTTAAATGATGTTATGGAAGAGGAACAAGTTTTATTCGCCATGATTGAAACTGATTTAAAAGTGGATCTAAGAATGATGGGCTACAACCATGATATGGGGAAAAATGCTACACTGGACATACAAAGTAGAGACTCTGTTCTAATCGTTAGGCTATCAGCTTAGAAATCCTCTTAGGTATGAAAACCAGCTGAATGACTTAGTGCCAGTCCCTCTCAGCCCAATGTACTCATAGGATGCTTGTGGGAAAAATAGAAATAGAAAGGAATATTAGGTATGTTCATCATCTTGAGTTATTTATAAAAATATAAACTTGGGATCAAATTTTTTTTTAAAAAATCTATCTTAATAATTAAAAGAAGTACCTGTATACAAATAACAAACCAAGAGAGTGGCATGGATAACTTTCTTATATTAGATGTACAAAAGAGACGTTAAAACTTTCAAGAATTTTCTGAGAAGGGACAAGGAAAACATGAAATAAAATCAAGTTTCTTGGATGTTATTTGAAGGGATTAAAGAGCAAAATTGTTAAAGTAAAAGGAAGGAATATAGAGTTGGTTTATTTGATCCAGATTCAAATAGATGTGTTATTAACTCTGGTAATCCTTAATGGACTTTTGCTGATGAGCAATGAAATGAAAAGGCTTTAAGGGGAGTTTTTTTTAACAGGTAAGAGATGGAATATGGAAGAAGAGCTCATTTGTGTATTTTAAGAGAAAGTGATAAATAACTAAAATTGTTTATACTTCTGATGAAGGGGGAAGTAATTAATTTATGTATTCTTGTTTCTTTTTTTCCAACATTCTTTTTTTTATTTTCTGCACTTTTTTTCTTTTGGTTTTTTTTAGTTTTTACCTTTTCATCTGTAATTTCTAATATTTTTTTAAAGAAACTCTCCTGCTACTTTTTGGTAACTGTACTTTCAGGTACCTCTGGGGTCACAAAAGAGAGGTCTACAGTTTGTATACTACCCCAGACCGTTTAAGTACCTGGCCCTGCTTTAACAAAGCGTTGTTTCATCTTCAAACACTCAACTGAATATCCTGCTCTTGAGGATTACTGTTTTATTTTCTAGATAAAGGGTTTTCATCCAGATGCTCTTGAGGATTACTGTTTTTATTATTATTATTATTATTATTTATTAAATTTTTATACCGCCCTTCTCCCGAAGGACTTGGGGCGGTTTACAGCCATAATAAGAAACAACAGCAATATACACATAAAACCATAATTTAAAAAACTTATTATACAAATGGCCAAATTAAAACATGTAGAATAAAACCCCAAATTTTAAAATGTTAAAACATTAAAACTAATTAAAATCCTATTAAAATCCTATGCCAGTCCTGCGCGAACAAACAAATAGGTCTTCAGCTCTCGGCGGAAAGTCCGAAGGTCCGGCAGTTGCTGAAGTCCAGGGGGAAGTTCGTTCCAAAGGGTGGGAGCCCCACAGAAGGCCCTCCCTGGGGACCAGCCGACATTGCTTGGCGGACGGCACCCTAAGGAGTCCCTCTCTGTGCGAGCATACAGGTCGGTGGGAGGCATTCGGTAATTCGGTTTTATTTTCTAGATAAAGGGTTTTCATCCAGATGTATCAAGCGTGCAAGTGACACTGCAGTATCAGAGTCTGGTGGGTATGATAATACACCCCTTATATTTTAAAGCAGTCCAATGCAGAATTGGTCATGAAAAACAAGCTTAAAATGGACTTTCTAATTGCTCCACAGTTTGGATTCTGGTGATTTATGACCAAAATTCCAACCTGGAATTCTAACATGATGAGTTCAGATGTTTATCAGAAACTACATGAGATTATAGAAATATCTTCTTCTCACTTTCAGATCACATCTGATGCAAATCATCTCACAGGGAAATATATATTTATATTCTG
Organism: Ahaetulla prasina; assembly: GCF_028640845.1. Classification (NCBI taxonomy): domain Eukaryota; kingdom Metazoa; phylum Chordata; class Lepidosauria; order Squamata; family Colubridae; genus Ahaetulla; species Ahaetulla prasina. Next base: position 218,977,372 of record NC_080539.1, read on the forward strand.
ATTCTACAAAATTATACTTTACTTTCATTCTTCAGAAATGAATGAAGTTTCCCTCTGCATCCAGTGGCATATTCATGAATGTGTGACCATAACAATACATAATAAAGTATTTAATTTATTGGTTTCTGAAATGTATTTCGGGCAATCACTGAAAATCTCCAAGTTGAATAAGGGGAATGATTGCAGAACTCAAGTGGCTACTAAAAGCCCCAAGACAACAAGCATCCGTTCACCATAAAAGATAACAAGCATTTTTGCTATCTTTGAGCCTCTTTGAGCATCATGGAAATATTTCTGAAAATTAATAGGGAGAAGAATTTTTTTCCTGAGAATTTATCTTTATTTATTTATTAATCCAATTTATATCTCTATATCACACCACTTTTATTATTTTTATAAATAACTCACAATGGGGAACATATCTAATACTCCTTCCGCCTCCTATTTCTTCCACAAAAACAACCCTATGAGGTGGATTGGGCTGAGAGAGTAAATGACTGGCTCAAAGTCACCCATGGCTAATGCAATTTTAGAACTCACCGTTTTTTGCTTCCGAACCCAGTGCCTTAATCATTAGACCAAACGGGCTTTCCAAAAAATTCAAAATGCAGTGCTGCCATTCTGTGCTTCGAGGTACAAGAACAGTCAACAATTTCAGACTGACAAAAAAAATAAATAAAAAAAAAATCATATTGTCTGTCTTTATGTTTAAATGTTCACCCAGAAAGACTGATGGAATTCCTGCAAAATTTATGGATGAATCACAAGCTCAAAGCTGGTGTACTTTTTTCTTCTTACTGTTCCAATTGAGAACCTGTGAAACTTTATAATGGAAGAAGGACAATATTGTTGTACGGGGTGACAGAGAATGAATAAGTATCAGCCAGTAATTCAGATCAACAAATAAGTAGCCAGAAAAATAGAGGTAACACAACCGCCTCTTTAAAACAGCATATACATAGCTGGCAAGTGGCAAAAGCAAGATGAAGGGCAACAACAAGTGGCAGTAACAGCAGCCATAGCAAGAAGAAAATTGTGGTAGCAGAAGCAGCAATGTTGGAGCTGGATGATAGAGCAATGAGAGAGTCACAGGATAGCAAATGGAAAAGATGGTGTTGGTGGATCTGTATAGATGTATCTCTTTGAAGAAAAGGATTTAAGCCTATATTTTTGTAGGGAAGCTCTGTGAGGGGGTCAATTTGAATGCACGTGCTCTCTTTTGCTCTAAATGGGTGTGCCTCCCAAAAGCTTAATCTGCCACCTGGTGCGCCTCAGGACCAAGAACACCTGTTTAAATTAAGATAACCTATTAAGATGAAAGATGGAGCTTTCAGTCAATAATCTAGGATTATATCTTCTTGCCAATGTTTTTTTGTTTATTCATGAGATCTTTAGAAGATGATTTTATTGTTCTTCAGTCCAGTTGTACCTGACCCTCCGCATCTGCAACCCCGTAGACCACAATATGTCAGACCCCCCCATCTTCCACTATCTGCAGGAATTCATCCAACCCATGCCCACCATGTCTATGGCATTATCTAATCATCTAATCCTCTACTGTGCCCTTCTCCTTTTGCCTTTTATTTTCCCCAACATCAAGGCCTTTTCTAATGGGTCTTCTCTTCTTATTTGCTGACCAAAATATTTGCGTTTCAGTTTCAGTATTTGCCCTTCTGAAGAACAGTCAGGGTTGATTTCATTTAGGATTGACTGATTTGATCTCCTTGCAGTCCAAGGGACTCTCAAGAGTCTTCTCCAACCCCACAGCTTGAAAGCGTCAATTCTTTGGTTGTTTTTCAGGAAGGTACCTTCAAAGGTGCTTTTTCAGGAGGTAACTGGACTTTCTGGTCAGAGCTGAAGAAACTTCTTGGATAACAAGCGAAACGTCTTCAAAACAAAGAATAAGAAAGCCCAATTTGCCTCCTGAAAAAGCACCTCTGGGACATCCTTGTATTTTGTACTCGGAGAGTACAATCTGCTTCCTAAATTGACTTAGGCTAATAGCGTATACTGTTGCAGGCAAGAAACTCTCATGTTACTCTCATGTTATAGGCAAAGCATAACTCTCATATAGAAGTATTTTCAAATACAAAAACACAGAAAACCTGTCTGGCCATGTTTCTTACATGTATGTACAACCATATTACTTCACTTGTTTTCTGTAAAAAACTATAGCTCATTTCCTCACAGCAATTGAGAATTGCCACAGGTTGTGGCTTCAGCAGAAGGAATTTCCAGCATATAACAAATGGAGAATCAAATCTGCTTGATTCTTAACAACTTCTCAGGAAGACATAATAACTGCAAGATGTTTGGGGGCTTTTCGATTAATTCAGTGGCAATAGAGCTGCATCTCTGAATATAGTCAGAGATACCAATTTGTGTTATTCCAGATGCTTTCTGACCAAGTCCTGTTGCCAGAACACAAATATGCATTTTAATTCAGACATCATGTTGAAGAATAATTAAAAGGAAGACACTGAATAAATTTATGGAAGGTGAGCAATAAATTTATTAGAATTTTTAAAGTTCTAAACATTTAAATTTTCACATCTGTTTAAACCAAACCCAGGCCTCATTTTGGTATTGTGCCTGTTTTGATTGCTATGACGGCTAGTCTTTGACTAGAAAGGGACTGTGGGCTACAACACCTGATTCTCTGGAATCTTTCAGTGGATGTTGATACTACTATTATATATTTCTAGGATAGAAATTGAGATTACTATCCCATTCCTGACACCTGCCCAGTTATAAATGGGACACTTCTGTAGCACAACATTCTGGCTTCTTTATCTTTCTATGGTATCAGATCATTCAATATCTGATAAAACAAGATTAGGAATCAACAAGGCCACCACACAATTCTCATGCAGGTTCAGCACTAACAAAATGCAAACATAAATATAATTTGGGAAAAATCTGGTGAGATTGCCAATTCCTGAATAAGGATATCCAACATGATTGTCCCCTTTAATGCTTGAGTGTCCTCCTTGATGCATCTTTGTTACAGTGAACAAGTTAATTGTGTGACACTAATTATCTCTACTCAGCTGCAATGAGATAGAAAAGATGATTCTTTAATCTGAAGACTGAAGCAGGCAAGATGGGGGAAAAGGAACCTGGGACCAGACTAGACTGTTTTGTAAGAATAGCGGAGGTACCTACAACCGTCGGGTCTCAGAAATGGGCTCATATAGTCTGATATAGGAAAGGAAAGAAATCCTACTTCTTTTTTCTTAAAGAATAAAAGTTAGAATAAAGATTTAAAAAATAGAAGAAGCTTAAAAGTATGTAGAGATTCTCAGTCATCCAGGTCATGGTTGTCCCAAAGGTGCTTTTTCAGGAGGTAACTGGACTTTCTGGTCAGAGCTGAAGAAACTTCTTGGATAACAAGCGAAACGTCTTCAAAACAAAGAATAAGAAAGCCCAATTTGCCTCCTGAAAAAGCACCTCTGGGACATCCTTGTATTTTGTACTCGGAGAGTACAATCTGCTTCCTAAATTGACTTAGGCTAATAGCGTATACTGTTGGAGGCAAGAAACTCTCATGTTACTCTCATGTTATAGGCAAAGCATAACTCTCATATAGAAGTATTTTCAAATACAAAAACACAGAAAACCTGTCTGGCCATGTTTCTTACATGTATGCACAACCATATTACTTCACTTGTTTTCTGTAAAAAACTATAGCTCATTTCCTCACAGCAATTGAGAATTGCCACAGGTTGTGGCTTCAGCAGAAGAAATTTCCAGCATATAACAAATGGAGAATCAAATCTGCTTGATTCTTAACAACTTCTCAGGAAGACATAATAACTGCAAGATGTTTGGGGGCTTTTCGATTAATTCAGTGGCAATAGAGCTGCATCTCTGAATATAGTCAGAGATACCAATTTGTGTTATTCCAGATGCTTTCTGACCAAGTCCTGTTGCCAGAACACAAATATGCATTTTAATTCAGACATCATGTTGAAGAATAATTAAAAGGAAGACACTGAATAAATTTATGGAAGGTGAGCAATAAATTTATTAGAATTTTTAAAGTTCTAAACATTTAAATTTTCACATCTGTTTAAACCAAACCCAGGCCTCTTTTTGGTATTGTGCCTGTTTTGATTGCTATGACGGCTAGTCTTTGACTAGAAAGGGACTGTGGGCTACAACACCTGATTCTCTGGAATCTTTCAGTGGATGTTGATACTACTATTATTATATATTTCTAGGATAGAAATTGAGATTACTATCCCATTCCTGACACCTGCCCAGTTATAAATGGGACACTTCTGTAGCACAACATTCTGGCTTCTTTATCTTTCTATGGTATCAGACCATTCAATATCTGATAAAACAAGATTAGGAATCAACAAGGCCACCACACAATTCTCATGCAGGTTCAGCACTAACAAAATGCAAACATAAATATAATTTGGGAAAAATCTGGTGAGATTGCCAATTCCTGAATAAGGATATCCAACATGATTGTCCCCTTTAATGCTTGAGTGTCCTCCTTGATGCATCTTTGTTACAGTGAACAAGTTAATTGTGTGACACTAATTATCTCTACTCAGCTGCAATGAGATAGAAAAGATGATTCTTTAATCTGAAGACTGAAGCAGGCAAGATGGGGGAAAAGGAACCTGGGACCAGACTAGACTGTTTTGTAAGAATAGCGGAGGTACCTACAACCGTCGGGTCTCAGAAATGGGCTCATATAGTCTGATATAGGAAAGGAAAGAAATCCTACTTCTTTTTTCTTAAAGAATAAAAGTTAGAATAAAGATTTAAAAAATAGAAGAAGCTTAAAAGTATGTAGAGATTCTCAGTCATCCAGGTCATGGTTGTCCCAAAGGTGCTTTTTCAGGAGGCAACTTGTTTTTTTTCTTTTGAATACATTTCACTTCTCATCCAAGAAGCTTCTTCAGCTCTGACAGGATAGATAATCCTTCCATTTCTCACTATCCTGTCAGAGCTAAAGAAGCTTCTTGGATGAGAAGCGAAATGTCTTCAAAAGAAAAAACAAGAAAGTCCAATTGCCTCCTGAAAAAAAAAAGCATTTTTGGGAGTAGAAGCTTAAATTCTATACAAGCTGCTCTTTCGGCATTACTAAGGCTATCTCATCTCTGCAGTAATTTTAAGTTTATCCTTGCATGAGAATTGGAGCCTTTAAATAAGATTAATTGCAGTGGCTTGGGTATAAATTGACATGTAATTATTTGTTTTTCTGGAAGCTTCCAAATATCTGAAGATAGTTCAGATATTCTAGTTAATTATACAGTGAATTATCTGCAGCTTGGGAATGTTATGATTTTATGATGTTGGTGCTATGCTCGTTTTGCCACTAAATTACCAGTTCCAGTTCGTGAAAAATGTAGTTTTTAAGAGTTTAAGTGGAGAATATTCTTCTGTGTCTGTACCTAGATATGCCTTAAAATCTCTGGGAGGGCTTCTAAAGGAGCCTGCCCACAGGTCTGTACAATAAACTACTGCTTTCTATGGAAGCCCCACTAAAATGTGAACTTTGCATGGGAAAGATTCCAGATTGAAATCCTTATCTGAGACTTTGGAAAACTGTTTCTATACTGGACTATAAGGGCAAATAATCTGACATTGAATCATCTCCTTGTGAACATTGCAGATTCTATGTCATGACTACTTTTCTTTTGCATTTTTTCCTAGCTGTTTGAATGGGTGGTAGAATCTGTTTCTGATAGGCAATACTCCAAGATCAGTGAAGGGAGTGGGAATACAGAACAATGAAAGATTTTTCTGCTATATACTTTCCCTACTGCCTTTGTAAGGCCCAAAGTCAGTCAATTGTTACACATCTTCCCTTTTTTATCCCAGCCCTAAATGGCTCGTCTTTTGAAAAATATCAATATCTTCTGAGTAATGAAGAGTAGGTTAATTATGTCCAAAATTACCCATATCAATATCAAATATCAAATTACCCATATCAATAAAAAAGCTTCAATCCAAAAAAAAATCCCTCTGGAGAAAAAAAGGGCTATGTAGCAAATTTCAAAAACCGCTACAGAAATATATGCAATCAAATAAAAACTGAATGCACCAATTACCACACCAAGCAAGAAGAAGACCTCTTGCACACAAATTCCAATCGTGCTTTTTATAATTTTGTGAACAACAAACTTAAAGACTCGAGAGCCATCCCACCACTAAAAGATTCTAACAACAAAGAATATAATGATGAAACAGTTTTATTTATTTATTTATTTATTTATTATATTTTTATACCGCCCTTCTCCCGAAGGACTCAGGGCGGTATAAAGCCAATTATAAAAACAATAACAATATACAATTAAAACAAAGAATTAAAAAACATATTCTATAGTTGGCCGAAATTTAAAATAATTAAATTTAAAAACCCTTAAAATTCATAAAAAATTCAACCCCAGTTAAAAGTAATATTTAAAAATTTAAGCCAGTCCCGCTTGAATATATAAATGCGTTTTCAGCTCGCGGCGGAAGGTCCGAAGGTCAGGCAATTGACGCAAGCCAGGGGGAGTTCGTTCCAAAGGGTAGGAGCCCCCACAGAGAAGGATCTTCCCCTGGGGGCCGCCAGCCGACACTGCTTGGCGGACGGCACCCTGAGAAGTCCCTCTCTGTGCGAGCGTACGGGTCGGTGGGAGGCATGAGGTAACAGCAGGCGGTCCCGTAAGTACCTGGGCCCTAAGCCATGGAGCGCTTTAAAGGTAGTAACCAGAACCTTAAAGCGCACCCGAAAGACCACAGGAAGCCAGTGCAGTCGGCGCAGGAGCGGTGTTACATGGGAGCCACATGTGGCTCCCTCAATCTCCCGCGCAGCTGCATTCTGAACTAACTGAAGCCTCCGAGTGAACTTCAAGGGGAGCCCCATGTAGAGGGCATTGCAATAATCTAAGCGAGAGGTGACAAGAGCGTGAGTGACCGTGCATAAGGCATCCCGGTCAAGGAAGGGGCACAACTGGCGAACCAAGTGCACCTGGTAAAAAGCTCTCCTGGAAATGACCGTCAAATGATCTTCAAACGACAGCTGTCCATCCAGGAGAACACCTGTTGTGACCCAGGTTCCTGGACCCGGATTCCTGGACTCCTGGACTTGGATGATTCAGAAAGTGAGGGAGAAGACCTGGCAAGCCCTGCTTCTCTTGAGCCCTTTCCCTCCCTGGCACCCACTCAAAGGGAGGAGGAGGGGCCGGCAAGGCCTGATTCCCTGGAGCCTTCTTCTGATTTGGCAACACCCCAAGAACAGTTTTGGAGTGATGCAAGACTGCGTGACGTGACAGCAGAGTGCAGACGCATAAAGCCAAGTCATAATTGTCATGCAGTGACATCTGCAGAGACTATAAATAGCAGGCGGGACTTCCTGGTTTTTTGTCTTGGACAAAGCAATGAATTTGCGCGGGCAAACTGTATCAATGGAGGGAAGAATATATTCGTGAGTAATTCTGGCCTTATCTGTAATTTCCTTGTTATCTCCAGAAACTTGGCAGACCCGTGGGTAGACGTGGCCAGGACATTTATATATATGTAAATAAATCAGAAAAGGAGGCCTCTGACTGACTGTTTGCTGGGAGTATTGGGGGAAGGGAAACAGAACAACACCCAAGTTGCGCACCCTTTCCATTGGGGCCAATGACTCGCCCCCCAACAGTCAGCTGTGGTTGCAGCTGGCTGTACCGGGGTGCCGGCATCCACAGCCACTCCGTCTTGGAGGGATTAAGCTTGAGCCTGGTTCTCCCCATCCAGACCCGTACGGCTTCCAAGCACCGGGACAGCACTTCGACAGCTTCGTTGGGGTGGCCCGGGGTGGAAAAGTACAGCTGTGTGTCGTCAGCGTACAGTTGGTATCTCACCCCAAAGCCACTGATGACCTCACCCAGCGGCTTCATATAGATGTTGAACAGGAGAGGCGAGAGAATCGACCCCTGTGGCACCCCACAAGTGAGGCGCCTCGTGGTCGATCTCTGCCCTCCTGTCAACATCGTCTGCGACCGGTCAGAGAGACAGGTGGAGAACCACTTAAAGCAAACCTCTTCAACACATTCTTTGGCACAGTCTTTGTTAACAGTAATGTCTTATATCCGACATTCCCCAATCGTACCAGCAATGAGTGCAATGACCTAACACACATAGATTTCACAGAAGATAATGTTGAAAAAGCTCTTTGCAAACTTAAACCGTCTCTATCTATTGGACCTGATGGACTATGTGCATACTTCTTAAAAAAGCTTTCTACTAATATAGCAGAACTCCTAAGCATAATTTTTGAAAAAGCTTTCACGATCAGTTCCCTTCCCAAACTTTGGTCACTTGCCACAGTCATCCCTATCTTCAAAAAAGGAGACCCCAGCCTAGTTGAAAATTACAGACCTATCTCTCTTTGCTGTGTCACCTGCAAAGTAATGGAATCTATCATCAACCAATCCATTACCCTCCATCTAGAAACAAACAACCTACTCTCTAATAAACAATTTGGTTTCAGAAAAAAATTATCATGTAATTTACAACTTCTTCACTGCAAAAACATATGGACTACAAATCTT